>NC_048230.1:12394499-12447836 GCF_002007445.2 Ailuropoda melanoleuca
GATCGAGCCCCACATCAGGCTCCTCTGCTATGAGCCTGCTTCTTCCTTTCCCACTCCCCCTGCTTGTGTTCCCTCTCTCGCTGGCTGACTCTATCTCTGTCAAATAAATAAATAAAATTAAAAAAAAAAAAAAAAGGTAGGAGTTCAGGACACCAGCAAGAGAATAGTTCCAAACTTAGAAGGAAGGAAGCTAAGACTGAAGGAGGTTGATACACTGGCAGAAAACCACGGGAGTTGGTATACAAGGAGGAATGGAGTAAAAGCTGGAGGACAGAAGATCAGAATAAGGAAGTTTCACAGTATAGTCAATGGAAGTGGGTGGATGAAATGGAAGTGAAATCACAAGAGTAGAAGTCAAGAAACTGAAGCTTTCATATAAGGTAATTTGGTAAGGTGTTAAGAATCTAGAATTAGAATTTACGATACCTGTGCACAAGTTTTGATTCTAGCATCACTAGTTAGCTATGTTTAAGGCAATGTTAAGTTTTTTGGGTTGTTTTGAAAAGATTACTTCTTATCAAAAATGTTTATTAAGCTCCTCCTATGTATCAAGCAGTATACTATTCTCTAGGACTGTTTCTGACCTCAAACAGGTTATACTCCTTAATGGATGTTAATGTATTTTTGTTTAATATTATAGATGTTAAGATGATTTTGGAAAATACTCCTTTAGAAAAAAAAATAAGATAATGAAGCCTGCTTTCAGAATTCTAAGACTATACTTTTCATAAAGAGATTTTTGGAAATAAAGGTATACTAAAATCATTATGAAAGTATGAAAGTACAAAACTGCAACAAAGCAGTAGAAAGAACATCATGACTTTGTGGTCTCATTGTTTGATTTTCCTCATTTTTAATGTGTTGCTGACTTTGGCAGGCTATCTTGAGAACCAGATGAGCTAATGGTTGTAAAAGCTCTATGACAGACTATATGCTATACAATAAAAGAACTACAGGTTTACTTGCTATGTTCTTGTTTTGTTTCCTTTAGGTAAGTCAACACTCTATAATCCTGAGTAGAGAGGCTAAGAGATCTGAAGATGGGATTATCAAGACAAATAGCATATCCTGAATTTCCTCAAGAATATATTTCAAAATTGTAAGCACTTTTCCTTTAAAAAATGAAAGAATATCTGTCAGATGGTGTTTCCTGTGTTAAACAAATTCTGCTGTTAACTTACAGATCCTCGAACTAGAATCATTATGCATACCAGTATGCATATACTTAACACTGATGTGTGCTTTGCCTCTATTGAAACTCTTACTACACTGTACCATAAATGTTTGCTTGTGTGTTAAGTAGGCTATGAATTCCTGGTGGATACGATCCTTGTCTCACTCATCTTTGGTATCCCTGGAGCATAGAATAGCTCTCAATGTAAAGTAGCCTCTCAAAATATACTAAATGAGTGAGTGGATGAACAAATGCTAGGTAATATGGGAAACTGTCCTTAATATTGGGCAGTCACAGTGTGTCAGAGAGAGACACACTTCTACATAATTACTTGCAATATCATGCAATAAATATTACATTGGGAATAATTAATTTTATCATAGGGTGGTAATGAAAGGTTTACAAAATAGCTGATATTTTGGCTAATCAATTAGTTAATATGAAATTCAATTAATATTTTAGAATCCAATTGTGTCAAAATAATACTGTTCATGGACATCACAATAGAATGTGCAAAAGCCCAGCATTCCTTGTAGGTAAAGTTGATAAAAGTACACCTTTCAAAAAAAAAGAGTAGACAATCTCTGGCTAGAGAAGATGTGAAGGATCTAATGCTATAATGCTATTAAAGAAATAAGAATAAAACATTTTGAAAGAGAAAGGTCACTAGAGTCTAGAAATTGATCAAATGAAATACACATTTATGAGAGTCAAGTGTCATATGATAAAGTCCTGAGAGAAATAAATACATTATTAGTAGAATGCACCATACATGTAATAAAAAATTTGACGTTGGGAGTACAGAAGTGAATAATATATACCAAAAAAAAAAAAAAAATCCCTTCCCTATGGATCTTACATAGAATGTTCTCAATGGGATTTATAGATTTTGGTGTTCCTTTGATCACTTTTTCTTTGTTCGCAATGTACACACATTTTAAGATATAAAAATGAAATGTAAAAATGGAAAATAAACTTTCATGATGTAGGTCTTGCTAGTAAAAGAATAACTATATTGAGATTTTTTTGAAAGAAGCTCAAAGTGCTTTTGAGTATATGGACCAAATTCTAACAGGTTTATTAGTCCTTTGAAGGTATAATTTCAGCATACTGAGATGACCATTATACTGTATTATTTCAGTTTCCTAACAACTAACATTTGAACAGTGCTTCAGAATTTATAAAGCACTTTTACATATTGCATAAATCTCACAATTTTCTTGGGTAGATATTGCTCACTTTTTCCCCCCAGAAGACAAAGCCAAAGCTCAACAAAGGCCATTCAGTGCGTAACAGGGCCAAAAATCAAACATTCTTTTGACCCCAAATTCTGTTATCGGCCTTGCCTGATTTAAAAAAAAAAAAAAGCTTTTATGCACTCTACTGCATTTGATACTCATAATGTTTGATCTATTTCTTATGAAATTATTATTTATCTCCATTTTAAGATGAAAAATATGGAAGTTCAGAGAACTTAAGTAACTTGCCCAAAGTAAGACAGCAGGTGGAATTGGAACATGTTTCCGAGTCTAATGGTAATAAACTTCATGTATATTGCAATCAACTTTAAAGACTGAAATATGGAAATATTAATACATCAACCCACTTTATTATAATTTTAGGTAGGCCTATACTAAGAACGGCACAAAGAATTTTTTATATTTCCTACCTCCTGCTTTAGGTAATAATTCAGCTCCACATGCAATACAATAAAGTCCTGACTGGCAAAGCAGGTTACTCGGGTCCTTTTACAAGAGATGAAAGAGATCAATGTTTGAAAGAATGTTAATATTTAAATGCCATAACACTAGTTTGAATAAAAGGAAAAATATACGAAGACTATACCTGATTCAAAATAACAATCAGTATTTAATATCTTTAAATGTTTCAACTATATATGAGTCATAAATTAGAGATGATGGCATCTAACAATTTAAATGATATGCCACTTGTACAATTTAGTACTTTATAATAGCAAAGAGCCAAATGAAACATTTTAATATTGAGTTTTATAAATATTGATGTAAAATAATTTTATGTAAAATACTACAGAATTTGGGGGAAAACCATAAGAGCATCAAAATCATATAAATTGCTTGAAAAAGGAAGACCAAGATAAAAAAAATACGAATTTATTATAAAAAAGCACTAAAGTAACTACCTGATTATGCCTTGTTAAAAAATATTCTTTTTAATCAGTATTTACCATTAGATTTTCAAAGGTTGATTTCTGGGAATAGTACGTTTCAGGCAGCTTTTATTTTTCTTTCAATACATTGAAGCTTGTTTATTACAGAGTGGAATTTGGTATAAGATGGGTTGTTTTGGACCTTGTCCAAGAGTTTAGTTACTGAAAGCACTTCATTATAAGGTGGTTTCACCAATAAGGTGATCCACTGGCTCAGATCCCATGGATATTATAACAAGGCTCCATTGTAGAGTACAGGAAGCTGGGCAGCTAATGTTCTATCAAATGAAACTTTAAGAAACAAAATTCTTTTTTTTTGGGTAGACATGAAAATCGTTTAAGCCTAGAGAATCATAAGCCTAGGTCATCTGTTTAAATTTCCATTTCCTGAAGTGATGCTCTTTATTGTACATTTAATAGCTGCACATATACTTCATGTTACGGTTTTAGCCTAAGACATTCATTGTCTGGGGGCGCCTGGGTGGCACAGCGGTTAAACGTCTGCCTTCGGCTCAGGGCGTGATCCCGGCGTTATGGGATCGAGCCCCACGTCAGGCTCCTCTGCTGTGAGCCTGCTTCTTCCTCTCCCACTCCCCCTGCTTGTGTTCCCTCTCTCGCTGGCTATCTCTATCTCTGTCAAATAAATAAATAAACTCTTTAAAAAAAAAAAAAAAGTTTAAAAAAAAGACATTCATTGTCTGATGAGGCGTTAAATTTATTTTTTATTATGAAAAAGTCCAGTATTAATACTGCCTATTTATAAAAGATTGACTGCATTTGTCTAAGGAATAGATAAGAAACTATCAAGGATTCATAAAGGTTAAAGTAAAATCTTGTGCAGCTCATTGATAAATCTGAGGTATGAGCAAAAATAATTGAGTGGTAATCAAACACAAAAAAACGCCATAACTTAGAGATTAAATAACTACAATAACCAGTCTTTCAAGTGATTTTACAAGAGGCACTTTGATTTCATGAAGTCTAAGCAATCCTAGAATATTTGAATGTACTTCACTTCAGAAAAACATGACAAAGTCACTGCAGAAAAATATGGAAAGGGCTTTTAAAAAATTAATACAAAGTTCATAAGAATAGAAACAAAGCCTCATGTGAACTTACAGTGGCAAATTAAAAATCATGTAATAATTAAGTGCATAGTAGCAGCATAGTAAGAACTCTCATTAATTTCCTGATACAATTATAAAAAGTTTTAAATGACTTATCTAAATTTCAAAAGTCAAGTCATGAAACATCTACTCTATGTTGTACCTTTCTTCCATCAATAAAGCTCTTTCTCCAACTGGAAGTTTTCCTGGTTCCTGGCTATAGGTATGCTTTATGTACTTTCAGGCCTTAAATAAATTTGGTATAATTATTTCATATCCATTGAACAGGTAAGGCAAATTACCTGATAAACAATTTCTATCTTATATATCTCCAAAGCCTTAAGAAATTAACTAGCCAAATAGTTTTTCCTTCCTATTATATAACAATTCTTTATTGTCAGTTTATCTCCCTATCTCTATCTATCATCATCAGGGAAATCTTCACATAAAGCAAGGGTGTGTGTACTTCAGATATATGACTGACTCACTAGCTAATATTTGAGGGTCTGCCATGTGTGAAATACTCTTTTAATTTCATGTTTTAGGGGCACCTGGGTGGCTTAGTCAGTTGGGCGGCGACTCTTGATTTCACTTTGGGTCGTGGGAAGGAGCCCCAAGTTGGGCTCAGTGCAGAGTCTACTTGAGGTTCTCTCCCTCTCTCCCTTTGTCCCTCCCCCCACTCATGTGCTCTCACTCTCTCAAATAAAAATCTTTAAATGCTTTCACATGTTTTAATTTAGTCTCCAAAACATCACCTTTAAAAGTACATTACTACTAATTAAAATGTTCTATCTCCTACTCTATTATAAAGACTGGTGCTTCATTATTTTTTTAAAGATTTATTTATTTATTTGAGAGAGAGAGGAGGGGGCAGGAGCAGAGGGACAGGGAGAGAATCTCAAGGAGACTCCTTGCTGAGCACAGAGCCTGATGTGGGGCTGGATCTCACGACCCTGAGATCAGGACCTGAGCTGAAATCAAGAGTCAGACACTCAACCAACTGAACCACTCAGGTGCCCCAAGGCTGTACTTAATATTTAAAAAAAAAATCTTTTAAAGATTTTAATTATTTATTTATTTGATTTATTTTAGAGAGAGCGTGTGCGTGAGCAGAGGGAGGAGCAGAGAGGGGCAAGCAGACTTCATGCTGAGCCCGACTTGGGGCTCGATCCCATGACCCTGAAATCATGACCTGAGCTGAAATTAAGAGTTGGACACTTAACTGACTTAGCCACCCAGATGCCCCATAAAGGCTGGTACTTTAATTCTTGCAATATTTTCCTGGTCATAGTCACTATCTTTGGAGACCCCATACCTATTTCAATAGTGATCATTGCACAACATTTTTGAAATACCTTCTGGAATCTCTAAATGCTAGTGTCAGATCCCTACATACATTCTCAGTTAATGGAAATTTTTAGCCTCAGAGAGAATTAGATTTTGGAGAGAATAAATTTGAGGTTAATTTGGATGATACACCAAGGTATGACTAAAAAATACTGTGCTTAATTTTTCTCATATAGTTTACCAATTCTTCTAAGGGCAGTTTTAAAGGTCGAAAATGGTTTAATTTCAGCACTGTTAAAAATAAATATCTTGCTTCTCAAGCTACTAAGCAGCATATTCATATAGTTATTCTTTAAAGGTAGATGAGTGTCATTTCACCTCTTCTACAAAATGGTTTACTTTATTTTAAGCATTCTGGAACAAAAGCAAATGAAAATTGACTCAGAATAAAATATCAACATATATTCCTTTAAACTATGGATTTTTAAAGCTAAAAGGGATTTACCTGATTTTACAGTACTAAATTCTGAATTTCACAGATGAAACTAATTTCTCAAAAGGCATGGTGATTGCCAACGTGACTTAGCAAATTAGTGGCAGAGCCAGGAATAGAGTACCCGTCTCTTGTCTTCCACCTAGTATTCTTTCTACTACCCCACTACCCTTATCTGTGGATTAGGAACTATAACAGAAAGGATAAATAATTTCATCCTTTCAAAACAATTTAGAAATTATCTTCTATTCTAGTGTTTGTAGCTTAATCCTCATTGATCAACTAAAGAAAATATATAATACTAGGGATCTAATAGATAAGGATATAGATCCTAATCTATGGATGAATTCCTTAACTGGTAAGTTATCAATTTAAATTTCTTTGAACTATGCTTACAGTTGTACCATCCAACGCTATAGAAACAAGCTGTATTCAATCTAAACACTTTCAAAATAAAAGCAAATATATAGATAAATAATAATTCATTTATCCAAATGAATGTATAAAATACTTGACTGCTGGGAATTTTGACTTGAAAATAATAAACCACATCCACAACTTGACAACTCAAAATTTCAATTCAAATCACCCACACAAAGCCTAAATGTCCATTGAATAATGATGTTTCTTAGAAAAAGATGAGTGAATATATTTTTGGAATGATGACAGAGAAGTGCATCTTTTATAACCACTATTGATCAGAAGTATAGCTTCATTCGCAAACACATAAAGAGAGCCAAAATTTACAGAAAAATTAGTGAGCATTAAGAGAACATTTTTTGGCCGCAGTTACAGTTTGGGTTTACTTATAAAATTTATATATGAAGTTTTCTATCCTAACAGTTTCATAATTATAGCCTTCATGCTAGAACATGTCACTTTTTTCCACAATGATGATGAAGCTAAATAATTAGAATTGAAAATTTAGTCATTCATTTGGCATTTTGTAACTTTACATAATTTGCTTAAAATGTGCTTGATTTTGGTTCATCAAAAACCGAAAAATGTAAAGCAATATCAAATAAAAACACACAGTTGTCTTCTTAATTCTTAATTACTTACAAGTAAGCAGTTTAATACAGGAATAAACTTTTAAGAAAACTTTGATTTCTAAAATAATATACTGATTTGAGGTAAATGTATAGCAAACCATGACTGAGGTGTGACTGGATTAGACTGCTATTCATTTTTATATATCAGTATGAAAATAAATGGATGAAGAGGACTACAAAATACAAATATTTATGTGAAATTTAAAGGAAACTACATATCTTTCAGATTAATTTTAAATTGTATATAGGTAAAAAAATCTTGTTAGAGGAAATTATTTTGTACAAATCACTTTATCAAAACTCAAAACCAATAAAACTTACATTCTGAACATAAGACTTAAAAAACCCTAATACCAAAAAATTAAAGTGAAAAATACTTTTAAAATAAAAAAACCTATACTATTTATCCAATGTAGAAACTGTCATTTACAATAGCATTTAATATAAGCATGACAACATATTTTTATAGTGTTACAGTTAAATATTACTACTTAACACCAGGGAACACACCTTTATTTTTGGAAGGAGACTGTTTAAAGTTCTTTTTGTCTGTTTCACAAGTTTTCCCCAGTTCCGATTCGTTTATGTGAGTTGTTTTTACATTACTACGAATGTTACCAATTTTACTTTCTTTAATATGCATGAGTCTATTCAACTTTGTGTCTGTGCAATCCTCAGCTTTCATTTCTTGGACTGAATCCACTCCTTTCATAGTTCTAATTTCAAAAAGATCTTCAACTAAAATGCAGTTTGAATGATTAGCCAATCTACTGTCTCTATCACTTTCAACTAGTTCATTCTTTTCTTCATTTGTATCCATAGGATCATAAAGCTCAGGTGAAAAATAGATAGATTCATCCTCTGCTTCTGTTTCAGAAGCTCTATGTGAAGTGGAAAGTTCAGCTTCTTCACCAACTAGAGACAATTCAATGTCTGGATCCAGGGCTTCTTCACAGCACAACAGCTGTTTGGAATCATTTATTTTAAGAAGATTAGAATCAATCTTTATTGATGAAATAGTGATTTCTGATTGAGCGCATGGTCCAAATGATGAGTTCACCGTCAGAGATGAGGACTCACATTTATCAGTGAGTGGCAAAACTGTTTTACATCCCTTTTCTGTTTCAAAAGTGGAAACACTAGAGGCACAGTCCTCTGGTGACCTAAACTTAGGTGTTGCAGTCAGAATTTCACCAGTAAGATAATGTCCCAAAGAATTAAAACTAGACCAGCTAGTTCTCTTTGTCTGTTTGTTGAAGGTTGGGCTTGTGGATCTGGAAATCACAATTTTTTCTGCTTTCACTGCCTGGGCAGACTCTTCCAATAATACAGGATCATCTATGAATACAAAAACTTAAGAGTGTTATTTTCTGCTCCTGATAATATAATAATTGTTACATTAATGTAATTTTTGTTAAAAATACTGAAATAACTGTATAGGATCATAATTTAAAGCCCGCAACCAATAGTAGCAAGACTTCCATCTTAGAACATAAGATACAAAATGTGAACTCTGAAAGGAATCCTAGGTCTCCAGTGATTCTGAGCCCAAGTTATAATGCTGTCTGGTAAACTATCAAATTCCACACCAGAGGACTCAGAAGTGAATGAAAAAAGGAGGGGTAAAAAGGAATAGGAAGAGGGCTGAGTAACAGAGGAAACACACTATAAAAATCTGCCTTGAAAATCCACTAACCAAGGATTGGGAAAAACTGACCTACATTAATTCCCTAAAGGAAACTGGCAACCACAAAGACTAAATTATTTGTTTAAAGTTATAAAACTGGTTAGTATTCAGACCCAAACTAGAACTTATGCTTCCTGATTACCAGTCTAATGGCCTTGAATTCAATATGACATTTATTTTTTTTTAACCACCAGATACTACAAAGTGAATATTTAATACTTGATATATTAAACTATCTTATATTAGTTAAAACAATTAAAATGATATCCAATGATACAGACTATAGTTTGGCAAACTTTCTCTATATCTGGCCATATAGTAAAGATTGTTAGGCTTTGTGGGTCATATTGTATCTGTTGCAACTATTAGTGTACCTCCTTTTATTGCACTTTGCTTTGCTGCACATTGCAAATACTACATTTTTTACAGATTCAAAGTTTGTGGCAACCTTGAATCAAGCAAGCCTACAGGCAACATTTTTCTAAAAGCATTTGCTCACTTTATGTCTCTGTGTCACATTTTGGTAATTCTCCCAGTATTTCAAACTTCTTCATTATTATTATTATGTTTGTTATGGTCATCTGTGATCAGTGATCTTTGATTTACTATTGTAATTGTTTTGGGGCACTGTAAATCACACCTATGTAAGACAGTGAACTTAATAGACAAATGTCTGTGTTCTGACTGCTCCACTGACCAGCTAGCTGTTCCTCCATCTCTTGCCTCTTCTTCAGGCCTCCCTATTTCCTAAGACACAACAATATTAAAATTAGGCCAATCAGTAATCCTACAATGGCCTCTAAGTGTCCAAGTGAAAGGAAGAGTCGCACATCTCTCATTTTATTTTTGTCTCTCACTTTAAATCAAAAGTTAGAAATGATATGGTTAGTGAGGAAGACATGTTGAAACCAAGATAGATCAAAGAGTAATTTTTACTTTCAAGTTTTATTATTTAAGAAATACATTTTTGGGGAAACCTGGGTGGCAGAGTCAGTTAAGTATCTGACCCTTGGTTCCAGCTCAGGTCATGACCCCAGGGTCATGAGATCAAGTACCACATTGGGATCTGTGCTCAACACAGAGTCTGCTTGGGATTCTCTCTCCCTCTGCTCCTCCTGCTCGTGTTTCTCTCTAAAATAAATAAATAAATAAATCTTAAAAAAAAATACATTTTTGTAAGGCAACAGCTGCCATAGATAGGATTCCTTTGATAAATCTGGGCAAAAAAATTGAAAGCCTTCCAGAGAGGATTCACCATTCTAGATGCCATTAAGAACATTCATGATTCAGGGGAAGAGGTCAAAATATCAACATTAAGAGGAGCTTGGAAGGACCCTCATGGGTGACTTTGAGGGATTCAAGACTTCAGTAGAGATGTTGTAGAAATAGCAAGAGAATTAGAACTAGAAGGGAAGCCTAATATGTGATTGAATTTCTGCCATCTCATAACAAAACTTCAATGGAAGAGGAACTGCTTCTTATGCATGAGCAAAGAAAGTGGTTTTTTTTTTATATAAAGATTTTATTTATTTATTTGACAGAGACAGCCAGCGAGAGAGGGAACACAAGCAGGGGAGTGGGAGAGGAAGAAGCAGGCTCCCAGCGGAGGAGCCTGATGTGGGGCTCGATCCCAGAATACTGGGATCACACCCTGAGCCAAAGGCAGACGCTTAATGACTGCGCCACCCAGGCGCCCCAAGAAAGTGGTTTCTTGAGATGAAATCTACTCCTGATGAAGATGCTGTGAAAATTGTTGAAATGACTACAAAGAATTTAGAATATTACATAAACTTAGTTAATAAAGTAGCAGCAGGGTTTGAGAGGACTGACTCTAATATTGAAAGAAGTTCCCCTTTTGAATAAAATAGTATCGCATGCTAGAGAGAGATCATTCGGTAAAGGAAGAGTCAATTGATGTAGCAAACTTCACTGTGGTTTTTTTTTAAGAAATTGCTACAGCCACCCCAGCCTTCAGCAAACACCACCCTGATCAGTTAGCAGCCATCGACAATGAGGCACAACCCTCCACCAGCTTTTTGTTGAAAACTCAGATGGTTATATTTTTTAGCATTTAAGTATTTTTAAATTAGGGTATATACATTATTTTTTAAGACATAATGTTATTTCACACTTAAGAGACTACAGTGTAATGTAAACATAACTTTTATATGCACTACGAAACCAAAAAATTCATTTGAATTCCTTTATTGTGATATTTGCTTTATTATGGTGGTCTGGAACCAAACCCGCACATCTGAGGTATGTATGTACTCAATTATGCTGTTCTAGTGCAAAACATACTATGACTAAACTTTGCTTTTGTGTACCATATGTAACTGAATGGATGTGACTATGTTCCATTAAGTTGATTTACAAAAACAGATGGCCGAATTTGTTTGTAAGCCATAGCTTGCCAATCCCTGATATAGATCATTATATTCTAATAAATATACATATTTTAAGATTTATTTATTTGAGAGAGAGTGCACACACGAGTGGGGGGAGGGGAAGAGAGACTGGGAGAGAATCTCAAGCAGACTCCTTGCTGAGCATGGAGCCCTACATGGGGCTCGATCTCACAATCCTGAGATCATGACCTGAGCCAAAAATCAATAGTCGGATGTTCAACCACCTGAGCCACCCAGGCACTCCTCTAACATATTTTCTAAAAATTATTTTTTATCATTTAGAATAAATGACTCTCACTTCCCTAAACTAAGAAATCATGTAAGAGAAGTATCTATAAACTAGACCAATTTTTCCTATAGCCTTTAGAAAAACATGTATCATTTGTACAGCATTTTACCATGCTATGATATTTATCATCTTATTAAATCTTTACAGCCCAACCTGAGGGACAGGTATGCAGAGATTACTTTTTCTATTAAGATTCAAAAAAATTATGTGACTTACTCATGGTCAGAAAGCTAAGGAAGTGGCAAACCTGGTAAGTGGAAAACCAGGAAATATGCTTAGGTCTCTTGACAAAAGTCTGCTCCCATTCCAGTACACCATACTATTTCATTATTTTATGATAACACCTTCTATTTCAGACCAACATGTTTAAGGAAATTAATCTACAGCACAATAAATATCATTTCACTAGATATAATGAAAGACTTCTCTATCAAATGTAAATGGGTAAAACTTTTCAAACCTCTTTCCTTTCTGGAGATGATGCCTCTTGGTAGAGATGGACTTTTAGTTATTGTAGGACACTGTCGTTCTTGGACACACATTTTTGCTTCACCTTTCCTAGGATTTTCTGGTGCTAGAAGACTTGCTGCTTCTGATAAGTAAGTTAAATTGTCTTTCAAACAGGTCACTTCAAGTGTAGACTCACTGTCCTGTATAAACTTTCTGTCTGCTTTGGATACACCAATAACCTTCTGGTGTTTTTTGGAAAATTCAGTCAAGGACTCCAGTGCACTTTCAAAGGTTGAATGATGCTGAATTTGCTGCCGTACCCATTTAGAAAGTCCTAAGGAAAAAAGTAAACCCAAGGAGGATATTATGCATTAAGAATACACTTAGATAATTTTTCTAATGATGTAAGCTACATGAATTTAAGGTATACAAAATGATTCTCAATATTTTCCTGCCTAAATATCTTCATATGTACCTATGCACATGTATTAGTAACTTTTTTTTTATACGCAATGATTATCAGTTGCAGGGAGGGAAGAGGCAGTGGGAGCAGAGTGGAAAGGGAGAAATGTATTATTTGTCAGTTTAGAATATCTGCGGAAATAAGGCAAATTTAATTTCATCATAATTTCCCACAAATATTGCTTACACTTTAATTTTAGGGAAACTAGAAGTTGTAAACAACACAGTCTTCCATTCCAACTTTCTAACTTTGATTTCTTTCATGAAAATAAATTCAAGATTCCAGTCTCATAGGTTTTTTGTTGCCTTCTCCCTCAACTCCGCATATGTCTTAAACTATCCTAGGAATGAAAGGAATAACAATGTTATTGGGGACTATCATGTCTTATTTATATATTTATAACAATTATTTTTTAATATATAAATAATCAAGTTGTAAGGGATATGATTTGACCGTGACATGTGAAAACTATATAACTTTGAATCATATTGAAAGTATAAGGTGTTTTGTTTCATTTCAAAATGAAATTCAAAAATCAGATATTTGGACTTTTAGAAAATAAATATTCTCTGCTGGTGTTACTAAAACTATCATCGTTTTCTGAAGTAGTTTAAAAAGTCACTATGGGGGGCATCTGGGTGGCTCAGCCAGTTAAGTGTTTGCCTTCCGCTCAGGTCATAATCTCAGGGTTCTGGGGTCGAGCCCTGTGTTGGGCTCCCTGCTCAGCAGGGAGTGTGCTTCTCCCTTTCCCTCTGCTGCTACCCCTGCTTGTGCTCTTTGGTTCACACTCTCTCTGTCTCTCAAATAAATATATAAAATCTTAAAAAAAAAGTCACTATGGTATTTTAAGAAAAAGGAAAGTAAGATAGGGCTTCAAGTTGCGATACATTCATTTCAAATACATTCCTTTACTCTTTTTTTAATGGAGCTTTTCTATATTTAATGCAAATCAAATTGAGTTCTATAATTAATGCAAACTGAATTTAAACAAAGACAAGCCATCAAAAGGAATTTGTATGTTGTTGTGCTATTATTGTCTAGATAAGAAGACTTCACACTTTTATGAATCTCAGAAAAAAATAAACAAAATTCATACAGAAATAATGAAAAATTCTTAATTAAAAAAATCTCTGGGGCACCTGGCTCGTTCAGTAGGCGGAGCATGCAACTCTTGAGCTTGGGTGTAGAGACTACTTAAAAATAAAATCTTAAAAAAAAAAAATCTCTCAACAAATCTGAACTATCAGGTAAAAATTTAAGATTTTAAAATAAGAAAAACTTGTTTTCAGATTTTGCACTTTTTTAGTTGAAGTATAGTTGACAAGTAGAACATTTTTTAATTTTTTAAAGATTTTATTTTTAAGTAATCTTTACACCCAAAATGGGGCTCGAACTTACAACCCCAAGACAAGAGTACTGTATTCTAGCTACTGAGCCAGCCAGGTGCTCCAGAAGAACATTTTAAATAAGCATTTCCCTTAAACTTCTTTATTTTTGTTTGCTTGGAGAAAATAATTATACTGATTAAACATGAAATTTGCTAAAATTGAAAAACTTTAGTATTATAGTCACTTCTTTCACGTTTGGAAATTTTTGTAGTCAAAGAAAGCTTTTTCAGTGTAAAATAAAATGTCAGGTTGCTTTTGAAAACTCAAAGAATCTGAGCTCCACCTGCTGACTAAACACAAGCATTTAACATTTTGCTTTTAGTTATGTCTGGACCTAAGCTCAATGGCTTGCTTTACAGGGAAAGCGCAGAAAAGAGTGCTTTAATCCAGGTGTGTACATTTTAATACCAAACCAAATATTAGGCTCTGAAATAGAAAGAGTCCATACGCACAGGTAGCTAATCTGAAAGAAACTTAAAACTTTGTATCTCTTTATCATAGTATGGTATGAACTTTTCAGCTTTAAAGATAATAAAGATGCAAGTATTTCCAACAGTTCTTTAATAACAGATGGATTGCTGGTATTGACTCTAAACGGACTGTGTGACTGCTGGGTAAAAACTATAGGCACATAATATTTGTTCATTTGAGCTGGGAAAAAATGACCACCTACTTTATCTTGAGGTCTACAGTGGTGTTTTTTTTCTTTTAGAAAACACCAGCTATGACTAACATGAACTGTAGAACAGCTGAAGCATTTCTAAACAAACAATCAAAAACTTCAGTACAATCAAGAATGAAAGAATAAAGAATCCTAAGCAGCCAAAGGAAATGTGCTTATGCTCTTAAATGTAAAAACTTATTTCTTGGAAAATTCATTCCTGTGAACAGCCTTTTCCCAGACAATGCTAAATAAATTATTATTCTGTTACTTAATTAAATTCCACATTATGAGATTGAAGGATCCTGATTAAAACTATGTTAGTAACTAACCAGATTCTCCTCTGTAAAGATTTTTTTGTAAACACATAAGCATTAAAAAGGCTACATTTCCCATCAATGTGAATTTTTCCATGTTTGATCTAATAATGCAAATTCTGTCCAAAACTTTTCTTTAAAACTAGCAGTTATTAAATACCAAAGATTGTTATTAATTCTTACTCTAAACCCAGCTGAGAATCTTACCAGATATGTATCGACTGGGATTACTCCTGAAGCGATCATCCACCAGAATAAGAGCTCCCCAATCAT
Organism: Ailuropoda melanoleuca; assembly: GCF_002007445.2. Taxonomy (NCBI): domain Eukaryota; kingdom Metazoa; phylum Chordata; class Mammalia; order Carnivora; family Ursidae; genus Ailuropoda; species Ailuropoda melanoleuca. Next base: position 12,409,736 of record NC_048230.1, read on the forward strand.
TTTTGTGTCGAATACACCTATAAAAAAAGAAAATAGGGAGGAAAATCAAACAAAAATTACTTTGAAAATAAGAGCCAACAGGGTGCCTGGGTAGTGCAGTTGATTAAGCATCTGGCTGTTGGTTTCAACTCAGTTTGTGATATCAGGGTCTTGAAATCAAGCCCCATACCAGGCTCCACACTCAGTGTTAATCTGCTTTAGAGTCTTTCTCCCTCTTTCATTCCTAAGATAACCATACATTGTTATGGTGCATTATTCTTTTTATAGATTGTTGGATTTGGTTTTTTAAAAAAATTTTTAATTTTAAAAATTATTCAACGGTTGCCTGGGTGGCTCAGTTGGTTAAGTGTTCAACTCTTGATTTCAGCTCAGGTCATGATCTCAGGGTCCTGAGATAGAGCCCCGTGTCAGGCTCTGCACCCTGTGTGGAGTCTGCTTGGGATTCTCTCTCTTGAGACCTCCCACTCCTTCTGCCTCTTGTTCCCATGCTTTCTCTCTAAAAAAATAAATCTTTAAAAATTAAAAAAAATTTTAAGTGTACAATTTGGTGATTTTTAGTATGCTTACAAAGTTGTGCGCCCTACACCACTATCTATCATACATTTTTATGTTACCAAAAAGAAACCCAGTGTCCACTAGTCACTCCCAATTATCCAATTATTCCCCCTATTCTCTGGCAATCATGAATATATTTTCTGTCTCTTTAATTTGCCTATTTTGGAAATTTCAGATAACTGGAATCATGCAACATATGGCATATTGTGTCTGGCTTCTTTCACTTAGCATGATGTTTTCAAGGCTACTTCTATCATGTATCAGTACTTCATTCCTTTTTATAGCTGAATAATATTCCATCGTATTTATCCATTCATAAGTTAATGGGCATTTGGGTTGTTTCCACCTTTTGACTATTATGAATAATGCTGCTATGAACATTTGGAATTATGAATTCCATATGAATCTCATATAAATTGAACTACAAGTGGAATTGCTGGGTTGTACAGAATTCAACGTTCAACTTTTTGAGGAACTGCCACACTTTTTTTCCGAAGCACTTGCACAATTTTACATTTCTGCTAGCTTTGTGTGAGATTTTCTATTTCTCCATACCCTCACCAACACTCGTTATTATCCATCTTTTTCATTATATGTACTCTAGGAAGTGTGAAGTGTCATTTCTCTGTGGTTTTAATTTGTATTTCCCTAATAAGTAGTGATGTTGAGCATTTTTTCATGTGCATACTGGCTACTTGTATATCTCTTTTGGAGAAATGCTTATTCAAATTATTGGTTCATTTTAAAACTGCATTATTTGTCTTTTTATTGTTGGATTATAAGAGTTCTTTATATATTCTGGACACTACACCCTTATCAGACACATTTTTTGCAAATATTTTTTCCCATATGTGAATTCTTTTCCATTTTTTAGTAGTGTTCTTTGAAGAACAAAAGTTTTACTTTGACAAAGCCCAATTTATCTAATTTTTTTAGTTGTGCTATTGATGTCAGATTTAAGAAACCACTGCCTAATCCAAGGACAAGAAGATTTACACCTTCTTATTCTTTGACCCATTTTGAATTAACTTTTGTAGATGGTGTAAAGAAGGGGACTACTTTCATTCTTTTGCATGTGGATATCCAATTATCCAACACCATCTGTTAAAAAGACTTTTTTCCCCCTACTGAATTGTCTTGGCACATTTTTTGGGGTGGGGGATGGCTTAAACAATAGGAATTTATTTCTCACATTTCTTGAGGCTGGAAGTACAAGAAAGATGTGTGAACTGATTTAGTTTCCTGGTAATGCTCTTCTCCTGGCTTGCAGAGGTCAGCCATCTCACTGTGTCCTCACATGGGTGGGGGTGAGAAGAGAGAGGGAAAGAGAGAGACAATCAAGATCTCTGGTGTCTCTTCTTATCAGGGCACTAATCCCATCATGAGCGCCTCACCTGCATGACCTCATCTAAACCTAACCTTCCAAAGGCCTCATCTCTAAATAGCATTACATTGGTGATTAGGGCTTCAGCATATGAATTTGAGGGGGGCACAATTCAGTCCATGGCAGGAATAAGAAAATCATATAATATATGAGAAGGTACTAAGTATTAAGGAAAAAAATAAAAAGGGAAAGAGAATGGGAACGTAGGTAGGGGGTGCTAAATTTTAAACATGGTGATATTGAGCACTGTAAAACATAATTTGAATAAAGATTCTTCACAGGTAAGGAAATGAGCTGTGTATATATGTGGAAGGGAAGTGTTCTAGCAAAGAGAAATGCAAGTGCAAAGACCCTGGAGCAAGAGCTTACCTGACCATAGTCAGGGAACAGCAAGGAGCACGGTATACCTTCTTTAGTGTGGCCTCTTCTCTCCCTTTAGTTGTGGAGATTGTTCTGTCAGTCTTCAGGTTGACTTCTGGGGTATTTAAGATGATCTGGTAGTTATCTAGTTGTTTTCATCAGACAAGACAAGCCTAGGGTCCTCCTACTCCTCCACCATCTTCTTCTCCCTCTGTCTTGGCATTTTTGTCAAAGATCAGCTCACTGTAAATATGGGGGTTTGTTTCTGGACCTTCAATTCTATTTGTCTATATTATGCCAGTACAACACAGTTCTGATTATTGTAGCATTGCAACAATTTTGAAGTTGAGAACTGCCAGTTCTCCAATTTTGTACTTTTTCAAGATTTTTGTGACTATTCTTAGCTTCTTTCAATTTCCCTGTGAATTTTAGGATCAGCTTCTCAATTTCTGCAGGAAATCCAGCTGGTATTTTGGGATTGCACTAAATCTCTGTAGATCAATTTGGGGAAATGTTATTATCTTAACAATAAGGCTTCCAATTTGTCATCATAGAATTCTTCCATTTATTCAAAATTTTCTTTCAACAATGTTTTGTAGCTTTCAGAGTACAGGTCTTGTACTTCTTTTGTTAAAGTTACCACTAAGTAACTTATTCTTTTTGATTTTACTGCAAATGAAAATTTTTAAATTTATTTTTATTGAAATACAATTGATATACAATTTTACATTAGTTTCAGGTTTACGACATAGTGATTTAACAAGTCTCTATATTATGCTTATGACAAATGTAGCCACTTTTTGTCACAACACTATTACAATATGTAAATGGCACTTCTTAATTTCATTTTTGGATTGTTTATTCCCACTGTATACAAAGTGATTGATTTTTGTATGCTGAATGTTTGTTGTAACTTATTGCATCTGTTTATTAGCTCTAACAGTTATATTTTGTGGATATAGGATTTCCATGTAGAATATCATGTCATTTGCAAATTTTAAAATAATTTTATTTCTTTTCCAATCCAAATACTTTTTTTTTTTTTTTTGGCTAATTGCCCCATGTAGAACCTCTAATACAATATTTAATACAAGTGGTGAGAGTGGACAACCTTATCTTGTTATCAAACACATCAGGGCAAATTTTCAGTCTTTCCCCATTAAGATGTTAACTACAAGTTTGTCACAGATGCCCTTCTATTTCTACTATCTTGAGTGTTTTATCATGAAAATGTGTTAGATATTGTCAAATGCTTTTTCTCCTCTTGAGATCATGTGGTTTTGTATTTTATTCTACTAATATGGTATATTAAATTGATTGATTTTAGTTGGACCAACAAAATTGGTTGGATGTTGAACCAACCTTGTAATCCCAGGATAAACCCCACTTGGTCGTTGTGTATAATCCTTTAGTAAGTTGTTGGATTCAGTTTTCTACTTTTCTGTTGAGGACTTTTGCACCTATACCCATAAGAGATATTGCTGTGTAGTTTTCCTTTCTTGTGATGTCTTTGATTGGTTTTGGTAACAGGCAATACTGGCCTCATAGAATACGATGATACATGTTTGCCCTTCTACTTTTCATAAGTTTGTAAAGGACTGGTGTTAATCCTTCTTTAAATATTTGCTAGAACTCATCAGTGAAGGCATTTGGTCCTGAGCTTTGCTTTGTGGGAAATTTTCTGATTACTAATTCTTCTATTTTTCACTTTTATAGATCTATTCAGATCTTTTTCTTGTTGTGTCAGTTTCAGTAGCTTGCATTTTTCTGTGAATTTGTCCATCCTATCTAAGTTATGTAATTTGTTGTCATGAGCCATTCTCTTATAATGCTTTATATTTCTATAAGGTTGGTAGCAACCTCTTTCATTCCTAATTTTAGTAATTTAAGTCCTTTTTGTATTTTTCTCTTGGTCAGTCTAGTTAAAGGTTATCCATTTTCTTTATCTTTTCAAAGAACTTTTATTATCCTTATTTTTTTTCTACTGAATATTCTATTCTCTCTCCTTTATTTCCACTCTAGTATCTGTTATCCCTTTGATCTGCTTGCCTTGGTCTTGGCTTGTCCTTCTTTTTCTAATTCCTGAAGGTAGGAGTTTAGATAACTATTTCAGATTTTTCTTAAAAAAAATAGGCATTTACAACTATAAATTTCTCTATGAGCAATGCTTTCATTTTATCTTCAAACTTTGTACACTGTGTTTTCATTTTCACTCATCACAAGGTATTTTCTAGTTTTTCTTGTGATTTCTTCTTGGATCCATTGGTTAAGAATGTGTTCTTTAATTTCCACATATTTATGAGTTTCCCATTTTTTCTTATAGATTTTAGATTAGATTTCCAGTTTCATTCCACTGAGATCATAAAAGATACTTGCTATGTTCTTAGCCATTTAAAATTTATTGGAGACTGATTTTATAGACTAACATATAGTCTATCTTGAAGAATGTGCCAATGCACCTTAGGAGGGTGGAGTGTAATAGATATGTTAGGTTTATAACTGTTGGGTTATAGTGTTCAACACTCCATTTGATTGATTTTCTAATTGTTCTATTATTGAAAGTAGGGTAACAAAGTATCCAACAATTTAACGGTTGAATTGTCTATTTCTGACATTTTTTGCTACATACGAGTTCGGATCCTTGGGTTAGTTACATATATGTGTATATGTTGCATAGTTGAATGTTACATATTCTTGATGAAGTGAAAATTTATTATAGGATATTTATTGTCTCGGGATGCCTGGGTGGCTCAGTTGGTTAAGCAACTGCCTTCGGGGTCGCGTGGGTGGCTCAGTCATTAAGCGTCTGCCTTTGGCTCAGGTCATGATCCCAGGGTCCTGGGATCGAGTCCTGCATCACACTCCTTGCTCAGTGGGGAGCCTGCTTCTCCCTCTGCCTGCTGCTCATTCACTCTCTCAGACAAATAAATAAATAAAATCTTTAAAAAAAAGGAATATTTATTGTCTCTATTAACAATTTTTGTCTTAAAGTCTATTTTGTCTGATATCAGTATAATCAACCAGCTTGCTTTTGTTTACTGTTTGCATAGTAAGTCTTTTCCCATCTGTGAACCTTAATCTATTTGTGTGTGTGTATGTGTGTTTGTGTGCTTGAGTGTTTCTCTTATAGGCAGCATATAGTTGGGTCATGGTTTTTTTTTTTTTTTTAAATCGGGGTTGAAGGATGGAGCCCCATGTCAGGTTTCACCCTCAGCACAGTCTGCTTGGGATTCTCTCCCCCTCTCCCAACCCTTCTTGCCTGTGCTTTCTCTCTCTCTAAAATAAATAAATAAATTTTTTAAAAAATAAAGTTTTATTTACTTATTAGAGAGAGAGAGAGAGATGGAGAATCCTCAAGCAGACTCCCCACTGAGCATGGAGCCCGACATGGGGCTCGATCCCAGGATCCTGAGATCATGATCTGAGCTGAAATCAAGTCAGATGCTGCCGACTGAGCCACCCTGGCACCCCCTGTGCGCAATAGGTATTTTTATGTATCATATTAACTTCTTGCTATTTCTTATTATTTTGAGTTATTTTCTTTCTGGCTGCTTTAATTAACACATTAACTTATAGCAATCTAACGTGGATTAATACCAACTTAATTTCAATAGTATACAAAAATGTTGCTCCTATATAATTCTGTTCCTTCCCCCCTTATCTTTGTGTTATTACTGTAATATAAATTACCTCTTTATACATTGTATGCCTGTATGGAAAAGAGGTAACAGCACACCAAACTGCTTATCCCTACAGAGGCTTGCATACAAAGTAGATTTTGGTGTTTCAGAACTTAGATTTCAGGAGGGTTCCAATCATTGACTGATAAAACGATGCTCCCTGTGTTTAAAATGTTTGTGCTAACAATGATTAATGCTGAACATCTGCTTTGTTTCTTTTTTTTTGTTGTTGTTAAAGATTTTTATTTATTTGAGAGAGAGAGAGAGAGCATGAGCGCATAGAGGGAGAGGGAGAAGTAGGCTCCCCGCTGAGTAGGGAGCCTGACACGGGGCTCGATCCCAGCACCTTGGGATCATGACCTGAGCTGAAGGCAGATGCTTAACCGACTGAGCCACCAAGGCACCCCATCTTGCTTTATTTCTAAGAGGTTGGACTTTGGGGAAACGCTAGGCAGAGGCTGTCTATCTGAACAGCCCCAAATAAAAACACTGGGTCCTGAGTCTTTAATGAGCTCTCCTAATTGGCACATACCATTGCTGGGAATTAAGTGTGTTCCATATGACTCCGCTGAGAGAAGAGCCTTAGACGCTTTTGCCTGCTTTCCCCTAGACTTTGCCCATGTGCCTATTCTCTTTGCTGATTTTGCTTCATATTCTTTCAATGTAATAGATCCTATATATGCATACAACTACATGATGAATGTGTTTCTGCTCCTAGTGAATTACTGAACCTGTGGCGGTTTAGGGAATCCCCAAGACAATGCCTATCACCAAATATTTAAAATGATTGCTTTACGCAGTTGTTTTAAAAATCAAATAGGATAAAAGGAGTATAAAATACATTTATATTGTTTTTTATATTTATCTATGAAATTACTTTTATGAATGCTCTTTATCTCTTCATATGGCTATGTGACTGCCTAGTGTTTTTTCATTTCAACCCAAAAAGGATCCCCCATAGTATTTCTGGTGGGACAAGTTTTCTGGACATTAATTCTCCAGTTTTTGTTTATTTGGGACTGTCTTACTTTCTCTTTCACTTTTGAAGTATAGTTTTTTTTACATATAATAGACTTTGTTGACAGTCTTTTTCTTTAAATATGTCCATTGCCTTCTGCTCTTCACAGTTTTCAGTAAGATATACGCTAAAATTACTGAGGATGTCTTATGAGTTGTTTTTTCTTGCTGTTTTCTGGATTCTCTTTGTCTTTTAGCAGTTTGATTATGACATGTCTACATATCTTTGATTTTAAATTACTTCGAATTTGCTGGTTTTCTTAGATGTGCAGATGAATGTTTACTCCCATTATGTGTACATTGGTGTGCTTGTCAGGGTCCTACAAGTCCCTGAGGCTATGTTCATTATTCTTCATTCTTTTCCTTTCTATACCTCAGACTGGATAATGTCATTTGACTTACCTTCAAGTGAACTGATTCTTCTTCCTGCTTAAAACTGCTGTTGAGTTAACTCTAATGAATTTTTCATTTCAGTTACTGTAATTTTCAAATCTGGAATTTCCATTAAGTTCTTTAAAAAAAATTCTATCTTATTATTGATTCTATCTTCGTTTTAAAAACTCTATTTGGTGAGACACCATTTTCATAGTTTCCTGTAGTTCTTTAGACATTATTTCCTTAGTTCTTTGGCTATATTTAAAATAAGTTTATACACTAACTACAATGTCTGGACTACCTTAGGGACACTTTCTATTGATTGCTTTTTCCCATGTGTATTGGACATCCATTTTTCTTTCTTTGCAGATGTCATAATTTTTGTTGAAAAAAGTGCATTTTAAATAATACAATGTGGCAACTGTAGCATTCAGATTCTTCCCTCTGCTCAAGGATTTTTGTTGTTGCTGTTGTGACTTTCTAAAAATAATTCTTATGCTGTTTAGTTAGCTTATTATTTGGCCCAAATTCAGTCATCATCTCAGAATGCTATGAAATTAAACAATTAATTGCCTGGGTGAGCTCCTAGTCGGGTCATATAAAGATAGCCTTATGAATGGGGTCTTCCAGGAAATTACCAGACAGATTCCATAATGATAATTCTCAAGGAATAAGTTCCAGCCCTCCCTGTGGCTGGCAGATTGCTGGCTTTCACCATGATTTAAAACTACTGTGAACTTGAAGAGAGGGAATGGGAACTGGGCAAGTGAAAATCCCACAACATTCACTGTTCTTAAGGAGATTCAGCCATTTTCATGAATAAGTGTTTCCTGGAATGTTGTAAACTGGTGAATTTACAGTTTTGAAAAAGTTGATTCTAATTATTTAGCCTGTTTTCTCCTTCGTTAGAGAATTTTCAGAGGTCTTTACTCTGTCATTTTTGCACATCTCACCCAATTTGCTAATATTTTAAGAATATTTTCACCTATTGTTTTGACAGATATTAGTCTGTATTTTTCTTTCTTGTTTTTATATTGTCTTCACTTAGCTTTGGTACGATAGTGCTGGCCTCATAAAATGAATTGGGAAAGGTTCTATCTATTTTTAAAAAGATTTTATTTATTTATTTGAGAGAGAGAGAGAGTGAGGGAGAGAGAGAATGGGGGGGCAGAGGAAGAGGGAGAAACAGACCCCCCACTTAGCAGGGAGCCCAATGCAGGGCTCGATTACAGGACCCTGAGATCATGACCAGAGCCAAAGGCAGAGGCTTAACCAACTGAGCCACCCAGGTGCTCCATAGATCTATTTTCTAGTAGAGATCAAATGGAATTGGAGCTATTCTTTAAATGTTTGGTAATATTTATCAGTGAACTCATCCAGGTGATTTTTTTCAAACTAAAATTAAGTTTCTTTACTAGACAGAGGATTGATTATTCAGGTTATCTTTTTCATCTTCAGTGAGTTTGGTACTTTGTGGGTTTGAGGGAATTGGTCTATTTCATCTAAGTTGCTGAATGTATGCATATAGTATAGTTTTTTCCATATTATCTTTTTAACATCTGCAGAGTGTATAGTAATATGACTTCTTTTATTCCAGAGATTGGTAATTTTGAGCTTCCCTTTTTTTCTTTGTCAGTTACCTAGAGATTTATCAATTCCATTTATCTTTTTAAAATCAATTTTTTAGGGTCACCTGGATGTTGCAGTGAGTTGAGCATCTAAGGCTCTTGGTTTCGGCTCAGGTCATGATCTCAGGAAAATGAGATCGAGCCCTGTGTTGGGCTCCACACTCAGCTGGGAGTCTGCTTGAGAGTCTCTCTCCCTCTGCCCCTCCCACTTGTGCTCACTCTTTCTCTCTCTCAAATAAATAAATCTTCTAAAAAAATAAAATCAACTTTTTTAAAAAAAAGATTTTATTTATTTATTTGACAGAGAGAGAGAGACAGCCAGTGAGAGAAGGAACACAAGCAGGGGGAGTGGGAGAGGAAGAAGCAGGCTTCCAGCAGAGCATGGAGCCCGATGCGGGGCTCGATCCCAGGGACCTGGGATCACGCCCTCAGCCAAAGGCAGACGCTTAACAACTGAGCCACCCAGGTGCCTCCAACTTTTTAATTCTTAGTTGTACTGATTTCCTTTGTTTTCAAATTCATTGATATATACTCTTATCTTTATTATTTTCTTTTTTTGTTTGCTTTGTATTTATTTTGCTTTTCTTCTCCTAGGTTAAAGTAGAAGCTTATTGATTTGAGACCTTTCTTGTTTTTGAAAATAAGCATTTAATGATAGAAATTTCCCACTGAGTGCTGCTATAGATGCAGCCTACATATTTAGATATATTTTCATTTTTGATTTGCTCAAAATATTTCCTAATTTTCCAAGACTTTCTGTTTTACCTATGAATTATATAGAAGTATGGTTTTTTAAAAAAGATTTATTTATTAATTTTAGAGGGCGAGGGCATAGGGAGACGGAGAACAAGTCTTAAGCAGACTCTGCGCTAAGTGTGGAGTCTGACATAGGGCTCGATCCCACGACCCTGAGATCATAACCTGAGCTGAAACCAAGAGTTGAATGCCCAACTGACTGTGTCACCCAGATGCCACTAGAAGTAGGTTTTTAGTATGATTTCACTCATATGTGGAATTTAAGAAAATGGATGAACATACAGGAGGGGAAAAAAGAGAGAGGAGGAAACAAATCATGAGAGACTCTTAACTATAGAGAACAAATGGGGGGGTTGATGGAGGGAGGAGGATGGGGGATGGGATAGATGGATGATGGGTATTAAGAAGGGCACTTGTTATGATGAGCACTTGGTGTTATGTGTAAATGATGAACCTCTGAGCTCTACTCCTGAAGCCAATATTGAACTGTATGTCAACAAATTACAATTCACATGAAAAATTAAAAAATTTTAAAAATTTAAATTACTAGACATTTACTGTAAAAAATACATGTTTTAAATTTCCAAGTATTTGGGCATTTTTTTTTCTGTCAAGTGTAACCGATTTCTAATTTAATTCTTTAATTACATTTTAGTCAGAGAACACACTAGGATTCCAATTCTTTTAAAAAATGTAAAGTTCATCATCCAGGATATGGTCTATATTGATAAATATTCCTTGTGCACTTGGAAAAAATGTTTACTCTAACATTGTTGCATGGAGTGCTTTATAATGTCAATTCAATCCAGCTGGTTAATAACATTGTTCAAGTCTTCTGTATCTTTATTGGTTTTCTAACTATTCCTTCTATCTATTAATGAGAGAGGAAATGAAATCTTCAACTACACTTGCAGATTTATCAATTTCTCTGTTCGGATTTGTTATTGCATCATATATTCTGAAGCTCTGTTTTTAGGTGCATACACATTAAGGATTGTTGTATCTTATTGGTAAATTGACCCTTTCATCATTTTATAATTTCATTGTTAATACTCCACTAATACTCTTTGCTCCGAACTCTACTGTGTCTGATATTAATATAGCTACTCCAGAAAGTTCACTTGTACTTTGAATTCTAGTCTTCTTCCCAAATCTGCCTGCCACTATTTACTTTTCACATTACTCAAATAGGTGTTCCATGCATTCTGTCTAGGTTTTTAAGACAGTATGTAGTATGCTTACTCCATCTTATCTAGAGTTGAAACCTTCTATTTTTTAAAAGTTAATTTTAACTTTGTAAATTTTAATTTTTAATTAAATACACAAGCATAGTTTAAAATTCAAATAATAGTACAGTAGTTATAATTAAAAAAAAAAACCAGAATTCTCTTTAACCTATGTACACCCTATCTCCAATTCCCAATCCTCAGAAACAATTCCGTTAAATACATTGTAGTTCTACTCATTTACCTCCATGTTTTTAAATAACTTTTAGAACTACTACTTCTTGATCTTTAATCTTTACACGTTATGTATTGATTCTTCCTATAGAAGATGTTTATTCTCTTACATCACTGATACTTCATCACCTCTTCATTTTCCTAATGGTCATACCACAATTCTTGTGTAATCAATATTCAGTAGATTACCATTTACAGGTGTTACATTGTACACTATGATTACATTTTCTTTCTTGTACAAGACTTTTTGGTTTGCCCTAGAGCTAATAACTGTCTCTCTCCTTTTTTGCTTTTCCATGTATTCTATCATTAATTCCCAAACTTTACCATAGCTGTAAAAATTCTCAGTATGGTCAAAATCCATCTTCAGAAACCAACTATGGGACTGCAACAACTTCAGAAACTAGATGGGACTGCTGCACAGCTGTCATCACAGAGCTTCCCTTCCTAATTTGAGAATTCTCTTTTCCTCTATTCTGGGTTGGAACTTCAGGTTCCTGCAACCTTGATATTCCTCTGTCTGAATTTTCTCTTATTTGAGGAAGCATTTCTTCCAGTAGCATCCTAAGAAAGTGTGCATTTGAAGCCAATGTTTTAGGTCTTTTTTTTTTTTTTTAAGAATTATTTATTTATTTGTCAGAAATAGAGAGGGAGGGAGGGAGAGAGAGAGAGAGAGAGAGAGAGAGCAAGAACAGGGGGAGTGGCCAGCGAAGGGAGAAGCAGGCTCCTTGCTGAGCAAGGAGCCTGATGTGGAACTTGACTCCAGAACCCTGGGATCACGACCTGAGCCAAAGGCAGATGCTTAACTGACTGAGCCACCCAGGTGTCCCTAATGTTTTAGGTTCTTTGCACATTGAAGGTTTTATTCTATCTTACAGCTAATTGATGGTTTGAGTTGTATAGAACTTAAATTGCAAGTCAAAATTTCCCTCAAAAATTTGAAGATAATTTAAAACTGTCATCTAGCTTCTAATGTTGCTTTTTAAGGAGTCTCAATTGTGATTTCATGTCTTTTGTATGAGACCTGTTTTCCTTCTCTCTGGAACATTCTAGGACTTTTTGTTTATCTCAGGTACTTTGAAACTGCACAGTGAGGTGCTTTGTAGCTTTTCTCCCTTTACTGGTGCTTGGGTGGGCCCCCTTAATCAGGAAATTATGCTCTTCAATTCTGAGCATTTTTCTTGAATTATTTCTTTGATAGGTTTAAGTTCTTCCATATTTTCTTTCTTCTATATTTCTTCTATATTTTCTCTGGTTTCTTCCTATAGATCCCCTTTTTATCAGAAGTTGCCTCTTGCATACTGATCTTTAAATTTTCTCTCTTTGTTGCGTTGACCATGGAAATTTCAATTTTATCTTCTGAGCCCAATTCTGCATTTAAAATTTGTTATCATGTTAATGCTTGGAAACTTTTCTTAAAAAAATTTGCTCTTATTTCATGGAGGAAATATCTTACCCTCTGTGGATAAGGGATTGGCTAACTAAGTCCACATAGGAAATCTGGACCATATCTTGTTTTTGTACAGCCCGCAACGCAGGAATGGTATTCAAATGTTTAAGAGGGTCAAAGAAAAATTAAAGAAGAATATGGGTGCAGATTGTACATGGCCCAAAAAACCTAAAATATGTATTGTCCACTCCATTACAGAAAAAGTTTGACCAACCTCTGTTCTTTTACACAGAGACCTGACCAAAAGAACAGTCAACCTCTGTTCTATTGCACTGTTTCTGTTTTCTACAAGTTCTTCCACCCTGTTGGTGGTGGTGGTGGTATAGTTTTGCTATTGTTTTGGTTTGTATTTTTCATGTTATGGACTTTTTTTGATTATCTGGTGATCAAGCTTTGCACTTATATAAGAGTAAAGTATTAAAACTCTGATCAGTAGCTCTGCCTACATGGGTGTGGCTTATATACTGGGAAGCTTTGCCAGAGTGAGGTACTTTGGTAGGAACAGGACCACTTTGCTACTATCTGTAGGTCTTTATTCATGAGGTAATTAGTATCCCTAGATATGACTACTGTACTTTCCTGCCTTGGAGATATAAGATTGATTTTAAGCCTATTCAAAGCTGGAATATTCTCATATTCCATAAACAGATTTTCTTAACCCCCATCTTTAATACATCCTTAGCTATACCTGCAGCTGAAGAATATATAAATTCTCTAATACAATCTTTCCAGAGAGTAAGTTTGAGTGGGGGATGGGACTGTCTACTTATAGTAACTTGCAATCAATTCTTTTGTGATTAATCCTACTTTAAATGATACTTTAGAGTGTCCCCACGTCCTAAGCTTTTCCATGCCTGAATCCGAAGAATCTTGTTGGCTTTCACGACAGCTTTTTTTTGCTTGCTAAGTCACTCAATCATTCATCTGTTCTCCAGTGTTCAAAATTTGCTGACATCTCATCTGTTAGTGCCCCCTCCCCCATTCTTTTTAACTTCGTAGTTTTGGCATTTTTGTCATTTTTATTCCTTTAGTTTTGTGGAATTTTGAGAGGGGTGAAGATTAATATAAATGTTTGATTTTTCCAGAGATTTAAAACAATCTAAATTTTATATGACATTTTTTTGATATTGTTTTAAAGTAACTCCTAGGTTCTGAGGCATCAGACCACAAAATTAGGCAGGATAGGAAGATGGATAGTGCCAATATTATAGACCACTGTTGAAAATTAATGGAAAGTCAGGATGCCACTATTTTTTATTCCATTTTGGTTTACTTTAAAGTGTTCTATGGTAGAAAGGCATTTAAGTTACCAAAACAGTTCAGAGAAAAGAATTTCACCTTTTCTTTTTTCCATTGTTTTCATTCTGCCTTGTTCAAATGAATTATGCCCACTTGAGAAAAGATTATACTTTCAGTAAAGGAGACCCGTTAGGAAACTCATAGTGCAGTTGTAACCTGGTCACAAAACCATCTGGTACATTCCCGAAGGCTGTTATTACATTTCATGGACTTATATTACTTCAAATACTCTAACAGTCCCATGTGGGCATAAAAAAAAAGATTTTTTTTTAAACTCAATTTGTTTCTGCTTACTTTAGACCTTCTAGACTTATCCCTTATAAGAAGACTGCCTGATTGTAAGTACATTTTATGTCAATCAATACACATTATGAGTTTTATCAAGTGATGTAAAACATTCACTTAATTTTTAAAAGAGTATTTCTTTGTAATAAAAAGTTGCTACTTGTTGATACGGTTTCCCTGAAAAATCAATACAATGACAGTTGGGCTATCAATTTTTAAATTAATAATAATAAAATACAAAACTTCAGTACTGTATATCAATGTTACAAACACATGTTTTTTAAATGAAATTCTAGAAAAGTATGATTTGAAGCTCTAGATGCTCTTTGGCCAACATGGTATAGTGGGGAAAGCACCAAACCCACTATTTTTCACAAATTCAACAAGTATCTATTGAGCATCCATGACCCAAGCTGAGGCATAGTTGGTTGCTGAGAATGTAAAATATATGTTTAGGGAAGGAGACAGATAATATAAACAGATTATAACAATACAGTGAGATATATGTGTAACAGAGATAATGTATAAACTACTATGGGTTTCCTAAGGAGTAAATAACTAGTTGGAAAAGTAAAAAGAAATCTTCATAAAGGACATGACCTTCAACTAGGTTTTGATTGGTAAACTTGCCAAATTTATGATCTGATAGCTTGTATGCCAAAGCAGAGAGTAGTGAAAGGATATGGTATGTTTAACAGTAAGACGTTTTATGTGTAACAGTGAGAGCTTTAGAGGATAAATGTAGATTCTAAGGATGAAAAAGCAGGTCTTGAGGTTTTAAAAGTAGGTGGGGCCAAGATATGAAGGCCCATTTAGTAGTTATGTGATGTTAGACAAGAAATTTCATCTATTACAACCTGTTTAATATATGTAGAAAATGTTTATAAATGACAAAGTAGGATATAAATATATTTTTGCTTCAAATGATTTCTTAAAATTCAATGCATTGCCTATATTAAAAGGAAAAAAATAATAACTGAGGTAAGAATATTTACTGTCCTGAAATTAAGTATAGTGACTAAAAGTCAAGAATTTTAAACAATATTCAGGCTCCCCTAGGAACTATTTGCTGAATATTAAAACACAAATACAAAAACACAAAACAGGGGCGCCTGGGTGGCACAGCGGTTAAGCGTCTGCCTCCAGCTCAGGGCGTGATCCCGGCGTTATGGGATCGAGCCCCACATCAGGCTCCTCTGCTATGAGCCTGCTTCTTCCTCTCCCACTCCCCCTGCTTGTGTTCCCTCTCTCGCTGGCTGTCTCTATCTCTGTCAAATAAACAAATAAAATCTTAAAAAAATAAATAAATAAAGGTAAACTAAAAAAAAAACAAAACACAAAACAGGTCATCAACAGGGAGACACCAAGTAAGCAGATGAAATGCTTCAAGAACAATTTATAGTGCAACTTGATGCCAAGTACCAATGCAATTTCTAGGCAGAGAAGGGCAGCAGCTTAACCGTATCAGTAGATTAACCATAGAACCGAATCATTTAATTTGAAAGGAAACACCTGCAGAATATCATTTTAAAATGATGGGAAGGGAGTGGATGATGTGTTCTGGGACTTAAATCCAGCTGTTGTAGTCTTATGTCATTAGCTATCTGTAAATCTGAACTCCAATGCAATTTAATATGCTTATGTGTAAACAGGTTAATGTGAGTGAATAAGACACTTGAGAAAAACTTAAATTCTGGATTTGGTTAGGTCAGATTACAGTTAGGTGAAGGTCTTTTGGCTGAACAAAAAATATGTCAAATGGTCATGTTTCCATGATTTTATTAACCTGTGTTCTTTTATTTTGATTATATGACTGCCTTACAGCCTCACAGGAAATAATTATTACATGGTTTTTAACTAATTACAATTTCATGAATAGAGAATATAAAAATATTATTAAAAGTCTAAGGATTAAAGTGTTTATAAATTAAATGCTATGTTCTACAACAGGAAAATTATGTTATACAATGGTGATTTAATAACAAGTTTCACAAAGCACAAATCTTAATGGACCAGAATCCTTATGAAAAGAAGTATAAGTAAATGCTATTGTTAGTTGGCATTACTTCTTTAGTACCACAAGCTTTTAAAAATTTTTTTTAATTTTATTTTTTAAAAGATGTATTTATTAGAAAGAGAGTGCGCATGTGTGCAGGGGGAGGGACAAGGGTGAGGGAGAATCTCAAACTGACTCCTGGCTGAGCACAGAGCCTGAAGTGGGGCTTGATCTCACAACTGAGATCATGACCTGAGCTGAAACCAAGAGTCAGATGTTCAACCAACTGAGCCACCCAGGCGTCCCCAAAAGCATGGTTTCTTTTAACTCTTCTTGAATGGTTTGCTTAATACCCATAAAATCATCATCTATGTTCTGATGTTCACAAGATAAAACTTTTACCGTTTGGTGGTGAACTTCTATAAACATTTACTGAGTACCTCTTCTGTGTGACATTCATTGTTCGATCAATCAAAAATCTTCTTTAAACTTTAGCAAATTTTGAGGTTTTAGGGTTTCATTTATTCCACTGATTCTTTTCAGCTTTCACTGTGACATCATTAAAAATATATCAGTTCCTAAGGTTCTATTAAAAGAAAAAGCTATCAAATTTATCCTAAGTAGCTGGGCTATCTTTTCTATAGCCCTGGCCACGGATAATATTACAGTAACATTACATTAAATTTTACTTACCTACCTAGGGCCTGGTTTAAGGCCCTATATGCTTGAATTTCATACCACTGACGACCAGGTAAAAGACCTCTCAATTTTGAGTGCTGATCATTGTATTGTCGCTTTAGTTCAACCTAATAATTTAAAAAATATTAAAAATATAGTAGATAAATTAAGGCTCATTTAAAAAATCATATTAACTTCTAACATTCTGAACATCATTTTATTAGGGAAAAGAGAGTTTGTTTTCAGTATATCAGTACTAAATTTTCTTCAGTTCCTTTACAACATGTCTATTCAGGGATGCCTGGGTGGCTCATTTGGTTAAGCATCTGCCTTCAGCTCAGGTCATGATCCCAGGGTCCTGGGATCAAGTCCCACGTCAGCCTACCTGCTCAGTGGGGAGACTGCTTCTGCCTCTGCCACTGCTCCCCAGATTGTGCTCTCTCTTTCTCTAACAAAATCTTTAAAAAATAAATTAAAATTAAAAGAAAGTCTGTTCATCCTTACTTTCCCTGAATTCCTCCATGCAACTAATTAATCAGCTGTTTGATTAAATCAAACGTTTTATTGAGAAATAATTTACATAGAATAAAATTCACAAATTTTCAATGTATACATAGATAAATCTTGACAAATGTATTGTCAGGTAACCACCACTATAACCATAATACAGAATATTTTCAGCACTCCCTAAATTCCTTTTTAGTCTCTCTTCTTCACTGCTGACTTTGTCAACCAATGATCTGCTTTCTGTTTTGCCTTTTCTAGAATTCCTTGTAAATGTTATTACATTGTATGTAATTGTTTGTCTTTTTCATTAAGCATAATGATTTTGGAATTCATTCATATTGAAACATACATCAGGGGTCCATTTTTTAATGTTTATTCAGACTGATAATCTCTGCTTTTTAATTGGGATGTTTAGACCATTCACATTTAATGTAAATATTATTATGATTTGGGTTTAAATCTACAGCAGCAGAATACACATTCTTCTCAAGTGCACATGAAATATTCTCCAGGACAGAGTATATTTTGGCCACAAAACATGTCTTAAGAAATTTAGGAAGATTGAAATCATATAATGTATCTTTCCCAACAACAATGGTATGAAATTAGAAATCAATAACATGAGGAAAACTGGAATATTCACAAATATGTGGAAATAAATAACATCCAACTGAACAATCAATGGATCAAAGAAGAAAACAGAAGAGAACTCAAAAAATATCTTGATATAAATGAAAACACAACAAATCAAAAATATCATATGCAGCAAAAGCAGTTCTAAGAGAAAAGTTTATAGTGATAAACATCTACAGTAAGAAAAAAACAAAGATCAATTTATATACCAAAAGATTAGATAACCTAAGAGAAATGGATAAATTCCTACAAATATACAACATACCAAGATTAAATCATGAAGAGATAAAAAAATCTGAACAGATTTGTAACAAGAAAAATGAAACAGTAAGCAAAAATCTCTAAACAAAAACAATCCCAGGGCCAGATGTCTTCATTGACAAATTCTATTGAGCATTTAAGGTAGAATGAACAATGTTCCTTCTCAAATGCTTCCAAAATATTGAAGAGAAGGGAAAAGTTCCAAAATCATTTTAAGAGGCCAGCACTACTCACATACCAAAGCCAGATACGGATGCTATAAGAAGAGACAATTACAGGCCTATAACCCTATATGATAAACACTGCTGCAAAAATCCTTAACAAAATATCAGCAAACTGAATTCAACAGCACATTAAAAGAAACAGACACATGATCAAGTGGGATTTATCCCTGGAATGCAAGGCTGGTTTAAGTACACACAAATCAACAAATGTGATACACCACATTAACAGAAGGGAGAAACCATATAATCATCTCAATAGAAGCAGAAAAAGCATCTGAGAAAATTAAACATCCATGATCAAATATAAAAGGAATCAAATGTAAAAGGAATGTATCTCAACATAATAAAGGTCATATATAACAAACCCACAGCTAATATACTCAAGTGGTGAAGAGTTGACAACCTTTCTTCTAGGATCAGGAACAAGACAAAGGTGCCCACTCTAACCACTTCTATTCAACAAAGTACTGAAAGTCCTAGCCAGAACAATTAAGCAAGAAATAAAAGGCATCCAAACCAGAAAGGAAGAAGTAAAGCTATGTTTGCATACAACATGATCTTTTGTGTAGAAAATCCTATAGACTCTACCAAAAAACTGTCAGCACTAATATACAAATTTAGTAAAATTGGAGGATACAAAACCAACATACAAAACTCAGTTGTATTTCCATACACTAACAACAAACTATCCAAAAAAAGAAATTAGGAAAACAGTCCCATTTACAATAGCATCAAGTTCTGAGTATAAGGAAATTATGCATTATGATTTTATATTTTTATGCACTAACTGAATGAACAGAGTTGGGTTTTTTGTTTGTTTTTTGAGAGAGAGAGAGAAAGAAAGAGGCAGGGGATAGACAAAGGGAAAGGGAGAGAGAGAATCTTAAGCAGGTTCTGCTCTGGGTGTGGAAATCAAGACTTGGACACACAACTGAGCCATCCAGGCACCCCCAAAGGGATTATGTTTTAGGTAGTTCTCAAGAATGCTATAGAGTCAATTATGTCTCAATAAAGCTAAAAAAAAAAAACCTAAATAAAAAAGAATGCTATGGCAACATCAAAAACAGAACACTTAACTAAGAAAAATTGATATAATGGGAGGAAGCAATCTTTGGTAGCTTAAAGAAACACTGAATTTAGACTAATACTTACAGTTTCGCTTAGTACAAAGCATCTATGATAGGCAGTAGAAATACAGAGATGAGTTAGGGGCGCCAGGGTGGCTCAGTCAGTTAAGTCTGACTCTTGATTTTGGCTCAGGTCATGATCTCAGGGTAATGAGACTGAGCATCGTGTTTGGCTCCACATTCAGTGGGGAGTCTGCTTGAGATTCTCTCTCTCCCTTTCCCTCTGCCCCTCCCCCTGCTCGTGCTTGCATGCTCTCTCTCTCAAATAAAAAAAATAAATCTTAAAAAGATGAGTTAAAATATGTTCTGCCTAGCAAGAGCTTATAATGAACAGAAAAGAATATGAGTACCAATGGCCATCAAGTAAATTTAAGTTTTAAAGTATTCACTTTGGTTATAGTATATAGAAGTAAAAAGAATTGAGAAATGAAGACATGATATGAATTTGGTGCAAAAGTAATGAGGGCCTTACCTGGAAAGGCAAAGGGAATGGAAAAGAGGTCCGGGTTTGTAACACATTGTGGAGTGACAGAACTTTAGCGACAAAGTAGATGCAGGGCTTACTAAAGAGAGAAAAGTCAAAAATGACTCCACGAAGTTTCCAGCCAACAGAGTGAAACAATCTAGTAACCCACAGAGAGAAGACAAGAAAAGAAGTATGTTTAAGGAAGAAGATAAACTTGGCTTATTAATTCATGATAATTTCTGGGGCACCTTGGCTGGCTTGGTTGGTAGAACATCTGACTCTTGATCTGGCGGTCATGAGTGAAAACTGAGTCAAAACAGTACATAGCTCCTATGAGTGATTTTAGGTAACTCAATTCTGTTGTGGCTTACTTTTCCTAATTAGAAATGGAATGATTAAGAAAATCTAATTAAAATAAAATTTAAAATGGTTCTCAAATACAACAACAACAATTTAATCATCTATAACAATCTGTTAATATTGGAAGCTCACAGAAATTGACTACAATACCTAGAAACTAGTTATCTAATGTGAAAGAGTAGGAATGCTCTTTTCACTTAGTCAACTTTTAAAGATCTCCTATGTACTCTTCCTGGGCAAGTATGTAGTATATTTTTTGTAGTATATGCCTAATCAAAGATATAAAGAGTTAACTTTCTTGGAAAAATTCAGGACTTTCAAGATAAATTAACAAATTAGTTTTAAGAAGTTTTAAAACTACTCAAGAGAAAACAAAGTCTCTTCAATACAGTCTACAATACTATGAACCTTTTTAAACAAAAGGACGGGTGTTAGATGAAAAATAAGAAGGGTATACTCCTGAGAAGAAGCTTTCAAATTGGTAGGAAATAAATTGTATTTTATATCCCCTCGAAATAATCTGTCAAATACCTGTATTAACTTTATAACTACAATATAAAGGAAATAAACTTTCCTTTAAGTGTTATAGGCTATGTTTTAAAAATATATATAATAAATAATATGGCATCATAGGAAATATTAGATAATAGCATGTAAAAATTTCTAATAATTCAGAGATAGAGTATATTATAATATGTAGACATCAAAAGAGAATATGCTTTAAAAATGCTATCCAGGGGCGCCTGGGTGGCACAGCGGTTAAGCGTCTGCCTTCGGCTCAGGGCGTGATCCCGGCGTTGTGGGATCGAGCCCCACATCAGGCTCCTCTGTTGTGAGCCTGCTTCTTCCTCTCCCACTCCCCCTGCTTGTGTTCCCTCTCTCGCTGGCTGTCTCTATCTCTGTCAAATAAATAAATAAAATCTTTAAAAAAAAAAAAAAAAAAAAAAAAAAAAAAAAAAAAACTTTAAAAAAAAAAAAAAAAAAAAAAAAAAAAAAAATAAAAATGCTATCCAGCTGGGAAAAAACATACATTTCCTACCTATCTCTCAAAATGTAACTAAGTAGTTTTTCTATATCCTATATTCTATACCCTCCAACCCCCACCAAATTGTAGCATTTATCCTTTGTGAGACATAATAGCTTAAGGGTTTTCAAATTTTCCTACACCCTCTTCCAGACAAATACTTTATAATGATCACTCTGCCTATGGTAACAGTTGTTCTAGGATGTATTAGTTATAAGTGAAATAGAGATATGTAGCAACTATTAGATTAAATAAACAAAATTACTCTCCTTGATCTTTTAGTTTTCACTAAAATGAACTAATTTTTATGTATGACAACATGAATTCAATTTCTTATAAATTTTCAAATACTTTTTACAATGCAAATGGCCTTTAAAATAGAGCCAGTATTTTACCTAGGAAAATTATTTTAGATGAAAAGAAAAAACCAAAAAACTTTGAAAGTAAATACATATGCCAGTTAGCATTAAAATATTTTTATTATATAAAGAAACAAACTTTAAAAAAGTAATAAAAAGTAAAAATTGTATTGGGGGAACACATTCAATTAGGGAAAGCAAAACTAAGGGTTTAGAAAGAGTAGGAAGCTAGAATACCTCATTTTAATGACATCAGACTCTATTTCATCGTACGCTTAGGGATTATCAGGCACGAAAATCAATGCCCAATTTAAAATGACATAAAGCATATGTGAAAAAGCCAGTTTCTCCTGCCAGCAAATAGCCTAAATGTTAAGTAAACCAAAGGCTGGAAGGGATTAGTTGAAATGTCAAAAGACAACCTTTTACTTTTACCTGCTCATCCTTATAAACACATTCTCATCCCTCAGGCATGCTTTCCAAACAAATAGTTTCAATGTGCAGCAGCAAAAGACCCAAGGCAAGTTCTGCCATCTTGTAACTGTCAAAGAGATTAGTCTTTGATCTATTTGGGAGGTCATGTCCACATTCACATTAGCAAACAGTCTAACAACATTATACCTGCTGACCAATCCTTCTTTAATGCCTAATGAGACAGACATTTTATATTATGGAAGTTAACTGTGAATGTTTTTTCTGAGTTTTGACAGAAAGTAAACACCATAAACTAAGCTCAAGTGTGGTTTGGAAAAATGATCTTGTAGACCAGTTAACATTACTTTTCAAATACATTTTACAAGGCTTTCCCAAAATAGAAAGCTATATTTAATTGTATATTCTAGAAGGAGTTCAAGCCACTTGGTCCCCACCCCCAATAAATTAGTGTATGTGTAATTTTGGAGGGATATGGGAGCAGCACAGAGAAATCAAACTATTTTATCAAAGGTTGCAAACTGGGCCCACAACAAGGGCCCAAAGTTGTGTTTTATGCGGCTCCCTTATTGTAGCTTAAAATAATTTGAGCTATTTGCCAACCCTCAACTAGTCGACTCATTTAAATAATCTGTATAACTCTTTTAGTGGCATAAGTTTGTAACCCATTGGTTGAGATGCTACATTGATTCACAAAACATTTTTTTCCATGAGTTCAAGTTCACACAAAATGAAAAAACACTCTTAATACAGTAGTTTCTAGACAACTAAAAATATCTCTGCATCAGAAGCTAACCTGACATAAACAGAGATGAGATCCTGAATACCAAAGACAGATAAATCAAGACTGAAGTGGTACTTAGAGAATTATGGAAAAATACCCTTATGGCTTTCAAACAGAAGTTATACGGTTTTGCATTCTGATTTTACTATTACATTATAACGTACTTGAGATCAAACAGTAAGTTCCTTAAGTCCTTCAATGACTCAGTTTTATTGGAGATAGGACAGGTAGTAAAACTACTGATGGGCGCAGTATATATTAAAATAACCAAAAGGATTAGGATTATACTGTATATGTCAATAAGAAATTTAAGTCACAATTTTGAACATTAGATTATTTTTTTCAACTTAGACCCAACAGTGTTGGCTGTAAGTAGCTCTGTACAAGAATAGCCTTTTATAAGTAGCTTCTGAAGAAATAAGTGGTGTGATAAATATGAGCTGGAACTATAAATGCATCTCCTCACTTTACTGCCTCATATGAAAGGGGAATTTATCCCAAATCATATAAATATGCATTATGATTTTAGTAATAAACGCCTTTCTAAAAGCAATCAATACAGGCAGAATATAATTTTCCCCTCATATGTAAGCTTTACAACAGAAGTTCAAGCCTCGAAATAAGACTAAGAACAGATAATCAGCTAAACTTATTAATTAAAAATATTTTAAAACTTTGCTTCAGAAAAATAAGCACATTTGTCTAGCAAACCCTCAAGAAGAATAGTTTTATCTTTTGCCAAGGTACAGGACCTAAATCATAAACATTTATAGCAAGCCAAATCTGGAAGACAGAGACTATGCACTAGAGACATCTACTGCTCTATATCATCACAGTATAAACACTTTTATCAGGGTATCACAATATAAATTCCAATGGCTAAAATTCTAAACTCAGCATAAGATCTTGTATGTAAAATAATTTAGCCAGATAAAAGGAATATAGCTGGTTTTATTTCATCTGGCATATTTTCAAGATTTCTAAACACAGAGTTAACCAAATATAGTATATATATTTTCTTAAATGGGAAAAAATGGGTTTCTGCCAAGACTTAAGAAGCCAGGCTCCCTTTTAGTTTATAAAAACAAAACAAAACAAAACACACACACACACACACACACACACACACACACACACACGCATTAGAGGTGGTTTTCAATTGTTACTTACTTTTCTTGTTACATTAGGAACTGACCACAATAATCCACCAAGAAATAAGAATCAAGACATAGTAACAGACATAGTAACATTAACATAATTAATCTCACATATGCTTTAAGGCTGCTTTGGGTAACATACTTTCCACAGAGAAAATCTGTATTAACTCTGTTATAAATTGTCATTGCTAAAAAAAAAAAAAAAAGTAAAAAAAATTGCCCAGAAATTTCAAATGTAAGAAAAAAAAAATACACTTTCCTTAAATGACACATCTCTTATTCTTGATATATTCAACATATTTTACCTTAATTGGTTATAATAATTCAGCTACTATCCAGAATAGTGTATTGGTAACTCAGTAACATTTAAATGATCCTGGGGGTGCCTGGGTGACTCAGTCGATTAAGTGTCTGCCTTCGGCTCAGGTCATGATCCCCGGATCCTGGGCTGGAACCCCACATTGGCTCCTTGCTCAGCAGGGGGTCTGCTTCTCCTTCTGCCTCTGCCCCCCACCCCCGCTAGTACACACACTCTCTCTCTTAAATAAATAAAATCTTTAAAAAATAATCCTAGGGGCGCCTGGGTGGCTCAGTCGTTAGGCGTCTGCCTTCAGCTCAGGGAGTGATCCCAGGGTTCTGGGATCGAGCCCTGCATTGGGCTCCCTGCTCCACTGGGAGCCTGCTTCTTCCTGTCCCACCACCCCCTGCTTGTGTTCCCTCTCTCCGTGGCTGTCTCTCTCTCTGTCAAATAAATAAATAAAATCTTAAAAAAAAAATCCTAAACAAATGCTTTAGGTAATAATGCAAAAACATTCTGTCAGTATGGAGCATTAGGTCTTTGGAGTTTTTTAAGAAAATAATTTGTCAAGATAAGAAAATGAGACCAGAAAAAAAGCAGAAATTAATATTTTTCTATTAAAAGAAAAAAAGACAATTAATACTTTAAGACATGTAAGATACCTTAAATTGAATATGCTTACTCTATAAAGGGCAAAGTTAAACATTTTTTTAAAAGAATAATAAGCTTTGTGGCAATTTAGTTAGGCTAGCCATAATAAAATATTGTCTAGGTAAACCTGAAAACGCTTAAATTATCATCTGCAGAAAATGTTATATATATATATGCTATAGTATGTTTTGAGGGAAGGAGGTAAAATTACACAGCCTGGATTCAAGGCTTTGACACCAACTAGTTGTTTGACCTTGGGCAACTCACTAGTACTCCCTCAATTTAGTTTCCTTTCTCAGTTTTCTCCTTTGTAAGTGGAAGAAATAATTCTTGCCAACCTTACCTCACAGAGTTGAAGAAATAAATGACAATTAGCACAAAACAGTAAAGTATCATATATTGGAGGTAAATGGGCTGGAGTCATTACTTATTCTATATTTCTTTTTTTTTTTTTAAGATTTTATTTATTTATTTGACAGAGAGAGAGACAGCCAGCGAGAGAGGGAACACAAGCAGGAGGAGTGGGAGAGGAAGAAGCAGGCTCCCAGAGGAGGAGCCTGATGTGGGGCTCGATCCCAGGACTCCGGGATCACACCCTGAGCTGAAGGCAGACGCTTAACGACTGCGCCACCCAGGCGCCCCACTTATTCCATATTTCTAAAACCCAATGTAGGTCTGGGTGGGCTTTCCTTTTTGTCGTACTATATTGTTGCATGTATATGAAAACTACAAGATTGACAGAGACAATGTGGGCCATCTAGTCAATGTAGACCATCTCTTAACGCTGTTCACCTCAAATCAGGGTTTTAACAGCTGGATCAACTCCCTAAGAAGGTGCTTAACTGAATCTATTCAATATACTGGCACATTGTTTTAGGTAACATAAAGTAAGTTTCTTCAGTTTGTGAAGTGGCTACTTTTTCATCAAATAGCAATGAAAATATACATTGGCAGGACAAAGAGAACAGTATTCAGTTTTGAAACATAATTTTTGATAAATAATTTCTGCAATTGATTTTAAATTTTCTGACAAATTAGCACTTTTTAATACCCTTCATAATATTTTTTATCACTATGCAACCTATTAGAGCTTTATTTGAACTATATAAAATATGTTATTGGTATAATCTGTGGAATGAGTGCATGACTGGCCCTTTATTAGTCTGAATATTATCTCATTTTCATATCTTATGACCTAGAGCTTCCCTTGTTAAAGTCACACATGAGAGCCAAATAACTATGAATAAACACTTCTAGCAATAACAGTCAACAAAATGAAATATTATCATACATATGAAAGCAATGTGGGGCTATAAATGGAACCCCAGGCTCTTAAAGGAATGAGCTAGTAACAAGAGACTTTTTTTAAGGGGAATGAGTAGTGCTGCATTCAGCAAATGACAGAGACCTGTACCTACTCCTATGTAACTCTGAAAGAAAGAAAGATCTCTCATGCAAGAGGCTTGTGGATGTTAGAAAATGCAACACTAAGCACTTTGGCCCTGGGGTGGGGGTGAGAGTGTTGCATAAAGTTTGGTGACAATGGCAGGCATAGAAAGTAGAAGGTAATCACAGTAGGAGGAGGCTCAGACTC
This sequence comes from Ailuropoda melanoleuca, assembly GCF_002007445.2. Lineage (NCBI taxonomy): Eukaryota > Metazoa > Chordata > Mammalia > Carnivora > Ursidae > Ailuropoda > Ailuropoda melanoleuca. The sequence goes on from NC_048230.1 coordinate 12,436,536, forward strand.
AAATTTCACATGATTAAACACTGTTGACATTTAAAAACAAACATGGTCAAGAGAAAGTGTGCACGTAACAAAAAAAGATTACATAAGTACTGAAAAATACTGAACTATACTTAAAACCTTAAAACTGTATATTACCTCCACAGCCCAACAAATGAATTCTGATTCTTTCTCCATCTAGATTTTTATTATGCCCAAATTTGTCTTTCAAACATTGAGTATATGCTTGATTTAAAAAAAATTATTACTTTCTATCTTTACAATATTATTGTTAGGAATATTTGATTTAGACCTTCTCAAATGTGAATGTGTGAGTGTGGGAATAAGGCATATGGGATCATAGCATTTTAAAATCTCATACTTTATCTTAGAAAGTAATGAAGACTTCTAGTTTCAGAAAGGAAAAAAGAAAGACATTTCCTCTTCCCTTGCCTTTCAAAAACTGCCCCAAACTTAAAAGGCAAATAAGAAAAACACAGTCTTCATCTCCAATTAAACTAGAGACATCTGCAACCTTAAAACCCAATACATGAATGTGAAAAGCAGATGGACAAATGGTACATGAGTAAGTAGAGAGGTGAAAGTTCAAACCAAAGTACCCACAGAGCTGCTGATAGGAAATAAGCCAGTTAGGCCAGCAGGAGTCCAAAAAAGCTCAGGAAATGAATGTATAGGTAAACTGCTGAAGGATGTGTACTATGAAGATGAAACAGTAAACAAGAAACAGGAGGAAGATTTGAGACCCAGGAAACCTGGGATCCAACAAAGAAGACAGGGAACTCAAAGTCCTAGGATGACAGCAAAGGGAAATCTCAGGATTTGGGCAGTTAAGTGGGCTAAAGAACAACTTGGTCCTGATTGAAGTACGAGATCAGGAGGCTCAAGAAGTGATCTATTCAGGAGTAAAAAAAGGACTGACCTATTATCTACTAGGTGTGATAGGACAATTGTATTGAGAGGTCCTGTACAGATTCATTGAAGGGTGACAGAAGATTAATTTAAAGATCTTTTAAAAAGGAGGGGCCCCTGGGTGGCTCAGTCAGTTAAGCAACTGCCTTCGGCTCAGGTTGTGGTTCCGGGGTCCTGGAATAGAGTCCCACATAGAGCTCCCAGCTCAGCAGGGAGTCTGCTTCTCTCTCTCCTTCTGCCCCTCCCCCTCCTTATGTGCTCTCTCTCTATAAATAAATAAAATCTTTAAAAAAAAAAGATCTTTTAAAAAGGAGAAAAGGGTCTGCCCATTATTAATGGGAAGATAAAAAGTTCAAGAAAGCAAGGAAATCATTTGACCACAGTGAATAATATTTGATAGTCATGATTTGAATATGATTTTTTAAGATCTTTTTTATTTATCTGTGAGCGATAGAGACAGAGATAGCAACAGAGAGCACAAGCTGGGAGGAGAGTTCTGAGAAGCAGGCTCCCCACTGAGCAGGGGAGCTCAATCCCAGGACTGAGCCAAAGGCAGGCACTTAATTGACTGAGCCACCCAGGCACCCTGATCATGATTTGAATATTGATTATGGATTTAATTTTTTAAATGTGATATAACTACATTAGGAGGAAAAAGAAGGGAACAGTGTAGTAAGCTAAAATCTTTATCTCATATAGGAAGTAAACAGGTTTAAAATTGTAAAGATAAATATGGTAGTAAGTACCAGATAAAATAGCTAAGAAAAGTGAAAGTCACAGTCTCTCAGAAGCAGGGGCCGGGAGGGGGGCAGAATCGAAGAAACTGTTAATATAAGAAACTATGTACTGTATTTTGTATAAATTAGGCCTTACGAAAATCTTTATTGGACTTTTTTCAACTTGATAAAAAAATAACTAAAAAAGAAATGCAGATTGTTCCTTTTAATTCATGACATATACTTACTTATATGTCTTACTATATAAAGCAGTGATGTTCAACTGAGATTGATTTTGCCTACCAAAAGATTTTGGCAACATTTGGAGACATTTCTGGTTTTCACAACTGGTGGGGAGAGAAGGGTTTGCTACTGGCATCTATAGGTAAAGGCCAGAGATGTTGCCAAACGTCCTACAATTCATAGGACATTGCTCACAACAAAGAATTAAACTGCCCAAAATGTCATTAGGGCCAAGCTTGAGAAAACTTGCTTTAACAAATTTTAATCAACAAATCTGGTAGTTTTGATGCAATAGGAAAATACACTATGAGATGCTGGCACATTATTTTGTCCCACAGTTAGAAAAAATAAACTGAACTTATTTCCAAATTATCAAACCTTTAGTCTCGGTGAAAAATAGGAAAGACTGATGTGTAAACACACTAAATAAATAGTGTCCACTACAGTTTATGTTATCTGAGACCTTAAGGCTTTATAGTTGGAGAAAATATCAAGTAACATACTCATCTGAGGTCCACCTACATATCTGTACCCTGTAGGCTTTAAGGGGATTTGACTAAGTAAATATAAATAGGCTAAAATTCACTATAAAAAAATTCTACTCTAACTTAAAGTTATTTTCAGAGAAGTTAAAAATCAATTCCACTACTTCCCTTGAGGTAGTGTTGCTGATTATGCTCTGGGCCAACAGAAGTAATATGTCAATCAACCTCATGAGTCCCCAGGGTGATAATTTCACTTTTAAAGCCTTGAAACTACTATGAGAACAAAAGTAAAATACAAAGGTCAACAAAGTTCTTGTTCTTGCCAAAAGCAAGATGAACACAAGAAAATAATTAAAAAATTTTTCATAAACCCAAAGTTTTTATTTTATTAAATATCCAAAGGTTTAGTTTATAGCCATATCCAGGCATGGCTTTTTTTTCTAGGAAAGAGAATGACATGACTACCGGGAGAAAAAGAAGGAAAAGGGCTAAAGAAACTGCTTAAAATTTTGTGATTTTAAACGCTTCTTCCCTGGATCCCAAAATATTCCGTTAAGAAATATGGGAATTTTTTTAAATTTAGAAATTAAAAATACCTCAGCCATTTATTTTTGTGTTTTTATGCTTTTTTCTCAGGAAGGATGGGAAGAAGAGTTTGGTTATCTCAGTTTTCACTGTCCAAGGCAAATTACAAATTGTCAACCTAGATGGCATAATTAGATTTAAACTAGATTTTAATTTTGTTATTTCAAGATATACTTACAACCTACTTTAATAATACTTTTGGCCAAACTATCTTTAGGAAAAAAAAAAAACTGGGAAAAAAAGTGTGCTGAGGAGGAAAAAAATGTTTAAGTAACTGAGGATAAACTCATTCTAGACCTTCAGAGGTGACATGGTTTTTCTTCCGTATCTGTGCATTGGCCTAAGTGTTTCCAAAAATTCCGACAGCAAGTTGCTGGACTCCTAAATGCTGGGAGTTTAGTATTACAGCCCTTTAAGTTTATATACACAGCCGTTTCCCCTGGGTAACCACATGTTATTATCGGGGCTAGATCCAGGTAGGTTCCTGTATCAGATGCTATACTATAACTAGAACTCCACCACACTTACCTCAGGCTCTATTCCCGGATCTGGTTTCCCACAGGATAGCTTAGAATTTCCCTTGGCTTAGAATAGTCTCAAATCCTTAAAATGGCATACAGGGTCCTAAATGATTTGGCTCCTTAATACCTCTCCCAGCCTCTATTCACATGCCATTCTCCCCAACTCACTCTCTACCTCAGCTTCTTTCAATTCCTGGAAACTGCTTATCTTCTTTCACACCTTTAGGGCCTTAGCATAGTCTAGTCTCTCTGCTGAGAACATTCTTATCCATTCTGCTCACCTATATAACTCCTAGCCTTCTTTCCCGTGTCAGCTTAAATAGCACTTCCTCAGGAAGTCTTTCTTTACCCCCAAAGACTAGGTCAGGATCCTGTTATACATTCCCATAGTTCTTGTGACTTTTTCTTACAGCCTTTATTACAACTCTAATCAACTGTTTATTACTTTAATGTCACTCTTCCTTTGCTAGACTGTAAGTTCCATGAGACAAGGCACTATAATCTGTGTAGTGGATCACTGTGTCACCAGTCTACTAAAGTACTTGTACTCAAGGCAGATATTCAAAAAATGGTTGTTTCATTAACCTGAATAGTCTTAATGATCTGAACAGTCTTGTAATCTGGCCTTTGATGAGGGCAATCCACTTTATCAAATGTTTGTATGTTTCAATCTTGGTGTAGACAAGATTCAAATCTCATCTCTCTGCCGTCTTCATCTATTTTAGGTAATCAAAGTAAATGGATATCTGGATGAGAGGTTTAAAGTGTTGTTCAATTTCACTTTCTCTAAGCATCTGAATACCCAGATTCAGTCCCACCAAAACATTGTTACACAATCAGATCCTTTACTAAATAATAGACTTCAGTAGTGTAGAGATTGTGCCTACTATATTTAGTACAATTAGGCACTAATTTTTGACACTTGAAAACAGTGGTTAAATGTGGCTAAATGTGCATTCGGTTTTATTAATGCTGTTATCTTCTGGGGTAGGCAAGATAACAGCTCTTTACTGAAATTTATAAAACATTAAGAATGCATGAGAAGCCAATAAATTTATATATGTCTGTTATAAAGTCAATAACATAATTTAACATGCTTGTATTTTTCAACATGAACGTAATTTTCCAAAATTGATTAAATATACTCAACTAGTTCAGTACCTTCAAAGCTAAGAGAAGTTTCCTAAACAAAAAAAATAATAGTTATTGTATGTCAATACTAAGATAACTAATCAGATCACCCTCTGAATTTTAAAGTTTCCAAATAAATTCTATTTTAGTAACTCAACATACTACATTAATAAAGAAAAACAATACACAAATATAAAATTCATTATCTTAAGTTACTTTAATCACTGTAAGAGCACTTGTTATTGAATATTACCATCAAATTTTATGAAACCAATTATAAAAATCTAACATATCCTGAACATCTTAAAAGTACAAAAATTTTTAGCCATTTGCCATTTTTATGAATTTTTAACAGGGGAGTAAACGCACAATACCCATGAAAAGAAAATATTTCTATATGCTACCAAACTATGCTAGGGAATATAAATAAAATGCAATTTTAAAATCTATATATTGTACCTTATAATGTCTCACAAATTATGACCATGCCATCAATTTGAGAAGTAGATGCCTGAATTATAAAGTTGAAGGCTTTTGTAGTTTTTAGACCATACTAATTGGCCAAAGGATTTGCTTTAGATATCCATTAAATGGCAGACTTGTTATATTGTGACTTAACTGCATTAAAAGAAAATAACTTTTCTTTTAGTTATACTTTTTCACCAACATCTAATCATATAAAAGCCTTAGTTCACTTTCCTCCCCCTCAAATACTATGGTTTAATGCACAGAAACTTTTCTTTTTAACTATTACACGATTAAGTATGTCCTTATAGAATGATCAGAAGCATCTGGGAAAGGTGGAAGTGAAAAAAATCCTCACTGGGAAAGTTAGCTTAATGCTTGCCCTTCAGAGTGGCCCATTATCAACATTTCATAGTGGGTTTCTTTATTTTCAGGTCCCTGAGGTATGTGCAATAAATTATGACTTGAACTAAACAAGTCACACTTGGCTCCAAAATGAAATTTTCCTACCTCTACTTTCTAGTCCCCAAGGTGGGAAGAGGAAATCCTGGTCACAGCCAAAGAAGTCATATTTTTGGCTCTAACATACATTTTCCTGCTTCTCTAAAAGCCAAACTCTGCAATTGAGACTACAAGAGTCTTAAGTTAGTATTTTAAACTGTATTTTAATTTTTACTTCCATAATCTGGGTCTCAAATTTAAGAAAAAAACTTCTAGTATCATAAAATTAATGTCACTGCTCTTTTTCCCCACTCAAATCACTTTTTTAACTCTGACAGTGATCTTAACCTTGAAATATGAATTCAAATGAAACAATAGAGAAAACATTAAAGAAATAGATTGTTTTATTTCCAAAAGCTAGAATATTTAAGGTTTTCAATATAAATTACTACTACTTATTTCGGTGTGATAGACTGGGTATTAACAAAAAAAAAACTATCAAGTCCTAATTTATAGTCCAGTAATCTGAAGCACTGTTTTAGTTTTTGAAGAGCCATTTATGGAAATCATTTAGTTATTCATCTCATTCTACAGAAAACAAGAATATGGCACTATTAAGTAATAAGTTTATATTTAGTCATTAATTAAATCAACATTTATTTTTATTTTTTTAAAAAATCAACATTCATTGAACACTTACTACATTCCAAGGCATTATTTTAATTATAGAGACACAAAGAGATTATCCTAATCCTTGACGTATACCATCTAACGCATTATAAAATATATTTATAAGCACTAAAATATAATGAAGGCAGTATAGTATATCCTTTAGGAAGTAATAAAGGACACTGGTAAAGAGGACTATGTAGGTAAATATAAAGCCAGTATTATTATACTTTGTTTTTAATTCTTTTTTTTCTAAACGATTTAAAAGGCAAATGTATAAAACAATAATTATAAATTATGTTAACGGGCATACAGTGTATAAAAATGCAATCCAGACAGTAATGATATAAAAAAGGAACGACAGAAATTAAGGATGTTACTTGTAATTCCCCAGGGTAACATTAAGAAAATAACTAAAAAATGTACGCAAAAGAAAAGATGGGGATCAAAATAGTACTCAACGAAAAAACAACTAAATACAAAAAAGGGTAATAATGAAGCAACTGAGGAACAAAAAGCACAGAAAATGGATAGCTAAATCATAGAACTAAGTCCCTCCTTATCAGTAACTAGTTTGTAAATTAATATAAACTCTCCAAATGAAAGGCAGAATTTGACTGAATGAATTAAAAGAACATGATCTAACTACACGGTGCGAACAAGAAACTCACTTCAGGTATAAGGAAGTTAGACCCTTATTTTATATCATATACAAAAATTTACTCAGAATGGAACCAAATATCTAAATTTAAGAGCTCAAACTATGAAACTCTTTGAAGAAAATGGGCAAATCTGCATGGCCTGGATTTAGCAATAGTTTCCTAAATATGACACCAAAAGCACAGGCAAAAACAAAAAAATAAAGTGGATTTCATTATCAAACTTTTGTATTTCTTTTAAATTAATATAAAAATATATTTATAAATTTGATTTCTATTTTTTATATCTTTTTTATCCCAAATACTTTCAATAACTTATTGGCTCATTTATGAATTTTAAGGAATCAGCCATAATAGTGTTCCGATTTACTTCAGGTATTCAGATATTTCATGTATTGATGGCTATATATTCTGGTCTTTTCCAAATGATAAAAGGCCTAGCTGATTATTATAAAAATTACATACCTATACTCTTAAAAGCTCATAAACATCAGTCTTTTGAATGGATGCCTTACAAATATCCTTTAGTTATGAAAAAAAGCCAAAACTCCTTTTTGGAGTCTTGACTCTAAGAGCCCTTTGCCACATGTGGTAGAAAATACCCACACCTCTTTCATTACTCCTGACTTTGGGCTTAGGCCTGTGACATGCTTTGGGCAATAGGTTAGTAGATGTGACATAAGTAGGCATTTGAAAAGTGCTTGCTCAATCAAGCCTGCCCTCTTATATCTCTGCCAAAGTAGAAAACATGGTAACATGTTCTGGCTAGTCTACTGGTATACAAAGGATGATATCCATGTAGAACAGAGCTGACCCAGCTGGGCCAAAACTGCATTGGTGAAACCACAGCAGGGTGACTGAGCCCAGCAGAAATCGGAGAGCTGCTCAGCCAAGCCCAGCTCAGATCATCTATCACCCAGCTACTACTCCCCACCATTTGATGTGTGATTCATAATAAATGATAGCTGTTTTAATCCACTGTGTTTCACAATTGTTTGTTTCACAGGAAGAGCTGATCTAGACATAAGGCAACAAGAAATACACTTCCCGTACATCTGATGTTGCCAGTAAAGAATTTTCCTCTCTATCTGTCCCTTGTCCCTGCTGTTTGGACTACTCTTGGGTCTACTCTTGGGACTACTCTTGGGTCTACCTTTCACAAACCACTAGGGAAACTTCTTTAGAACCATCCTCCTCCTCTGCACCCAGATCTCATTGAAGCTTCTGTTGTTTTGCCGTTTTATATAACTATAGCCCTTGCAATTTGGATAAGCAGAACTGTGACAAGCAAGACCATTACTGACGAATGTCAGAGCAGGTCATCAGCTGCCTTTTTTGTATGACAGAATGAGAAGGTGTCTGGGAAGAACGAATTCTGAGGAAAGACAGCATTAAGAACTCAACACTAGTGCAATAACAATGCCCATTATCACACCTGCTGGGAGTGAGGGTAGACAAAGTAGAAGGTAAATATAATTTTTTCTTCACAAGTAACATTTTATTTAAATTCAAATTTTTTTTGAAGAATGACATAATAAATATCATTATTCTCACCACATTTTCTTAAAATTTGTTTTCTACTAAAACAAACAAATATTATAGAAAAAGTTAGTCTCATTTGATAACCACCCCCAATATCATTCCCTTCTCTTCTCAGGCGTAATCACTATTATGAGTTTTATGTGAATGAATCTTTTCAGGCCTTGCTATTTTGTGAGTATAATATTTAGTACAACATAGTACTAGTCAAAAAGTTATCTTCTTCTTTGGTCCTCAAGGACTTATATATAGGTCCAAGAAAAAGAGAAGATATAAGCAAAAATTGAAAGAGCTAGTTTTAGGGAAAAATATACATATTTAAGACATTGAGAGAATGTGTGGGGAAAGGGATTCTCTCTACTCTAACAAAGGAGCATTAGTGCAATGATATAGGGCCAAAGTAAAATGGTAAGACATCAAAGAGAGACAGTAACACTGCCAATAGCAGTACCATCAGCAGCCCTCAGTGTCGGTGGAATGTGGCAACAAAAACTGCTGATAGTGAACATAACAGCTTTCTTGAGTAGATGTCAACTATTTCATCAGTAGCTGTAGTGAGAGGCAGTATTAACCATTTAAGAATAAGAGCTCTGGGCATGGTCATCAGCACTCTCAATGGAAGCCCTAGTGGCTGAAGAAAGGTAGTGGAAGCCATCAAAATTAGAGCAGGCTAAAAAGACTGGATACCTCCTGAGAACTTTCAGAAATTTTGAAGAGATCTAGAGCTTAGGGAAGAGTAGGAGCTAACCAGAAAATACTATTTATTACTGTTAATATTATATAATTCACAGTGTCTACTAAAGTATTAACAAAAATAAGGTAACTGCCTAGGGAAAGAATTCTTGCTTTGGTGTGAGACCCTAACAGGTTGTATCCTAGGAGGGGGGATATAAATTAATACTCATTCTAGTCAGCTAAATGGCCAAAAAACCTAAAGTCTTGGTCTCAGATTGCTGGCACCTTCAAATTCCAATAGGAAGTAAAAGAAAATCCTTCCTGATGGAAAATAGCATCACCTTAGGCTTCAAATTATTGCTACAGATAATTTTTCAAATATAATGTTGAGTAAATAATCAGTGATAATGAAGCAAAACTCCTGTTTCTGGCTATGATAGAATAGCTGGTTTGGGAATATCCCTCCCAGTGTAAGTAACTATAAAACTGGACTAAATAGATAAAGCAACTACTTTCAGGGAGTATATATCAGGCAGCATAAGACCATAACCTCAGAGATAAGGGAAATCCATTGGATGGACTCCACGATTCTCAGCTCTTTTCCTATGTATAATTTCCTGACAATTGTATCTAGAACACTGAAGTACAAGCAGAGTACGGTGGTCCTGCTGAGCTGAGGTGCAAGAGATCAGATTTTGGAGCAGCTAAAATCACTGAAATCAGCAGGGCAAGGTATGGTACTGAGAGAAGGGAAATAGAGAAAGAGCCGTAAAATTCTAGAATTCTCTGGGGAACCCTTGCAGGTCTATGGCTAAGAGCTTGATAAAACACAAATTGCCGGACTCCACCTCCACAGTTTCTGATTCAGTTGGTCTGGATGGAGCCTGGAAAATGTGTATTTCTATCATGTTCCCAGATGATACTGATACTCCTGGTCTTGGATCACTTTAAAAATCACTCTTATTGAGCAAAAGACAATATAAGTTAAAAATATAAAATAAATTCATGTCTACCAAAGCTTTCTGACTCATTCTGAGTCACCAAGGCATTAAAATATCTGAGGATACGGAGGAGGTTAAGATGGCGGAGGAGTAGGGGACCCCTTTTTCAGCCGGTCCCCTGAGTTGAGCTGGATAGGTACCAGACCAGCAGGAACATCCATGGAATCAGCCTGAGATGCAGGAAGATACATCTGGATCTCTACAAATGAACATCTCCAGCGCTGAGTATCGAGGTACGAAGTGGGGAGCCGTGAAACTGCGCACAGATATCGGAAGCTAAATAGAAGGGGGAGGGAGCTGCCGTGTCAGGGCGCCGGGAAGCGGTAGCCACCTGCACGGGGGAGCGGACGGACCGCGGACCCGCATGCTTGAGACAGCAGACTGAGAACGGGAGCTCCGGGAGCGCACGCGGGACGGCTGGCGGTTGGCGGGCCACCTGCACGGGGGAGCAGGCGGACTCGCGGACAGCACCCGCGAGAGAGCAGACTTAGAACGCGAGCTCCAGGAGCGCGGCGCAGGGCGGCTGGCGGGCCCCTGCACCGGGGAGCGGGCGGACCCCGGACCCGCACTCTGGAAACAGCAGACTGAGTCCGTGAGCCAGGAGCATGCGCCACCAAGCATCTCACGGAGCTCCGGAGCTCCGGTGTGCTCACTGGATCGAGGCTGAGACCGGGAGCTCCGGGAGCGTCCGCGGGGCGGCTGGCGGCTGGAGGGCCACCTGCACGGGGGAGCAGGCGGACTCGCGGTCAGCACCCGTGAGACACCAGACTGAGACGGGGAGCTCCGGGAGCCCGCGCGGGGCGGCTGGCGGCGGGCGGGGTTGGAAACACAAAGGACAGAGACGTGCCGGCCCTGGAAGTGAGGGCTGGGACGCCGGGTGTGGGGCGCACAGCCCGGGATGCTGCAGGGTTGAGCAGCACCAACAGAAACAGAGTTAAAGTGGCCAGAACATCAGTGGAGAACGATCCGCGATCCCTCTGTTCTGAGACAGAGGCTGAATTTCAGCCGCTGCTGCTCTCTCAGAAGAGGCATAGCAAACCGCCAGGGAAAGCCGCCAGAGAACAAAAGCCCGGAAATACCGGCTCACAGGGTGCCCATCCCCATCCCCCCTCGCAAGGGACACAGAGACTCTACCCAAACAGGGTTTTCTGAGTACCTGCAGGCAGGCCCCTCCCCCAGAAGGCAGGCTGAAAAATCAAGAAGCCCACAACCCGGAGCGCCTGAGTGGCGCAGTCACCAAGCACCTGTCTTCGGATTAGGGTGTG
>NC_048230.1:12447931-12560939 GCF_002007445.2 Ailuropoda melanoleuca
CAGTCAAAACTAGAGGCTCTGACGGCCAGGGTCACCGAGGCAGAGGAACGCGTTAGCGAATTGGAGGATGGGTTAGTAGAAGAAAAAACGAAAATAGAAGCTGGTCTTAAAAAAATCCACGCCCACGAATGTAGATTACGGGAGATTACTGACTCTATGAAACGATCCAATGTCAGAATCATCGGCATCCCTGAAGGGGTGGAGAAAAACAGAGGTCTAGAAGAGATATTTGAACAAATTGTAGCTGAAAACTTCCCTAATCTAGCAAGGGAAACAAGCATTCGTGTCCAAGAGGCAGAGAGGACCCCATCCAAGCTCAACCAGGACAAACCTACGCCACGGCATGTCATAGTGCAATTCGCAAATATTAGATCCAAGGATACAGTATTGAAAGCGGCCAGGGCAAAGAAATTTCTCACGTACCAAGGCAAAGGTATCAGGATTACGTCAGACCTGTCTACAGAGACCTGGAATGAGAGAAAGGCTTGGGGGGGCATTTTTAAAGCTCTTTCAGAGAAAAACATGCAGCCAAGGATCCTTTATCCAGCAAAGCTGTCATTCAGAATTGATGGAGAAATAAAGACGTTCCAAAATCGCCAATCATTAACCAATTTCGTAACCACGAAACCAGCCCTACAGGAGATATTAAGGGGGGCTCTATAAAGGTAAAAAGGCCCCAAGAGTGATACAGAGCAGCAAGTCACAACCGATACAAAGACTTTAAAGAGAAATGGCATCATTAAAATCATATCTGTCAATAATCTCTATCAATCTAAATGGCTTAAACTCTCCCATAAAACGCCACAGGGTTGCAGATTGGATAAAAAGACATGACCCATCCATTTGCTGTCTACAAGAGACTCATTTTGAACCCAAAGATGCATTCAGACTTAGAGTAAGGGGATGGAGTACCATCTTCCACGCAAATGGACCTCAAAAGAAAGCTGGAGTAGCAATTCTCATATCAGATAGACTGGATTTTAAACTAGAGGCCATAGAGAGAGATACAGAAGGGCACTATATTATTCTTAAAGGAAGTATTCAACAAGTGGATATGACAATTATTAATATATATGCCCCCAACAGGGGAGCAGCAAGATACACAAGCCAACTCTTAACCAAAATAAAGAGACATATAGATAAGAACACAGTAATAGTAGGGGACCTCAACACCCCACTATCAGAAATAGACAGAACACCCTGGCAAAAACTAAGCAAAGAATCAAAGGCTTTGAATGCCATACTCGACGAGTTGGACCTCATAGATATATATAGAACACTACACCCCAGAACCAAAGAATACTCATTCTATTCAAATGCCCATGGAACATTCTCAAGAATAGATCATGCTCTGGGACACAAAACAGGTCTCAGCCAATACCAAAAGATTGAAATTATCCCCTGCATATTCTCAGACCACAACGCTCTGAAATTGGAACTCAACCACAAGGAAAAACCTGGAAGAAACTCAAACACTTGGAGGCTAAGAACCATCCTGCTCAAGAATGACTCGATAAACCAGGAAATCAAAAAACAAATTAAACAATTTATGGAGACCAACGAGAATGAATACACAACGGTCCAAAACCTATGGGATACTGCAAAGGCAGTCCTAAGGGGGAAATACATAGCCATCCAAGCCTCACTCAAAAGAATAGAAAAATCTAAAATGCAGTTTCTATATTCTCACCTCAAGAAACTGGAACAGCAACAGAGGGACAGGCCTAACCCACTGACAAGGAAGGAGTTGACCAAGATTAGAGCAGAAATCAATGAATTAGAGACCAGAACCACAGTAGAGCAGATCAACAGGACTAGAAGCTGGTTCTTTGAGAGAATCCATAAAATTGATAGACCACTGGCAAAACTTGTCCAAAAACAAAGAGAAAGGACTGAGATTATTAAAATTATGACTGAAAAGGGAGAGGTCACGACCAGCACCATTGAAATTGCAAGGATTATTAGAAACTTTTATCAACAGCTATATGCCAAAAAACTAAACAATCTGGAAGAGATGGAGGCCTTCCTGGAAACCTATAAACTACCAAGACTGAAACAGGAAGAAATAGATTTCTTAAATAGGCCAATTAACTATGAAGAAATTGAGTCAGTGATAAACAACCTTCCAAATAATAAAACTCCAGGCCCAGACGGTTTTCCTGGGGAATTCTACCAAACATTCAAAGAAGAAATAATACCTATTCTCCTAAAGCTATTTCAAAAAATAGAAACAGAAGGAAAGCTACCAAACTCATTCTATGAGGCTAATATTACCTTGATCCCCAAACCAGGCAAAGACCCCCTCAAAAAGGAGAATTACAGACCGATTTCTCTAATGAATATGGATGCCAAAATCCTCAACAAGATCCTTGCTAATAGAATCCAACAGTACATTAAAAGGATTATCCATCATGACCAAGTGGGATTCATACCTGGGATGCAAGCATGGTTCAACACTCGCAAATCAATCAATGTGATACATCATATCAACAAGAAAAGACTCAAGAACCATATGATCCTCTCAATTGATGCAGAAAAAGCATTTGACAAAATACAGCATCCTTTCCTGATTAAAACCCTTCAGAGTGTAGGAATAGAGGGTACATTTCTCAATCTCATAAAAGCCATCTATGAAAAGCCTACTGCAAGCATTATTCTCAATGGGGAAAAGCTGGAAGCCTTTCCCTTAAGATCAGGAACACGACAAGGATGCCCACTCTCGCCACTATTATTCAACATAGTACTAGAAGTCCTTGCAACAGCAATCAGAAGACAAAAAGGGATCAAAGGTATCCAAATCGGCAAAGAAGAAGTCAAACTGTCTCTCTTTGCAGATGACATGATACTCTATATGGAAAACCCAAAGGAATCCACTCCCAAACTATTAGAAGTTATAGAACAATTCAGTAAGGTGGCAGGATACAAAATCAATGCCCAGAAATCAGTTGCATTTCTATACACGAATAACGAGACTGAAGAAAGAGAAATTAGGGAATCCATCCCATTTACAATAACACCAAAAACCATGCGTTACCTTGGAATTAACTTAACCAGAGACGTAAAGGACCTATATGCTAGAAACTATAGATCACTTTTGAAAGATATTGAGGAAGACATAAAAAGATGGAAAAATATTCCATGCTCATGGATTGGAAGAATTAACATAGTTAAAATGTCCATACTACCCAGAGCAATCTACACTTTCAATGCTATCCCGATCAAAATACCGAGGACATTTTTCAAAGAACTGGAACAAATAGTCCTTAAATTTGTATGGAACCAGAAAAGGCCCCGAATCTCCAAGGAACTGTTGAAAAGGAAAAACAAAGCTGGGGGCATCACAATGCCGGATTTCGAGCTGTACTACAAAGCTGTGATCACAAAGACAGCATGGTACTGGCACAAAAACAGACACATCGACCAATGGAACAGAATAGAGAACCCAGAAATGGACCCTCGGCTCTTTGGGCAACTAATCTTTGATAAAGCAGGAAAAAACATCCGGTGGAAAAAAGACAGTCTCTTCAATAAATGGTGCTGGGAAAATTGGACAGCTACATGCAAAAGAATGAAACTTGACCACTCTCTCACACCATACACAAAAATAAACTCCAAATGGATGAAAGACCTCAATGTGAGACAGGAATCCATCAAAATTCTAGAGGAGAACATAGGCAACAACTTCTATGACATCGGCCAGAGCAACCTTTTTCACGACACATCTCCAAAGGCAAGAGAAATAAAAGATAAAATGAACTTATGGGACTTTATCAGGATAAAGAGCTTCTGCACAGCCAAGGAAACAGTCAAAAAAACTAAGAGACAGCCCACGGAATGGGAGAATATATTTGCAAAGGACACCACAGATAAAGGACTGGTATCCAAGATCTACAAAGAACTTCTCAAACTCAATACACGAGAAACAAATAAACAAATCATAAAATGGGCAGAAGATATGAACAGACACTTTTCCAATGAAGACATACAAATGGCTAACAGACACATGAAAAAATGTTCAAAATCATTAGCCATCAGGGAAATTCAAATCAAAACCACACTGAGATACCACCTTACGCCAGTTAGAATGGCAAAGATAGACAAGGCAAGAAACAACAATTGTTGGAGAGGATGTGGAGAAAGGGGATCCCTCCTACATTGTTGGTGGGAATGCAAGTTGGTACAGCCACTCTGGAAAACAGTGTGGAGGTCCCTTAAAAAGTTAAAAATTGAACTACCCTATGACCCAGCCATTGCACTACTGGGTGTTTACCCCAAAGATACAGACGTAGTAAAGAGAAGGGCCATATGCACCCCAATGTTCATAGCTGCATTGTCCACAATAGCCAAATCATGGAAGGAGCCGAGATGCCCTTCAACAGATGACTGGATTAAGAAGCTGTGGTCCATATATACAATGGAATATTACTCAGCTATCAGAAAGAACGAATTCTCAACATTTGCTGCAACATGGACGGCACTGGAGGAGATAATGCTAAGTGAAATAAGTCAAGCAGAGAAAGACAATTATCATATGATTTCTCTCATCTATGGAACATAAGAACTAGGATGATCGGTAGGGGAAGAAAGGGATAAAGAAAAGGGGGGTAATCAGAAGGGGGAATGAAACATGAGAGACTGTGGACTATGAGAAACAAACTGAAGACTTCAGAGGGGAGGGGGTGGGGAAATGGGATAGACTGGTAATGGGTAGTAAGGAGAGCACGTATTGCATGGTGCACTGGGTGTTATACGCAACTAGTGAAGCATTGAACTTTACGTCGGAATCCGGGGATGTACTGTATGGTGATTAATATAATAAAAAAATCATTAAAAATAAAAAAAATTAATAAAAAAATATCTGAGGATACAAAAAAACCATATAATTAACTTTACATAATGATCAAGAACTTCAGCACCTGAAACTATTATTACACTGTATGTTAACTGGAATTTAAATAAAAACTTAAAATCAACAACTTCTGTGATAAACAAAACTTAAGGGTTTGATGGCCTACCTGTAGATCTTTCACATTTGGAAAAGGAATCCCTATTGTTATGACAGCACGGGCATTGTCATCTGAGAAATCCAGACCCTCACTCACTTTACCACGACAAACTGCTACCAAGAGGGCTCCATCTTAAGCAACAAAAAATAAAGACTTTTAAAAAACACACCCCAAATTCCCTGAAACTCCTTATCCTTGTCATTTTGAAAAGATCTAATTAAGTAAGCATAGCAAATTTAAAAGAATCAAAATACAAAATTATGAGATAAACTTTTAAAATGGACACAACATTACATTTCTGTGGTACCAAGCCAATTTATAAACTGTGTATCTCCCAGATAACTCACACAGAAAAGCCGCATCAGAGTATTATTAACTTGCAGATGAACTAAGCAATTGTGAAACTGCAATCACTACTTTTATCTTTAAAAAAGTGAAATTGCAATCACTATTTTTACCACCGGAATATAAAGTTCTCAGAATGATTTAAACAATTCTAGTTTGTACTATATATCATATTGAATCAATATTATATTGGAAAACATTTAAAACATACAAAACACTTTGTATAATCTTATCATACTGACAATATTGACAGTTAAGTTATAGCATCTTTAAGATGATACACTGTTCGGGGCGCCTGGGTGGCACAGCGGTTAGGCGTCTGCCTTCAGCTCAGGGCGTGATCCCGGCGTTATGGGATCGAGCCCCACATCAGGCTCCTCTGCTAGGAGCCTGCTTCTTCCTCTCTCACTCCCCCTGCTTGTGTTCCCTCTCTCGCTGGCTGTCTCTATCTCTGTCAAATAAATAAATAAAATCTTTAAAAAAAAAAAAGATGATACACTGCTCATAAGTTATTACTATTAGCTCTTCCTGTCAAACTTTTTATGGACATTCTCTAAATTTGAAATTGAGACTTCAGCTGTGTTTTGAAAACTCAAATTTACCTTTTGTAATAGAATGTAAGCATAAAGTACATTATTTGCATCAAAATGTAGGGTTCATCTGGCTAGTAAGGAAGACATTTATGCATACTCCATCCACCCTTTCACAAAACCTTTTAGGTAGTGTAAGGAAGACTATATTAAATGTCTTCCTTACCTGAATGTATGCTGTTTCTTCAAGTTGAACTGGCATCTCCAAATGAAAATATTCATAGGAGAACAACTCCAAATAAAAGAATTTCTTCAACTTATTTTCTTTTCATCCAGATTATAAAGTATAATTTTTCTCTTAAGTGCAATTCATTTAAAAAGAAAACAAACAAAATTCTGACAGCACCAACTTCTTACTTTATGATAAAAAATATTTTTTCATTGACTATCAAATAATTTCCATTTACCTTTCTCTCCTTTGTACTTGATTGCATCATAGTACACCTGCAGTAATTCATCAAAATCAGTTTTTTCTCCTCCCTGAGGTTCTACAATGACTGTCTTCACCAACTCTAGATTATCCCATAAACCAGTGTCGAGCCAACGTTCTTTTAACTTTTCTAATAACTGAAAAGGAGAAAGAAAAAAACGAACTTGTTACGTGTCCAAATGAACAAACTTTTCTTGGTTTGTTGAAAGAGAATGTGACAACAATGTGACTATGGAAAACAAATTAACCTTTCTGCATTTTACTTTTTTCATCTATAAAATGAGAAAAACAAGAATATGTCATAGAGTCATTATTGGGTTAAATTCATTAACCAATTTAGATAGCTCTGAATGATGCCTGGCAGATAGTAAGAGCTCCATAAAAGTTAACTGCTACTGCTGCTGTTACCATTTCTATTACTATTAACATTACTGCTGCTGCTACTACGTCTATGATTGCTCTCTTGGGGTTTCAAAAGCAGAAAAAAATGACTTTTGTCAAAGTTGATAAATTTTAAGTTATCTCTTTAAACCTAAAGTGAAATTTCCTTAATATTCTCACCTGAAGATTCTTTACATTTTTTTTTTTTAAAGTAGGCTCCATGCCAAGCATGGAGCCCAGTGCAGGGCTTGAACTCATAACCCTAAGATCAAGACCTAAGCTGAAATCAAGAGTCGACCACTTAACAGACTGAGGCAGCCAGGAACCCCAACTAAAGATTCTTTATTGAAGATTCTTTAAGATCATTTTACCTAGTCCATAGGCAGCAAAGCCATTTAAAAATTTGATCATCACTGATAAACTGAATCAAATAAATATATAAACAGAGACTCAGGTAGCTAACAAGTATTTCTACTTGTTACCCAAGTATACAAGTATAACAAGTATACAAGAACAAGAGAACATTTACAAAAATAACCATGTGCTAGATTATAAAAGGACTTTCAACAAATTTCAAAGAATATCAGATTAACTACATATTCTAACAGCCACGTAACTTTAGATTTAAAAACAACACAAAGTTAGTGGGATAAAAAAAACCCAGCAAACAAACTCGACACTGAAGATTATATTCTTAAAGAACATATGGGTTATAGGTCAATTATATCTCAATAAAACCAGAAAAAACAAAGAACGTACAATTAAAAGAGAAAAAAACACAGTAGAATTCATGAAATTTTTAGATACGAATGGTAAGAAAAGCACCCACAATTCAAAATATGGGCTTCGGTAAAGGCAATAATAGTTAGATATGTACTTATAGTTTAAGATGTATTTATTTTAAAAACATGAAACTGAATGAAGCATTCTTTTTAAGAAGCTAGAAAATCAGATAGTAAATGCGAAGAAAGTGGAAGTTAACAATAAACATGAGAGCTGAAATAAAAAGACAAAAGCCAGTACTAGAGATTATTATGATTTAAATTGACCTGTTTTACCCACTTGTTCTATTCAGAGTTCTATGCAATGTCGACCAGTTATTATAATGTAGGCAAGCAACATGACGTCACCCCAAATTCTCTACAGAACAAGAACTAATTTTTACAAGGTGGTTTATTTCCTCAGAATTTCACCCTTATACATTTTTTTAAATAAAGATTTATTTATTTATTTGAGAGAGAACACATACACGTGGGGGAAGGGAGGGGCAGAGAAAGGAGAGGGAGAGAAGCAGACTCCCTGCTGAGCTCAGAGCCCAACAGGAGCTGATCCCAGGACCCTGAGATGGTGACCTGAGCAGAATCAAGGGTCCCAACTTAACCGACTGAGCCATCCAGGCGCCCCATCACCCTTATCTATTTTCAGAAATAAACTTAATAAGATCATAAGATAAAATTTTTTATCACTGCTATGGTGTAAATGTTTGTGTCCCCTCAAAACTCATGTTGAACTCCTAATAGCCGAAGATGATGGTATTATGAAATGGGCCCTTTGGGAGGTGATTAGGTCATGAGCATGGAGCTTTCAGGAATGAGATGAGTGCTCTTATTAAAGGGATCCCACAGAGCCACCTAGCTCCTTCCACTATATGAGACACAGCCAGAAGACCCTGCCCACCGACCAGGAAGAGGGCTGTCATCCAACCTGATCTTGGGACTTCCAGCCTCCAGCACTGTGAGAAATAAATTTTTGGTGTTTATAAACTACAAAGTCTGTGGTATTTTATTATAGTAGCTGGAACAGATTAAGAAAATCACTAATTGGTAAAATACCTCATTGTATATTATACAATGATCAAGGTACCCTGATTAATAAAAAGAAAAATTCTCTGTAATATCATGTTATTAGGTAAAAAAAAAAAAAAGGCAATCATTAATCTAAAAGTCTTTTTGACTTTGAGTGCCTCAAGGGTTGGCTATTAAAATTTGCTCTTTGAATATGCACTATTTTTTTAAAAATATGCAGTATTTTTGAATCAGTCTCTCATCAGTGCTAGGAAGTATGAAAACCTTGTAACATTATTCAGAGTTACAATGTATATGGGAGAGTCAAACTGAGTCTTCAAGTGAAAAGATAAGACTATTATAAAGTTGATAATGTTCAGTATACTATATTAATCTCTTTAAATTTCTCTACTGAATAAGCAGTTTAGAAGAAGATATAAATATCCTAGGATGTAAAACCAGGTAAAATGTGTCATGAATTTGCATAATTGTTGATACTTAATGCAATTTAATCCAATGATATACTGTTTCATGTCATATGAAAACATAGATAGCATTTCGTCTTTGATTCCTTGATCTTGAGATAATAACTGCCAGTACAATATGTTTTTAACATTTAAAATCTGGACGGACTCTCTCTTTTCTTGAGGAAGATCATTAAGTTGGTCACTCCAAAATATATCCCATAAAATCTATTTAAGAAGGCAAGTTTGAGAAATAACAAAGAAATTGGTTCAATATACATTTACCCCCAAAGAAATTCCCATTATATAGAAGAGAATTCAGAATATCAAAGAGTTGTATATGATTTAGAAAACATCTAACAAAAGTTTAAAATATTTCAAAGCAGTTTTAATATATGCAAAATTTCAAAATTTGTTATAATGAATGAAGAAAAACAGTATCTACTGACTTTTTAGATTTTAAGAACTTCAAAAACTTATGGATAATGAAAATAGCCACAGATTTGTAAATACATCATGAATATTACAATTAAAAAGTAGAATATGTATTATATTTATCACTTTAGGCAACTTTTATGGCAAATACAAAACAAACGGTCATATATTAATAGATCTTTAAAAAAAATTATCTGCAAAATAAGGCCGTTAAAGTTTGATATATCTGAAGGAATTTTTAGCTCTAAAGCTCTTTAATTCTATTAAATTTTTAAAACTGAACTGTTGGGATGCTTGGGTGGATCAGTCAAAGCGTATGCCTTTGGCTGAGGTCATGATCCCGGGGTCTTGGGATCGAGTCCCCCATCGGGCTCCTTGCTCAGTGGGGAGCCTGCTTCTCCCTCTGCCTGCTGTTTCCTCTGCTTGTGCTCTCTCCCTGACAAATAAATCAATAAAATCTTTAAAAAATAAATAAATACAAAACTGAATTGCTAGTATATAATATTTACATATAAGATTATAAGTCATTTAAAGTGTAAATTCATTGGCTTTTATTTGATTCACAAAGTTCTGCAACTATATTTGAACATTTTCATCACTCCATACCCATTAGTAATCACTCCCCATCTTCCCCCTTTCTCCCCTCCCCAGCCCTAGACAACTTCTAATTTACTTTATGTCTCTATGTATTACCCTAATCTGGAACTTACATATAAATGGAATTATACAATATGTGGTCTTTTGTGTCTGACTTCTTTTACTTGGTATAGTTGACTCTTGAAAAATGCAGTAATCCCTATATAGTCAAAAATATGTATGTAACTTTCGGCTCCCCCAAAACTTAACTACTAATAGCCTATTGTTGACCAGAAGCCTTATTGATAACATAAACAAACAGTTGATTAACACATATTTTATATGTTATATGTATTGTACGCTGCATTCTTAGCAATAAGCTAGAGAAAATCATAAGGAGGAGAAAATACACACATGGCACTGTACTGTATTGAAAGCAATCTATTTATAAGTAGATCCACACAATTAAAACCTGTGTTGCTCAAGGGTCAGCTGTATATTGTTTTTGAGGTTCATCCATGTAATAACATGTATCAGCACTTGGTTTTTATGACCAAATAATATTCCACTGCACGAATATACCAAGTTTTATTTATCCATCAATCAATCGAAAGATACTTGGGTTGTTTCTACTTAGGGATATTATGAATAATGCTGCTATGAACATTTATGTACAAGTTTTTGTATAGACATGTTTTCATTTCTCTTGGGTATTATGAGTGTAATTCCTGGGTCATATGGTAGCTCTATGTTTAACCTTTTGAAGAACTGCCTGACTCCTTTCCAAAGCACTTGCACCATTTTATATTTTCACTGCAGTGTATGAGAATTCCAATTCTCCATATACTTACCAACACTTATTAAAAATAGATACAACTGAAAAGCAAATTTTTTTTCCTTTGTCTTCTATCTCTCCATAACCAAAGCCACCACCCCAGTCCAAGCTATTAAAATCTCTCGAAAAACTACTCCAATAATCTCCTAACTGGATTTCCTGTTTCTTACCTACCACTCTTACATCTTTACATTTCAGCCAGAGAATATTTTCAAAACACTAATTTTACCACAACATCCACGCACATCTCCACTTTAAAAATTCAATAAGTGTGCATCAACAAACCCTCCTTACCCTCATGGAAACACTGATTCAACAATACATGGAGCAATTACTTTTGTGAGAAATCTGGAAAACAGTTAAGACTCCTGCCCCTAGATGAGTATGAAACCAGCTGCATAGAAAGTAGGAAAATTCGTGGCACCACTTCCTTAGTCCCTCTCCCCAGCTCAGCATGGTGTGACTCAGGGAAAACTTCCAACTCCTGGCTTTTCCCTGAGGAGGGAAAGAGAAGACTGAAACATACATCCAATGTACAGACTATTTGGGGAGCTACCCAGGAGACTGGTTTCTGTCTTGCCTAAATCTAAGCACTGACAGGAAATGGTGCTGAGATGGGGGCTACTGAGCACAAAGGCTAAGGTTTAGACTAGAATGCATTCACTCACCATAATCTATCCCCCTGGCTCACGTCTTAATTAGGGGGAGAAAACCCCCAACTGCCAATTTCTCCAGGGAAAGGAAACTGCTGGACTGTGTATCCAATGTCACACTTTTTCAGGAAGCTGTCTGAAGCACTGGTGGTTTCTGTGTCACCTGTCTCAGAGCACTGACAAGACCCAGTATACCCTAGATGCCAGGGGGCCACTGAGAACAAAGGACAGTTAAGTCCCTTGGTGCCACTCCAGAAGACTAGCAGTATAGCAGACAAACCTATATAGCTTGGCGGTCTCTAGCCTGAATGGAAAGACAAGAAGAGTGGACTATGTTGTACAACATTCCAGATTGGCACTGCCTGAGGCACTGGTTTCTGTCTTGCCTGAGTTAGAGAGTTGATGGGACCTGACATACTCTAAAAGCCTGGGAGCTGCTGAAAACAAGAGAAAGCTGGATGGCTTATAGTACTCCAGAGAACCTGTAGTACCACAGACAAAAACCAGAGGGAGTAAGTGATTACAAGCTCAAAAAAAAAAAAAAAAAAAAAAAAAAAAGGAAAAGCCCTCTAATTAGGAATTTACACATAGGAGTCTAGAGAAGACACATCCACAGGAAAGGTTTTGGAGGTCCCCAGAATCTGCAGCTACAAAGCCAGTCCATGAAAGACTCTTCCCCCCCCCCCCCACAATATGGGTAGATAAAAAGAAACAAAATAAACTCCAGGAATCAACTATAAAGAAATGGAGGTATATGAATTACCTGACAAAGAATTCAAAATAATCACCATAAAGATATTCAACGAGCTCAGGAAAATGATACATAAGCAAAATGAGAATTTTAAAGAAGATATAAAATATAAAAGAGAACCAAACAGAAAATTTGGAGCTGAAGAAAATAATAAGTAAAATGAAAAATTCACTGAAGAGATTCAACAGCAGACTTAATCAAAATAAAGGATCCATGAACATGAAGACAGGTCATTAAAAATTATCAAGAGAAGTAAAAAGGAAAAAAGAATGAAAAAGAGTGAATAAAGCCTAGGGTATTTATAGGACACCACCAAGCAGACAAGTATATGCATATGGGGCTCCCAGAGGGAGAAAAAAGTGAGAAGGGGGCCCGAAGTTTATTTAAAGAATAGCCAAGGGGCAACTGGGTGGCTCAGTTGATTAAGCATCTGCTTTCAGCTCAGGTCATGATCCCAGGGTCCTGGGATTGAGCCCTGCAGCAGGCTCCTTGCTCAGCTTCTCCCTTTCCCTTTCCCTCTGCCTCTTTCCCTCCACCTGCCCCTTTCTCCCTTTCCCTCTTCCTGCCCCTCCCCCTGCTTATGCTTGCTCTCTCTCTCTCTGTCAAATAAATAAATAAAATCTTTTTTAAATTTTTAAAAAATCAATAAAGGATAGTAAAACACTTCCCAAATCAGGGGTGGAGGTGGAGAACAGACATCCAGCTTCAAGAAGCCAACAGACATCGAATAGGATGAAATCAAAGAAGGTCACACTGAGACACATTATAAACAAATGTGTCAAAAGTCAGACAAAGAATTTCGAAAGCAGCAAAAGCAAAGCAAGAACCCCCATAAAATGACGAGTGAATTTCTCAGCAGAAACCTTGCAGGCCAGTGGAATGTATATCTGAAGTGCTGAAAGAAAAAAAACCTATCAACCAAGAACACGATATTCACTAAAAAATGAAGGTGAGATAAGGACTTCCCTAGAATAAACAAAACTGACGGAGTTCACTGCCTTATAAGAAATGTTAGAGAGAGTCCTTCAAGTTGAAATAAAGGTGCAGACAACAACACAAAACCATAAAAAATGAATTTTCAGTGAATAACTGTTAAAGAGACAAAGATATTATATACTGAAAAAAGTGTCAACTCATGAAGATGTGATTATAAATGTATAAATGCCTAAGAAAAGAGCTCCAAAACATATGAAACAAATACTGACAGAATAGAATTGAAAAATAAAGTTCTACAATTAACAGCAAGAGATTGTAATATTCCAATTCCAATAATGAACAAAACAACCACACAGAAGTTCCATAAAGAAAAAAGAGAATTTGAAAAACACTATCGGGACACCTGGGTGGCTCAGTTGGTTAAGCATCTGACTCTTGAATTCTGCTCAGGTCATGATCTTAGCCTCAAGAGATTGAGCCCCACATTGTGCTCTGTGCTCAGAGGGGAGTCTGCTTGGGATTCTCCCTCCCTCTCCCTCTGCCCCTTCCCACTGCATGCTCTCTCTCCCTAAAATAAATAAATCTTTAAAAAAAAGAAAGAAAAATACTATAAAAGAATTGAGCTAACAGATATATATAGAACACTTAACCCAACAAAATAGAATACACGTTCTTCTCAAGTACACATGGAACATACTCTAGAATAGACCATAGATTAGGCCACAATACACGTCATAATAAATTTTAAAAGGATTGAATGGTTTTTCTGACAACCATAAAATGAAACTAGAAATCAATAACAGAAGGAAAACTGAAAAATACACACATATGTGGAGACTGAATAATACACTCTTAACTAACTACTGGATCAAACTAGAAATCACAAAGGAAATTAGAAAGTATCTTCAGACACATGAAAACAAAAATACAAACATATCAAAACTTATGATACAGCAAAACAGTTCTACAGAAGATATTTATAGGTATAAACACATACATTAAAAAGAGCTCAAATTAATCTTAACTGTACATCTTAAGAAACTAGAAAATAGCAAATTAAACAAAAAACTAGCTTAAGGAAAGAAAAAATAAAGAACAGAGCAAAAATAAACAACATATAGAACAGAAAAAGTAGAGAAATGAAAGTTTGTTCTTTGAAGATCAGCAAAATTGACAAACCTTTGATAGACTGACAAAGGAAAAAAAAGAAGACTCATTGAATGATTAAAACCACAAAAGAAAGTGGAGACATAAAAACCAACTTTACAGAAATAAAAAGGATTATAAGACAATACTATGAACAACTGTATACCACCAAATTGGATAATCTGGATGTAATGAATAAATGTTTAGAAACACATAATCTACAAAAATACATAATTATATATACATACAATATATATATACTATATATATATATATGGATATATAAAATATATAAAAGAATTATAATCAACCCTTCTCACTCCCAAAAAAATGAAGAGGAGAGAACACTTCCTAACTCATTCTAGAAGCTAGCATTACTTTGATACCAAAGGCAAACAAAGATACCAGAAGCAAAGAAAGCTACAGATAAATATCCCTCATAAATCCTGATACAAAAATCCTCAACAAATTTTAGCAAATAAAATTCAGCAACATACTAAAAGTATTATAGAGGTGCCTGGGTGGCTTAATTGGTTAAGTGTCTGCCTTCTGTTCAGGTCATGATCTCTGGGTCCTGGGATCGAGCCCCACATTGGGATCCCTACTCAATGGAAGTCTGCTTCTCCTTCTCTCCACTCTTGCTTTCTCTCTCATTTTTTCTCTCTCTCAGATAAATAGAAATTTAAAAAATTCTTTAAAAAATGAATAAAATAAAAGTATTATAAATCATGACCAATTGGGATTTACCCCTGGAACACAAGGGTTGTTTAACACATAAAAACAATCAATTATATATAATTCACTACACTATAGAATGGAGAAAAAAAAGGTACATGATCTTCTCAACTGAGGTAGAAAAGCATTTGACAAAATTTAACACCTTTTCATGATAAAAACACTCAAACTAGGAAAGGAAGAAAATTTCCTAAACATATTAAAGGTCTTTTATGAAAAACTCACACCTAACATCATACTCAATGGTGAAAACCTTGAAGCTTTCCCCCTAAAATCAGAAACAAGGTAAGGATGCCCAACTTTGCCACTTCAATTAAACAGAGCAATTAGGCAAGAAAAAGAAAGAAAAGGTATCTGAATTGGAAAAAAAAAGAAGTAAAAGTATCCTTATTCACAGATAACATGGTCTTACATCTAGAAAACCCCAAAGAATACACATCAACTACCCCCCCAAAAGCCCTGTTACAGTTAATAAATGAAATGAGCAAAGTTGCATGATATAAAACCAACATGCAAAAGTTGGTTTCATTTCTATACACTAACAATAAACAACCATAAAAGGAAAGGAAGAAAATAATTCCATTCACAATAGTATCAAAAAGAGGATCACTTCAGCAACACAAACATAATAGCATCAAAAAGAATAAAACATTAAAAAATTAAAAAAATAAATTTAGGGATAAATTTAGCCAAAGGGTGAAAGACTTGTATACTGAAAACTGCAAAACACTGCTGAAAGAAATTAAAGAAACAGAAATAAATGAAAAAACATGTCATGTTCATGGACTGGAAGACTTAATATTGTTAACATGACAATACTACAACCAAGATGATTTATATTCAGTGTAATACCTATCAAAATCCTATTTTTAGGGGCGCCTGGGTGGCACAGCGGTTAAGCATCTGCCTTCAGTTCAGGGCATGATCCCGGCGTTATGGGATCGAGCCCCACGTCAGGCTCCTCTGCTGTAAGCCTGCTTCTTCCTCTCCCACTCCCCCTGCTTGTGCTCCCTCTCTCACTGGCTGTCTCTATCTCTGTCAAATAAATAAATAAAATCTTAAAAAAAAAATCCTATTTTTATTTTCCAGAAATAGAAAAACCCATCCTCAAATTCATATGGAATTAGAAGGAGCCTTGGATAGCCAAACAATCTTGAGGGCAAAAAAACATTGGAGGACTCATATTTCCTAATTTCAAAACTTAATACAAAGCGACAGCAATCAAATAGTGTGATACTGGCCTAAGGACAGATATATAAACCAATGGAATAGAAAAGAGAGCCCAGAAATAAGCCCTTGCATTGACTCCCCCCCCCCCNTTGGCCCCCCCCCCCCCAATCAGGATACTAAGACCACTTCAACTGATTTTCAATCAGGATACTAAGACCATTCAAAGGGGAATGGACAGTCTTCTCAACAAATGATGCTGGGAAAACTGGATATCCACATACAAAAAAATGAAGTTAGGACTTGCCTACACCATTTATATGTTAACTCAAAATTACCAAAACCCTAAATGTAAGACCTAAAACTATAAAACTATTAGATGAAAACATAAGGCAAAATTTTCTGATATTGGATTTAACAATGATTTCTTAGATATGACATCAAAAGCATAGTAACAAAAGAAAAATATAGAGGAACTGAACTTCTGTGCATCAAAGGATACCATCAAGAAAGTGAAAAGGTAATCCACGAATAGGAGAAAATATTTGCAACTCATTTATCTGATAAGAGATTAATATCCAGCCAATAAAAAGAACGCCTACAACTCAAAAACAATCCAATTAAAAAGTGGGCAAAGACCTCAAACAGACATTTCTCCAAAGAAGATACACAAAGAATGAATAAGCACATGAAAAGAAGCAGAACTTCACTAATCATCAGGGAAATGCAAATCAGAACTACAATGAGACACCACCTCACATCCATTAGGGTGGCTACTATAAAACAAACCAACAAACACAAAACCTCAGAAAATAGGTGTTGGCAAGGTTGTAGAGAAACTGTTATCTTTGTACACTGCTGGTGGGAATGTAAAGTGGTATAGCCACTGTGCAAAAATTTGGCAGTTCCTCAAAAAGTTTATAAACATAAAATTACCATATGATTCAGCAATTCCACTCCTGAGTATATCACCAAAAGAAGTGAAGGCAAAAACTCAAATGGAGAGTTGTACATCAATATTCATAGCAGCATTATTCACAATTGCCATAAGGTGAAAACAACCCAAACATCCATCAATGGATGAATGGATGAACAAAGTAGTATATACATGCATGGAATATTAAGCCATAAAAAGGAATGAAATTGTGATACATGTTACAATGTAGATAAACCCTGAAAACATGGTAAGTGAAATAAGGCAGATGCAAAAGGACAAGTATATAATGAACCCCCTTTTTTTTTCTTAAGATTTTATTTATTTGAGAGACACAGAGAGCATGAGCAGGGGGAAGAGGCAGAGGAAAAAGATTTCCCTGCTGAGCAGGGATCCTGATGCGGGGCTCAATCCCAGGACCCCAGGATCATGACCTGAGCCCAAGGCAGACGTTAACCAACTGAGCCACCCAGGTGCCCCAATGATTCCATTTTTATGAGATACCCAGAATAGACAAATTCATAGGGAAAGTAAGTAGGATTTGCCAGGGCCTGGGGAGAAAAGAAAATGAAGAGTTATAGTTTAACAGATACAGTTTCTAGATTTGGGATTAAAACATTTTAGAAATAGTAGTGACAGCTGTACATACTGTAAATGTACTTAATGACATGGAATTGTATACTTTAAAAATGGTTAAACAGAAAATTTTATGTTACGTTTTTTACCACCATTTTAAAAACTGAAAAAAATACCCCCCCACACAAATACTATACAGTAGTGTAAATGAATAAATTAGTAACACATGTGTCAACAAGGATAAACATAAAGCTATAGATGAGTTTAAAAAAGCAAATTACTGGGGCTCTTGGGTGGCTCAGTCGGTTGGTTAAGTGTCTGATTCTTGATTTTAGCTCAGGCCATGATCTCAGGGTCATGAGATTGAGCCCCACATCCAGTGCCACGCTTAAGAGGCCGTCTGCTTGAGATTCTCTCTCTCCCTCTCCCCTTTGCCTCCTCCCCCTGCTCACACACACACATTCTCTCTCTCTCTCTAAAATAAATAATAAATAAGAAACAAATTAGATAACAAATGATTTCATTCATATGAAGTTCAAAAACTATATTATTTAAGCATATATTATACACATACATATATATACTATTTAAAAAATGCAAAACTATTATCTCTTAAGATGGATGGATATGATTGTGAAGGAGTTATGTGGGTTCTTCTAATGTAAGAGTAATGTTCTATTTCTTAAGTTGGTGGTGGATATGTCAATGTCAATTTTATTATTTAAGATGTGCCCGTTAGTTTTATACACTTTGCGTGAAGGCAAAGGCCCGGCCAAGTATTATACAGGAAAATGCACTTTACTGAACTCAACTGTAGTATTCTTTTATTAAATGACCCATAAGTTTACAGTTCCTTAAATGCTTTCTGAATCAGCCTAACATCATACTCATTCCCTTATTAATCAAAATAAATTGAATCAACTCTTTGATAGGTTTTCACTTTATATTTACATTGAGTCATGATTTCACCTTTTTGAAAATTAAACTGTAGAGAAAGAAAAGTGAGCAAATTATAAAAACATTTAAATTTTCAAATAAATAAGATTTAAAATGAATAAAATAAAAACCATTTAAAATTTAAAATAAAACTTAAAATGAATAAAAATAAAAACATTTAAGATTTTAAATGAATATTTAAAATTTAAAACGAAATGTAAGATTAGATTTGACAGGGAAGGGGGGAAAAGGTTGACAGATGACCCCGATTATATGATTAGTCCAAATATAGATTGTGGTACCATTCACTCATAATGGCAACACTGGAAAAGCACCAAGATTGGGAGGAAAGATCACAAGTTTGTTGCCTTTGAGACAGTCATATTGATATGTTTATCTGGCAGTTCAATATATGGGTATGTGTGATGTTGTGATTTATAAGAAATATATATTTGGTCTTTATCCCTGTTCCTGGCACATAGCTCCTAAAATCCTTGGAATTTCCTGAGCAATAAGAGCTATAGGGGCATCTTTTATTCCAGTTCCTGAAATAGCTCCAGAGCTGTAAAGGTGAAAAATATTTATTCATAACAAGCCTCTTCAAACACGCCTGAGTATATATTAATTAGATAACTTTTGGACAGCCCCCAGGTAACCTAAGGATGGTGGCTGGTTGCCAAGGGAACCAACCATGTGATTAGAGGGTTGGTACTTTCAGCCTGCACCCCCAACCTCCAGGAAGGGGCTAGAAGTTCAATCAATTGCCAGTAGTGAATCATTTAATCAACCATGCCTATATTAATGAAGCCTGCATGAAAACCCAAAAGGATGGAGTTCAGAGAGCTTCTAGGCTGGTGATTGCATCCACATGCAGAAGGGTGGTATACCCCAATTCCATGGGAACAGATGCTCCTGTGCTTCGGACCCTCCTAGATCTCACCTCATATACCTTTTCATCTGTCTATTCATCTGTACCCTTTATAAGAAACTTGTAAACCTAAGTAAATGTTTCTCTGAGCTCTGTGAACCACTCCAGCAAATTAATCAAACCTGAGGAGGGGGTGGTGGGTACCTTCAATTTACAGCCAGTCAGTCAGAAACACAGGTAAACAACCTGGACCTGAGATTGGTGTCAGAGTGGGGGCAATCTCGTGGGATTAAACCCTTAACCTGTGAGATCTGATGCTCTATCTCTAGGCAGACAGTGTCAGAATTGAGTTAAACTATAGGACAACCACACATCTGGTGTCAGAAGTGAAGGTGTATTGTGGCAAATTACCGAGAAGAGGCACACAAGAAGTTTTTTCTTTAGAGTGTGGTATTTTTAGAGGAGAACCGAATTGAATGCGAAATTGGGAAACCAAGGCAATAGATGTAACTAGAAGAGTGAACACAGATGTGATTGACTAGCAGTACAGTACCGATAAAGAAAAAAGCCCAGCAAGAAAACCTTACTCCCTCCCTATCATATTGCACATCCAATTCGTCAGCAAATCCTGCCAGCACTACTTCCAATCATATCTACACCCCAAACACTGCTACCAGTGGTCCAAGCCACTATCCATCATATGTTATTACAGTAGACTACTACACAGTCACCTTGCTTCTTCCTACACTCTCTACAGTCCATTTTCTACAGAGCAGCCAGTATAATCCTTTAAAAATTAAGCCTAAAGCCTATTCCAATGGCTTCCTATCACATTTAGAATTAAACCTAAATCCTTACGGTGGCATGATTTCACTGCAGCTACTTCCATGGCTTCATCTTACTACTACTCTCACCTCACCCCAACTCCACTTCAGCCACAGTAGCCTTCTTGTTGATCTGACCACTCTCTACTTCAAGGTTCCCTCTGTCTAAACATTCTTCCTCCAGATCAAAACGGTTTGCTTCCTCTCCTTTTAGGCCTTCACTCGATGTCCCTCTGACAGGCCATCCAGAACCATCCAATTAAAATTCTAAACCACTTTTCCCCACTCTCCTAGAAGTCTCTTCTCCCCCTTTTTTGCATTATTTTTCTACATAGCACTTACTATTATCCGTACTAGAACACTCAGGCTACTATATAGAAAATACCACATAATCATTCTGCAATAGGTATGTGGAATCAAATCACCACATTTACATATCAACAATATCTCAATAAAGCTGGAAAAAAATACCACAGACGGGGTTGCTTAAACAAAAATTTATTTCTTGGGTGTCTGCGTGGTTCAGTTTCGGCTCAGGTCATGACCCCAGAGTCCTGGGATTGTGCCCCACCTCAGCTCCCTGCTCAGTGGGGAGCCTGCTTTCTCCCTGTCCCTCTGCTGCTCCCCCTGCTTGTACTCTCTCTCTCTGTGTCAAATAAATAAATAAATAAATAAATAAATAAATAAATGAATAAATAAATAAATCTTTAAAAAGAAATTTATTTCTCATAGTTCTGGATGCTGAGAGGTTCAAGATCAAGGCGCTGGCTGACACAGTTCCCGGTGAAGCTCTCTTCTAGGCTTGCAGACACCTTCTTTTTTTTTTTTTTTTAATTTCTTTCATTCATTTATTTGAGAGAAAGAGACAGCCAGCGAGAGAGGGAACACAAGCAGGGGGAGTGGGAGAGGAAGAAGCAGGCTCCCAGCAGAAGAGCCCCGATGTGGGGCTCGATCCCAGAACCCTGGGACCACGCCCCGAGCCAAAGGCAGACACCCAAGGACTGAGCCACCCAGGCGCCCCCGCAGACACCTTCTTTTTTTTTAAAAGATTTTATTTATTTATTTGACAGAGATAGAGACAGCCAGCGAGAGAGAGAACACAAGCAGGGGGAGTGGGAGAGGAAGAAGCAGTCTCCCAGCAGAGGAGCCTGATGTGGGGCTCCGTCCCATAACGCTGGGATCACGCCCTGAGCCGAAGGCAGACGCTTAACCGCTGTGCCACCCAGGCGCCCCAACCACNGCCCCCCCCCCCCCCCGCAGACACCTTCTAAACTGAGTCACCACACCACTTTTCCTCTGTGCTCACATTGCAGAGAAGACAGCAAGACTTCTGGTATCTCTTCTTATAAGGACCCTAATACTACTGGGTCAGGGCCCTGCCCTTTTGACCTCATTTAACCTTAATTACTTCCTTGGAGACCCTATCTCCAAATACAGGGGATTAGGGCTTCAATATATGAATTAGGGTGGAAACTGGGGGGGATTGACCCAAACATCCAGTCCATGACACCATCTAATATATTACTATCTTTCTATGTGTCTGGTTTATTTTCTGTCTCACATCTGGAATATAGCCTCTTTAAGGACAATGATTTTTTTTTAAAGATTTTATTTATTTATTTGAGATAGAGCATGCACGTATGTGTGTACAAGCATGGGGGAGGGGCAGAGGGAGAGAGAGTGAGAAGCAGACTCCCTGCTGAGCCGGGAGCCCAACGTCACAGGACTCTGAGATCATGACCTGAGCTGAAGGCAGGCACTTAGCCAACTGAGCTACCCAGGAGTCCCAGGACAATGGTTTTTGTTTTGCCCATTGCTGATTGTCCAGTACCTAGAATAGTACCTGACACATAGAAAGTACTCAATAAATATTTGTTGAATGAATTTAATAAATGAATAAAAAAGGAAGGGCCAAAATAATGAAGAGTCAGATAGAAGAGTAAGAAGGGGGGAAAATCTTGTACAATCGGTATCAAAAGTCCTTAATAAAAGAAGAGTATTCAAGTGATTTTAAGATGTCAATAAAGATGAAGGGGAAAGGATAATATAGATCAATTAAAAGACATGAACTCGGAGACTAGAACTTCTGTTGGTGAATTTTTTTTCTCTCTTTATCTCCCTCTCCCCCACACCCCTTCCCCTTCTTCTTGCCTTCCCGCTCCTCCTTCAGAAAAAAATGGCAAGGTAAATAAAGGTTTAGAAAGAGCCCTGGAGGGTAAATAGGATACCAAACCTCAGTTACTACAGAGAAAACACAGCCATAACATGAAAGAGTTAATGAAGAAATGACATATCCTCTGGTTATATGCAGATTTTAATACAGGTAAGGAAGTGCAAGAAACACTATGAAAAAGGAAGAATTTGGTAATTGTGAGACAACATTTTCACAGAACACAATGTATTTATTTTAATCTCTTCAGTGGAGGTTTTTAAAAAAGTATCTTAAAAGACTTCTGTTAAAGCTTATACAGTGGCTACATGCAAATTTGGACTATAGCTCTATAGCAGAAACATACTGATTATTTTGGTTAAAATGGCCTATAGCAAGTTTTCAGTTTTAGACAACAGAATATTCAGACATGCAGCATTTCCATTCTCACTGCAGGTGACACTCAAATTACACATTTATACATCTTTTTTTTTTTTTTTAAAGATTTTATTTATTTTTTCGACAGAGATAGAGACAGCCAGCGAGAGAGGGAGCACAAGCAGGGGGGGCGGGAGAGGAAGAAGCAGGCTCATAGCGGAGGAGCCTGATGTGGGGCTCGATCCCATAACGCCAGGACCACGCCCTGAGCCGAAGGCAGACGCTTAACCGCTGTGCCACCCAGGCGCCCCTACACATTTATACATCTTAATTATTCCCCCCCCTTGCCAGAGAAATCATACAGATAACTAAAGGCACACATAACTCTGTTTTTAAAATTCTCTTAAGTATCCCAACTAGGCACCTAAAAATCAAAATAACTTAGAGGAAAGTACACTAACACAGAGCCATCTCTCAAGTTTGAAGACTTACATACATAAAAATTGTGAGGTAAACCTGCTACAAAATAGTTTACTTAGCTCATAAAAAGCAAATATCATCCATATACAGAGAAACTAGTTCATATATAATAATACATAGATGATTTAATCTATTAATTGAGTTCACATCACTTAGATTTGGTAACCTCAGATAGTTTTTTTTTTTAGTCAGATCTCACAAATTAAAAGACACTTTGGAATGTTTATGCTTTATCTGGATATTGTTATTTTACTTTTTCAAACTTCTTAAAACCATATCTCACTAGGGAGGCAATAAGTTAGAATGCAACCTAGTGGGGAAATTCTGCATTTGCTCAATGTCTATAGCTTTTACACAGTTCCAGATGTTCAGTACATTAATAATGCCCTAACTCAAAGCCTCTTTTTGAAACTTTAGAAAGTGCAAATTGCATTAAGACCTCTTTGCCCTCATTAATGGTATTGTTACAGTCTCGGTCCTCTGGAAAATGTTTTTTGGCATGTGTTTAACTTTATAATATTGCCATTTACTCACTTTAATAGCCAGTACTCAAGTCTTAATGCTTTTAATAGGCTTGCCTAAACAGACTACCATCTTTTGTAATCTTTTTCACATAATTTATTTCATAGGTAAAACCTGTCCTATTTTCCATCTGAAGATGATTCTTCACTATTCATTTAATAAGGTACTGATATTAACGAAGTATTTATTTTCTTTTATTCAGTCGATATGTGCCTATCTATAGGTGACACGTTAGGAATAAAGTACAGTTCCTTTTAAGTAGTAATAAAAAAGAAAAATAAAGTTGTGTTTTTTACAACTTTTGAAAATTATGATAAAAATGGGCATATCCTTAATTCTTGCTGTATTCAAATGTAAAATATGAGAAAACCAAAAATATAAATATCTTTTGAAACGTCAGATACTTGGTGATAATCTGACTCAGCATCTTCACCTCAAGAGACTGGGTTATATTTCAGAATCAAACTTTCCATGAATATAGATGCAATGAGTAATGTAGTAGAAAGAATATGGAGAAATACTGTCCTAAGTGAAAGTAAGATCCCTTGTAGTTGTTGGCTATCTAAATGGAAATGAAAGGTCCTACAGTCCTCTCTGACAAGGAGCATTCCCTTTCATAAATTTGTTAAGAGTGAGGGCTCTGAAAATGTTAGAGCTGCACTACTGATCCTGATATGTTTATTTACAGGTCATTTATTGATACATTCTGATAAAAATCTGCAATAATATTTACAACATAAAAAATTTCAAATAAAATGGAATTTCAGAAATAACTCCTACATTTATTTCCCCACAACAATCTACTTTGTTGAAATTTCTTGAAAAGGAAACAGTATTTATTTATTTATGGGACAAATTACTAATTCTCTAAAACATGAATTCTGAATTTCTGTTGACTGATCTACATTGTTGGTTCATTAGTGTCTAAAATAACCATATGTTTAGTTTGTTTCCCAGAGTCCACAGAGGGCTTCAGAGGGGAGGGGGGTGGGGGATTGGGATAGGCCGGTGATGGGTATTAAGGAGAGCACATATTGCATGGAGCACTGGGTGTTCCCGCAAATAACGAATCATGGAACATTGCATCAAAAACTGGGGATGTACTGTATGGTGACTAATAT
Organism: Ailuropoda melanoleuca; assembly: GCF_002007445.2. Classification (NCBI taxonomy): domain Eukaryota; kingdom Metazoa; phylum Chordata; class Mammalia; order Carnivora; family Ursidae; genus Ailuropoda; species Ailuropoda melanoleuca. The sequence goes on from NC_048230.1 coordinate 12,472,954, forward strand.
AACAAAATAAAAATTATTAAAAAAATTTTAAAAATAAAATAGAATAACCATATGTTTAAAATGTATATATTTGACCAGTTTTGCTACTTTAGAGTCAAGAAGTATTGGCTTAGTAAGTGTTGGCTGAAATCGGAATGAATATATCTATTTAGCTATATGTTTCTCTCCTTACCTGACAAGATTAACTGCAGGCAAAACAGGCGCGTGGGGGGGGGAGGGGATGGGGGGCACGACTTGTTTTTTATCCCTCTGTTAAAAGGCTAATAATTAAAGTAAACTATATTGTGGTCAGTGTACTTGTACTATTAGAATTGGTAGAATCTAGGCTGAGAGAAGAAAATGAGTAAGAAACAACCACTACTATGTGCTTTCAGGTACTGCCAAACTGAATATGCTGTAAACCTATTGCTGTAAAACCTGAAGATGAAATGCTCTAGAAAAAAACACTACTTCACAATCTAGTGGAGACCCCCTCCCCATGCTTAAAATATAATGTGGAAGTGCTATTATAGGTGTATGTGGCTAAGCAGAGGAAACAGTGACTAACTTTGCCTGAGGGTTAAGGATGGCTTAATAGAGTAAACCTTTGAGGTGAATATAGAGCATAATGTCTCTGGATAATAAAAGTCAGAGAGTAGATTTCAAGCAGGCACAAAACTATGAACACGACTGCTGTATAACAAATTACTCACAAACTTAGTGACTAAAAACAATACCCACTTTTTAAAATAATTCTTTAAATTGTTGTAAAACGTATATAACATAAAATTTACCACCTTAACCATTTTTAAGTGTATAGTTCAGTAGTGTTAAGTACATTCACATTATTGTACAACCAATCTCCAAAATTCTACTTACCTTGCAAAACTGAAACTATACCCCTTAAACAACTCCTCATTCCCCACTTTCCTCCCCTCCCCCAGCCCTTGGCAACTACTCCTTTACTTTCTGTCTCTATAAATTTGACTGCTCTGGGTACCACATATAAAGGGAATCATATAGTATTTGTCTTTTTGAGACTGCCTTATTTTACTTGGCATAACGTCTTCCAGTTTCATTCATGTTGTAGCATAAAAACACCATCATCTATTATCTCAGTTTCTGTAGATCAGAAGTCCAGTGGGGCGCCTGGGTTGGTTAAGTTGGTTGTTAGCCTTGGGCTCAGGTTATGATTCTGGGGTGCTGGGATGGAGCCCTGCATCGGTCTACTCAGTGGGGAGTCTGCTTTACCATCTCCCTCCTCCCTCTTCCCCCGCTTGTGCGCTCTCTCTCACTCACTCTCTCTCAAATAAATAAATAAAATCTTAAAAAAAAAAAAAAGGGGGACGCCTGGGTAGCGCAGTCGTTGGGCATCTGCCTTAGGCTCAGGGCGTGATCCCAGCGTTCCAGGATCGAGTCCCACATCGGGCTCCTCTGCTGGGAGCCTGCTTCTTCCTCCCCGCCCCCCGCCCCGCCGCTTGTGTTCCCTCTCTCGCTGTCTATCTCTGTTAAATAAATAAATAAATAATCTTAAAAAAAAAAAAAAGAAGAGGTCCAAGCATAGTACAACTAGATTCTTGCTTAGGGTCTCACTAGGTTAAAATTAACCTAATCTGCCAGGGCTGAAGTTCTCACCTGAAACTTGGGGTTTTTTTTTCAAGGTCACACTGGTCATTACCAGAATTCATTTCCTACTGGCTGTAAGAGTATTGCTCCCATTTTCCTGCTAGTTATGGGCCAGGATGTCCTTCAGCAGCTAGAGGACACCTGCAATACCTTGCCACATGCCCCAACCCTCCCAGCAATTAACATGGATGTCTGCTTTCATCCAGGCTAGATCTTGTCTCTCTGACTCGCTGATCTGCAACCAGCCACAGAAGACTGTTTTTAGAAGGCTTGTATGATTAGATAAGGGCCGTCTAGATAATCTCCCTATCTTAAGGTCTACGGATTTCATATGCAAATCCCGTCACACCAGTACCTAGATTAGTATATCACTGAATAAATGGGAGAAGGCGTGTGCACATTAGGAGCCAGGAATTTTAGGAGGCTGTTTTAGAATCCTGCCAACCACATATATGTAGGTATGAAAATGCGTGGCAGCTGTAGGCACTTCTAATACAATATAGCCCCCAAAAAAGGTATACATAGGATGGGGGAGTGGAGGAGTAAGGCTGAAAAATAGCCAAGGCTTCTAGGTAACGTAAAGGAATTTAGGCTCTTTATCTTTCAGAAAACAGGGAATTACTAAAGGTTTTTAACCCTTGGTATACTATTGTGGTCCAATGGGCCCATTTCTCATTTCCGAGCATTTCTAACTATTTGTAAGATAATAAATTTCAAATAATCAATTTCATCACTATTTTTTACTTAAAAAAACCAAAACACTGCATCTTGCAATTACCATAAGGGTTAACTGAACTCTTATAATTCTAAGATATATTATGGGATCTTACTGATATTATTTTTCCTACATCTTGAAACATTCAGCTATTTCATTATCCTGCAAATTATCCCATTACTACCCATTACTACTCATCAATTATTCCTAGTAATGTTAAAAAAAAAACCTAAAATAAGAAAATAGAATAATGATGGTATCATGTAGTATGATCCAGTAATAAAATAAACTGCCATTCTTTTTTCTTACTGTGTTGCTCAAAGTATTGCATCATCTTTTCAGAAAGTATAAAAGAAAATTGAGGACCATATTTGTAGTCTGTTTTTAGCTTTCATTAAACAGTGTTGAGAACCAAGTATTTTTCATTTTTTGCCCAAATTGGCAAAAAGAGGAAATTAACAAAGGAAGATATTTTCATAATTACTAGATGAGCAGAAGATGAATGAAGAGACGGAGAGCAGCACTCCAACTCTAATGACAATGGTGAAATTGGATGGTGTAAGTAAAATCTCTATGACTCTTCAGATAACAATATTCTAGATAAAATTTCTCAAACTCAAGAATTAATGTGTGATCAACATATATCTGAGGACAAGAAGGAATCATGGTATTCTCACCAAGTTAATTACTTGGCAGGAAGGACTTCATCACACTATAATTTGTGACAACAACATTGACCATCCCTTCCCATCTCATTGTTGTTGAAAAGACGTGACATTATATTTGAACACCAAAATTTACTTGAAACAAAGAGATTTTGTTATGTCTATACTCTGGTTAGAGTCCCTAATAATTTTTAACTATTCTTTTATTCTTCTACAAATTATTCCTACAATGACTTAAAATATATATATAAAACATCAAAGGAGAGCACATCCAGAAAAGTGGCCTATAAAACCAAGAAGCCTTTTTCCCTTGTGTACAAACTGCAAAAGAGGGGAAAAAAAAAACAGATAAATATATGAAGTTAACCTTGTTCACACTGTATATAAACTATAATGGACAAAACTACATACAGTGAATTGTAGTAAATATAGCTATACTAAAGCTCTCTTTGCTCCCACAATTTTTTTTTTTAAAGATTTTATTTATTTATTCGACAGAGATAGAGACAGCCAGTGAGAGAGGGAACACAAGCAGGGGGAGTGGGAGAGGAAGAAGCAGGCTCATAGCGGAGGAGCCTGATGTGGGGCTCGATCCCATAACGCCGGGATCACGCCCTGAGCCGAAGGCAGACGCTTAACCGCTGTGCCACCCAGGCGCCCCTGCTCCCACAATTTTTAAACCAAATAATAATAATAATAATAATAATAATAATAATATTGATAATAAATAAAAAAGCTATAACTACTTTTCCTGGTATACTGAGGGTTAAACAAGAGAGTAACATGATCAGTGTGGAGAAAAACTGATGAATGAAAGACTGGAGGGAGAAAGACCACTGAACAATAATTGAGTTTAGAGATGAGGATCAAACTAACATACTGACAATGGAAATATTACAATATCCAATAAATGAATGGGAAGACAGCCACAAACTGGGAGAAAGTATTTGCAAAAGACACAAATGATAAAGGACTATTATCCAAATCATACAAAAAACTACTAAAATTCAACAATAAGAAAACAACCCAATTAAAAAATGGGCCAAACACTGGAACAGTCATTTCACTGAAGAAAATATACAATTGGCCAATAAGCATATGAAAAGACACTTCACATCTTATGACATCAGGGAATTGCGAATCAAAACAAGATACCACTACAGTCCTGTAAGAATGGCCAAAATCCAAAATACTGACAACGCCAAATGCAGGCAAAGATATGGTGTGAACAGGAAATGGTACAGCCACTTTGAAAGACAATCTGGCAGTTTCTTACAAAAGTAAATATAATCTAGCAATTGTACTCCTTTGTATTTACCGAAATGAATTAAAAACTTATGTCCACACAAAAACCTGCAAACCAATGTTTACAGCAGCTTTCTTCATAATTGCCCAAAACATGGAAGCAACCAAGATGTTCTTCAGCAGGTAAATGGATAAACAAACTGGTACATCCAGACAATGAATAGTATTAAATGCAGAAAAGAAATGAGCTAGCAAGGCATGATAAGACATGGAGGAAATTTAAATACATATTAGTAAGTGAAATAGGCTACATAGTATATGATCCCAACTACAGGACAGTCTGGAAAAGGCAAAACTATGAAGACAAAGAGATCAAGAGTTGCTAAGGACTGGGGGAGGGAGAAATGAATAGGTGGAACCAGAGGATTTTCAGGGCAATGAAACTACTATGCATATTATAATGGTAGATACATATCATTACATATTTATAAAAACTCATAGAATGTGTAATACCAAGAAGACACTAACATATACTATGAACTTTGCATGATAATGATGTGTCAATATAAATACATCAGTATGATAAATGTACCACTCTGCTGAGGGATGTTAATAACATTGGAGTCTATGCATGTGTGGGAATAGGAGCTCTCTGCACTCTCCACTCAGTTTTGCTGTGAACTGCTTTAAAAAAAATAAAATCTACTAAAAAGAAAAAAAAGATTACATGATCTACAGACTTTTCTACATTGAGCTCCTATCTGTTCAATCTTTTCTTTGATATTTTTCACTTCAAACTCTGTCATGATACCCTGACTTCCTAGTTATACCATCTTTAAGCTAATGTCATCTAAACCAGGCAAGTGGGCAAATTTTATTTCAAAAAATTCAGAAATAGTTCTTTGTTACAAGGCAAATACCAATGCACTGGTATGAATTCTTACCATTCATTCACCATATCCTGTAGAAAGTGCCATGTCCTCTAAAAGAGTTTTAAAATGTGGTAACCCTTGAGTATTTGGCACCTTAAAATTGAAGTCAGGAGACTACGAGAATTCACATCTGTAGTCTGCATTTGTTGTATTATTTGAGAATATTCAATTCTAATACAAAAGGCAAAAACCCAAACGGATGGGTGAAATTCACAAGATGTTTAAGACATAGATAGAAGCTGGAAACCTGTAAAACACATTAAACAGATAAGCATAGCATCTGTGTGTGAACACGGATGGAAAGGGTTGGATGGATCAAGTAGACACTAAATATTCAAAATATACTAAATATATCTGAGGCATATGAAACACTCAATATTCAAGAGCACTTAACTTAGCCATCCATTGTTGACACCCATCCTGGCCCCACCTATCTTCCACCCAAGAAAGGTAAATAAAATACACAGTTCCTCAGCAGGCTGATTAGTGGACTACAGCTATAGCCAAGTGCACTCACCCCTACTTTTCCCTAATAAAATAAGCGTGAGCATTAGCTTTGAGCACTTTCCGTTATTGTGGCACCTTGCTCAAACCTCATATCTAGTCTTTGTAACCTTACCATCTGTAAGGAAAGCTGAGATAGCAGAGAGAGAAAGACAAGACATATGAACACTGTATAACCCAGGATTTAGGTAATGTAGTTCTTCCACTTGTACTCTATCCTTAATATATTAACTAACCCTCAACTCTTTCCCATTGCTTCTTACTGTGGTTTTAAATTTGTTTAATAAACTATGTGATTTAAGCATTTTAATGTGGGCTGTTGGCTTCTCTGTCCCATTACCACTGGGACAGAGGGCCTAATAGGCAATATTTGGAGGCTACCATTGCATCAAGTTAATTTCCTACCTGTCAACACCCAAATCATCTAAATTCAAAAGCTGCCAATCTGAAACTGTCAGCCAAAAAAAAAAAAAAATCCATAGGTTACTATGACGAAGATTAACTATGGATGGATATTAAAGATTGCAACCAGGACAAATGCCTGGGGCCTCCAACTTTTTCTAGCCCATATCAAATTCAAATAAATTGCTTTAATATGGACATGTATAGTAAATTAATCATGAGTTAAACTTAACCAATTTGTCTGTCATTTCGCCAAAAGTGCTCTCTGTATCTATGGTTTCATCCATAGAAAATAGAACCAAAGTAGAGATTGGGGGATGCATAAGCAGTTAGAATGAATGCAGCTTCTAGATTTATTGCTTGACCCTTGCCTCTTAGACCTAGGTTATCTGGCCATCCTTGACTCTGATTGAACTTAACTTCCCTGATCTTATTCTCCCTAGATTTTTAACTTAAAAAATTATAATTAATATATTTTATAAAGGTCTTTTGAAGCCAGATATGACACAAATGTACACATATTATTTATAGACAAATGGCATGAATGATTACATGCACACACACACACACACACACAGAAAGCAAAAAACTGGTTATTTAAATAGCTACTTTCCAAATGATCTCCTATTTTTCAGAATATTTGATCAGTCACTCTTGAAAGCTACTTTTCAGCATACTCCTTCAGAGTTGCTCTTATGTCTACCTTCAAGGATAACAGTTACCTCACAAGAAAAGCTAAATATGAAAAGCAAATATAAATATTGATATACCAATATACAGGTATTCATATAAATCTGTATATTATTCTAAATAAAAATAGATCAAATTAATATTTATCAGATCAATTATATTTCAAATATCAGACTCTAGAATGCTATTATGAAGATAGCACTGGGAGAGAAAATCAAGAGTCTTAAGGCAAATGCTTTCATTAATTAAACATATGACCTTGGCCAAGTAATTTGAGTCAACTCGGAATACAGTTTGTGCCCAATAAATGTTTGTTAAATAAAAAAATCAATAAAGGAATGAACAAATGAATGAACATTGTTTAATTAAAAGAGAAATTATTTTTTAAAAAAGATTTTTGAGAGAGAGAAAGAGAGAGAATGAGCAGAAGAGAGGGAGAAGCAGACTCCCCACTGAGAAGGGAACCTGATGTGGGACTCGATCCCAGGACCCTGGCATCATGACCTGAGCCGAAGGCAGACGCTTAACTGACTGAGCCACCCAGGCACCCTAAAAAGAGAAATTCTTAAGAACTACATCTAATCTTTCACAATCCCAAAGGTTTCAACACCATGAAGATTCCTTCTACTTAACACTGTGGAAGAAACATTCTTTAAAAAGGCTTGGTTGATTACTTAAAATAAGGCTAATCCATAATCTACAGAAACTTCAAGTGTCTAAATAAGAAAAAAAATATTTTAAATGGAACAATTTGGTTTTTCCTTTAAATTAAATGCAATATAGCTTAAAAATGAGAGAAATATCAAACCAGTAGTACTGTAAATTTCTCAACATACAAATTTAATATTAATACTTATAAAAATTATAACTACAGACTGAACAGAAACACTTGCATTTTACTCCTTATCTGACACTCAGTGGTCAAGGCAGAAATGTTTCCTCAGGGAAAATGGCTTATGCATTTTACTCATAAAGGTATAAAAGAAAATCAGACTGACATGAATAAAAAGATTCAAGTTGCTACTTTGGCCCCAGAGTGTCTCTTTTCCAAATGACTTAATGGAAACTTTTCTATCCATAAAAAAAGTTAAAAAGTCTTTTCCATAAAAATGATCTCTCATGAAGTCCTAAAGCAGTGGTGCTACTAGTTAAGTGAAAATAGTTAAAAAGAAAATTTATCTTATTGCAGGAATGATACTCTTCACAAAACTATTACAATTTTTAGTAACTTTAGAAGATGCTGAAAGAAATGCAGGGGAAAGAATGCAGAATGACAACTTTCTCATTTTCATCCTTATACAAATGCTGCAGTTTACAACAAAAGGAAATTCATTTTATTTCTCTCTGTGAAAGAGTAAAGTTTTAAATAAATCACTCATCTTAATTATCCAGATATACAGGGAAAAACTACAATTGAAATGTGTTGTTTGAAAACTTCAGACTTCTAAGCAGAGAAACAATTATCATATGGTTTCACTCACTTATGGAACATAAGAAATAGCAGGAAGACTGGTAGGAGAAGGAAGGGAAGAATGAAGGGGGGCGTAAACAGAAGGGGGAATGAACCACGAGAGACTATGGACCCTAGGAAACAAACTGAGGGCTTCAGAAGGGAGGGGAGTGGGGGATGGGGAAAGGCCGGTGATGGGCATTAAGGAGGGCACATATTGCATGGAGCACTGGGTGTTATATGCAAATAATAAATCATGGAACACTACATCAAAAACTAAGGATGTACTATATGGTGACTAATATAACATAATAAATTATTATTAAAAAAATAAAAGTCTATTTTAAATTTTCAAAAAAAAAAGAGAAAACTTCAGACTTCTATGTTTATTCTGTGAAAATCTGCAACTTCCTGTGTGTGCAGTCTTTCCATTAAATTCTTTCACACAGGTAAGCTGAACTTGTGATTATAAAAATATTTTCTAAAAAAACTTTAAAAACATAACACTAAAAATTTTTTCTATGACGTTGCTAATGTTATCCCCTCAGTCTAAAATACCATCCCCACTCCCGTATCTACCACTGCAAATCTACCCACCTTTTTTTAACACGCATTGAAATAGCATCTCCTCTCAGAAGAGTCACTGATTCATTCAGTCAAATGTGGTCTCTTCCTACTCTTAACTCCATATCACTTTTATCTTCCTAATGATCATAGATTTTGTCAACTACCATGGAGATTTGTACACAACATATTTTATACCACTACTGAAACTGAAACCATCTTGAAGGGATAAGAGAACAAGAGACCTTGTTCATTTTTGAATCTTCAATAGGGCTTAGCACAGTCCTTTGCATGAAGTACACATTCAGTAATTATTTCCTCAATGGATCGAGTAAATAAAAATAAATGTGAATAAAGTCACTAGATTTCCCAGAAAGATCCTAAATGTAATATGAGCAAGTTTCTCAATGTAAGTAATTTTTGGTATTTTAAAAAATTTAAGATTATTAGAAGTTCCTTCTCAATACAAAAATAATGTTAATATGCAGGGATTAGAATGTATTGATCTATGATGCAAATCACAGTGATGTTAGCTTGTAGTTCTAAAATATCTCTGATTTTAGACACAATAAGGAAGACTTGGACCAAGGAGAATTAATATCCATCCATTTATATGTTCACTGAACAAGTATATGTGGAGAACTTATTATGTGCCAATCATGATGCCTTTGTTACCTGACTGAATTTCACAAATCTCATTTCACTTTAGTCAATCTTCTTTGCATATGCCAAAGAAGCAAATCATGATCCTAATGGTTCTTCTTAACCCTTTTCTTACCCTGATAATTAACCCCTGTGTAGGAAGAAGTCTAAGACAGCTCCCAAGATTTCTGCCCTCTGTACACACCCTGTATAAACTTCTCCCCTTGACTGTGAGTGGGATAAATGTAAATAATAAGATTTCACTCTCATGATTAGGTTATATTATGTAGCAAAGGTGGAAGGACTTTGCAGATGTGATTAAAATCCTCCTCAACTAGTTCTGAGTTAATCAAAAGGGAGATTATCCTGCCTGGACCTGGCTTGATCAGGTAAAATCCTTAAAAGACAGATTATGCCATTCTGAAAAGAGACACCCTCGTTGGTTTTGAAGAAGCTGCCATGTGGTTGAGAGAACCACACGGCTAAGGCCTCAGGGCAGCCTCTAAGAGTTAAGAGCCATCCCCAGCCAAAAGCCAGTAAGAAACGGTGCCTCAGTCTTACAACCACAAGGAGATAAATTCTGCCAATCAACTGAGGGGACTGGGAAGCTAATCTTTCCCTAATCAGGCCTCTAAGAAGACTGCAGCCCCAAGTGACCCCTCACAGGCCTGTGAAATCCTGCGGGGAAAAAAACCTAAGGCATGCCCAGACTACTGACCAACTGAAATAATAAACGTATGTTGTTTTAAGGTGCTGAGTTTGTGGCATGTACAATACAACAACAGAAAATAAAACCCTTCTATATATATTTCAATCTTGGTCCCAAATAACCCACTGAAATAAATTCTAAGGTAAGCTCTCACATTTTCTGTATGTCCAATGTCAAACACACTCAAAATGAAAAATAGATGACATGATACATTTAATATCTCCAGTCATTGTACTGTGCAACAGGTGACAATAATACTGAGAAAAGATGATAATGTGTTTGATCTTTTAAGTGAATTACACCTATGTTCTAAAACACAGTTGAAATACATTTTTAAAGATTTTTTTTTTTTTTATTTATTNGACAGAGATAGAGACAGCCAGCGAGAGAGGGAACACAAGCAGGGGGAGTGGGAGAGGAAGAAGCAGGCTCATAGCAGAGGAGCCTGATGTGGGGCTCGATCCCACAACGCCGGGATCACGCCCTGAGCCGAAGGCAGGCGCTTAACCGCTGTGCCACCCAGGCGCCCCTGAAATACATTTTTAAAGATAAAGTTACAACTTCCACGTTCAGCTCCAACATGTAAAGAACTTGGGAGTCATCATACCCACCTTACACCAAGAAAAAAGTGGAACAAAGTGAGAATCAATTACTTTTCACGGACACATAGAGAACTGAGATCAAAAGGCAAGCTGCCGCCCTAAAATCTGGAGAGATAGGTGAATAGGGAGAATCAAAGGTCTACATCTGCTTACTTACAGCAGAAGCCACAAAAACCATAAATTGGTATGATAATTTTGATGAATCCTGGAGGCACAGAGTAAACTAGTGTAAAAGTGATAAACTCCTAGGGCTGCAGTCTTAGGGATCCCCCACATTTCTGGATATATTACCTTCAGGAACCCTACGAGGTTCTCATAGTAAAGAGCAAAAAAATCCCTTCTGGTTTCTGACAGGGGAAGGAGAAAAGTAACCATTTGGAAATACAAACAAAGCATTCCCCAAAACAAAGGCCAGTCTCCAGTATGGGTTCTGAACTGTGGGGAAAGAACATTACCTGAACTCCAGCTCCTTCTAGACTTCCTGTCTAAAGGATGAATAAAGAGCTGGGAAACACATGTGAAGTTCACAGCCCAAGGACACGGTACCACTAAAAGACTGAGACTTAATCATAGAATTAGAGGATGTTTCTCCTTTCCCCATACCTTACCATCATATCTGCAGGGCTCCAGGGTAATGACAGTGGATTATAACTAAGAGAGCTATAGCCACAGACCCTAAGAATGAGTTTTTAGGGACACTAGAGTAACTCAAACCCACATGAAGAATTAAAGGGTACTAATAAAGGTACTAATAACTTACGTAACATAAGTAAATATAAGAGACAGTATAAACGTATTTTTTGTTTGTAACACTTTTTATCTATTTGATTTAAAAAACTACAGATGGAGTAATTATAAATCTGTGTTGATGGGCATACATGTACATTTATGTCTATGACAATAATAGCACAAAGTGGGACATAAAACAATTCTATAGCATCAAAATTTTTATATACTATTGCAATTAAATTAGTTAAAAATCCAAATTATATTGTTATAAATTAAGATGGCTATTATAATTCCCAGGACAACCGTTAAGAAAATAACTAAAACATATATAATAAAAGAAACACCAAGGGGATTAAAATGGCATTCTAGAAAAATTTAAATGGCACAGTAGAAAATATCTACTTAACACAAAAGAAGGCAGTAATGGAGGAACAGAATGGGAAAAAAGATGACATACAGAAAACAAATACCAAAGTGCAGATGTAAAAACTATCTTATCAATAGCTACACTAAATGTAAATGAAGTAAAAACCTTAATAATAAGCAGAGATTAGCAGAATGGATTTTTTTTTTAAAGATTTTATTTATTCTTTTGACAGAGAGAGACAGCCAGTGAGAGAGGGAACACAAGCAGGGGGAGTGGGAGAGAAAGAAGCAGACTCCCAGCGGAGGAGCCCGATGTGGGGCTCGATCCCAGAACGCCCTGAAATCACGCCCTGAGCCAAAGGCAGACGCTTAACGACTGAGCCACCCAGGCACCCCTAGCAGAATGGATTTTTAAAAAATGATCCAACTATATGCTGTCTATAAAAGATCATTTTAAGTTCAGAGATACAATATTGAAAGTAAAAGGAATATTATTTAATCATAAAAAGGAATAAAGTATTGATTCATCCTACGATACAGATAAACCTTAAAAACATGCTAAGGAAAGGAGTCACACACAAAAGGCCACATATTATATGATTCCATTTATACGAATGTCCAGGAAAGGCAAATCCATAGAAACACAAAGAGTAGTGGTTACTAAGGGGTAAGGGGAGGTAAGAATGGGAATTGACTGCTACTGGATAAGGGGTTTCTTTTTGAAGTGAAGAAAATGTTCTGGAATTAGACCATTAGTGGTGATGGCTGTACAACCTTGTAAATATACTCAAAACTACTGAATTCTATACTTTAAAAGGGTGAATTATATGGTATGTTAGTTATATCTCAAAAAAAAAAAAGCTTTTTATAAAAAGAAAAAGGAAGGAGACCAACTTCATATTAAGAAAAAATGTATTAAAGAAAGAAAAAATAATTAGGCTTCTGAATTTTCAAAAATTCAAGATTTTGAAAAATTATAATAGGAATCAATTGGTAATTAGATAATAAGAACTAATTGAAAATTATGAATAAAGACAACTTTTCTCCTCTGTGCTAGAATACTGATTCTTCAGAACCTTCTCTGTTTTAAACATACTTTTTTATAACTGTGAAGAAGTAACTTCACAAATTTTCAAAACATCTCATGTCTTTAAATTCATATACTTCATGATGAATGAAGTTTTATTATGATATTCACATTCTACATAGAAAAAAAAAAACCTGTAACCCATGTATTGTGCATCTTTTTAGACCCGTATAGCATAATTAATTACATGATATAAAGACTCTATTCCAAGGGAATATTTAAGTATGTAATCTTTATTATAATAAAACCAATGCTCTTCTAATTTTACTTAAATTTTCATTTATTTGGAAAATACACTGTCACTATGAAACCATGTTATAACTGCCATTTTTAATATCTTTTATTGTTAGAAGACAAAGTGAATAAATATACACTAACAAGAGTATTTATGGTAAAAATCAATAGCAATGCCAGCAAAAATAACTTCTGAAAATGAGTATCAGAACTGATACTCACTGGGTGTCACAGAGTATCAGAAAGTAAAAATTAGTTAGAAACAGAAGATGCTTTTAAGTAAGATTAAGATAAAAACTGTTAGTGTTCGCATGGCCAATCTATCTACATTAAGATGTATAAAGGCCTGGTGCCTGGTGTCTTATCAAAGACTAAGTAGCCAATGAAGAGAAAAGTGATAATGCCTATAAACTTAGTTGTTTCATCATAATAGTTACTGATCTTTCTATAGAAGCTGTTTACAATGTTAATATAATTAAATATGTTTTCAAATTGTGAATTATAGGTCTGTAACAATAATATTTTATCAATTGTGCTTATTATGTCATAATTAAGAAATGGCATTTAATATTAGATGGTAATAGCATCCGGATCTTAAAGTTGTCATCAATATACATATTATTCATTAATTAAATACAAAATTTCATTATTTGGTTTGCCATTTTTAAATCTTCAAACATCTTTCCCCCTTTTAATTTTTTTTCTGGCCGATAATTTGCTTTAGCTGAATTTTTGCCTGCCTCTTATACTTACATTATTAAATATTCTAGACTTCATAAAGGTGAAGTAGAAGCTTGTAGGGAATGTAAACTATCACATAAGATTAATTACCTAAAAACTCATGGCATGTCAATTTGTATAACAATTCTAAACATTCACTTCAAAACTAAGTTTGAGGGGCGCCTGGATGGCTCAGTTGGTTAAGTGTCTGCCTTCGGCTCAGGCCATAGTCTCTGGGTCCTGGGATCAAGCCCTGCACTGGGTTCCCTGCTCAGTGGGGAGTCTGCTTCTCCCTCTCTCTCTACCCCTTCCCCTGCTCATGCTCTCTCTCAAATAAATAAAATCTTCAAAACAAAAACAAAATGAATTTGAACTATATTGGAACATATAGATTTTCATATCAAAAGCTACTCATTGGGTGCCATGGAGCTATTTATATTGCCATACCAGCTGATCTAATGAAAGGCAGAATACACTTTGGTTAAAGGGCAAGTATTAAGGGCACTGTTTTATTCTGGTTGAACCACCTAATTTTCCTGAAGGATACAAAAACATTATATAATTAAGACACCCCATATTTCTATGTGGGAAGGTTTTATATTATCCTTTCCAGATACACCTATTTTAATAAAATTTTTACCAAATTTGCAACGAAAATTTTTCTTCTGGTGTTTTGCTGTTTAAAAAGCAATTCTATTGATCATAATTTACATATAACAAAATGCATTCATTTCAAGTAAACAGTTCAATGAATTTTAAGAAATGCATGAACCCAAGAAACTCCAACCATAATCAAAATATGAAACATTTACATTTTTCCCAAAAAGTTCCTTTGTGCCATTATGGATTGAGTTTTTCTCACTCAAAATTTATATGTTGAGGCCCTAATCTCCAGTATCTCAAAACGTGACTTTATTTAAAGATAAGGCCCTTAAAGAGGTGATTTTAGTTTTTATGTTTAGCTTAAGTTTAGGTATGTGATCAATTTTGAGTTAATTTTTGGATAAAGTTATGAGGTGTCATTGTTCATTTTATCCCATATGGATATACAAGTGTTCCATTTCCTGAAAAGACTTCCACTTGTCCAATAAATTACAGTGGCATCTTTGTCAAAAGCCAACTGACCATACATATACATGTGAATCTATTTCTGGACTCAAGTCTGTCCTACTGATAATATATGTCTATCCCTATGCCCAATATTTCTATAGCTTTACCGGAAATCTTGATGCCAGTTATTTAAGACTTCCAACTTTATTTTATAATGATATTCCCACTTAATTCCTAATATTGGTAATTTCCCTCCTCTTTTTATCTTGACCAGTTTTGCTAAATTTTATTAACTTTATTAATACATTTTAATAATGAGTACAGCTCTTGGTTTCATTGATTTGTTTCTGTTATTTCTTGGTTTTCTATTTTATAGATTTTTGTCCTTCATTATTTCCTTTCCTCTATTTAGTTTGCACTTATTTTCCTCAGAAATTCAGGTTATGATTTTAAGATCTTTCTCTTTTTTCTAATAGGCATTAAAAGCTATAAATTTCCCTCTAAGTATAACTTCAGCTCTACTAGATAAATTGTGACGTTTTGTATTTCCCTTATCTCTCAATTCAAATATTTCTAGAAATAATGGCTGAAATTTTCCCAAATGTAATGGAAGCAATGAATCTACAAATCCATGAAAGCTAATGAGTTCAATCTAAATAAATCCAAAGTGACCTATACAAAGATACTTTGTAATTAAACTGTCAAAAGATAAAGAGCAAAATAAATACATAAATAAATGAATAAACAGATGCAAGAGAGAAGCAAGTTATCTCATCAAAGGATTCTCAATAAGATCATAAGCTCATTTCTCATCAGAAAACTTAAGATGCCAGAAATCACTGGCCCTGCTAAAGGAAAAATATCAGCCAAGAATTCTAAATCTGGCAAAACTGTCCTTCAAAAATGAGGGAGAAGTTATGACATATCCAAATAAATAAAAGCGGAGAGAGTTTATTACACTAAACTTTTTGAAATGAATGGATGTAAAACAGTAACTTAAAATGGTATAATGATATAAAGATCTCTAGTAAAGATAAAAACATGAAAAAAGATAAAGCCATTGTTCTTGCAATTTTGGTTTGTAACTATTTTAAATTTTCTACTGGATTTAAAAGGCAAATGCATAAAAATTATTATAAATCTTTGTTGTCAGACACACATGTATAAAGAAGTAATCTGTGATATCAATAACACAAAGGAGAGATGGAGCTGTTTAAATGTGAAGTTTTTGTACAAAAATTAAGTTGATATCAATTCAAATCAGTATGTTACAACTTTAGGATGCTAATAGGGAATCTCCATTATAAGCACAAAGAAAGTGTCTATAAAATATACACAAAACAAAATAAGAAAGCAAAATATATAACTACAAGAAATCAACTAAACAAAAAAGAGGGTGGTGATGGAGAAAATAAGGAACATAGAAGTTGTAAAACATACAGAAAACAAATAACAAATGGCAAAATGGATTTAAAAAGATGCTTTAACTATGTATATTTATATATATAAACCATGACTAAGTGGGGTTTATTCCCAAAATTAAAGAGTGGTTCAACATATGAAAATCAACGCAACACACAGCATTAATAGAATGAAGGACCAAAAACACATGATTATTCTCAATTGATACAGAAAAAGCATCAATGACAAAAAACAGTCAATAAACTAGGAATAGAAGGAAACTTCTTTAACATTATAAAGCAATATATGTAAAACCCACAACTAACATCACACTCAATGGAACAAGTCAGGGATGCCAGTTTGTACCACTTCTATTCTAGCCAGAATAATCCGACAAGGAGAGGAAATAAAAGACATCCAAATTGGAAAGGAAGAACTAAAATGATCTCTGTTTGCAGATGATATGATCTTATAAATAGAAAACGAAAGATTTCCCATCCCCACCCCCACCAAATATAAAGCAAATAAATACAGAAAAGTTGCAGGATACAAAACCAACACAGAAAAATCAGTTCCCTTTCCATACAGGAGCAGTGAACAACTGGAAAAGGAAGTTAAGAAAACAATCCATTTGCAACAGCATAAAAAAAATACTTAGAAATAAATTTAACCAAGAAGTTTAAAGAGTTGAATCCTGAAACTACTAAACTTTGCTGAAAACAGTAAAGAAGATATAAATAAATGGAAAGACATCCCATGTTCATGGATTGGAAGAATTAATATTATTAGTAATACTACCAAAACAAAATACAGATTCAATGCAATCCCTATCAAAATCCCCACAGCATTCTTTTGCAGAAAAAGAAAAAAAAAATCCATCCTAAAATGCATTAGGAATCCTCAGGAACTCCAAATAGCCAAAACAATCTTGAAAAAGAACAAAATTAGAGGATCTATACTTCCTGATTTTAAAACTTACTGCAAAGTTAGAGTAATTGAAAGAGTAATGGCATAAGGATAGATTTATAGACCAAGGAAACAGAATAGGAAGTCCACACATAAGTCCTTGCATACGTGGTTAATGGGTTTTCAACAAGGGTACCAAGCCCATTCAATGAAGATAAAACAATCTTTTCAACAAATGATGCTGGGAAAATTGGGTAGCTACATGCAAAAAAAAAAAAAAAAACAACCCCAAAAACAAACAAACAAACAAAACACAAAAAATGAAGTGGACCCATACCTCACACTATATATAAAAATTATCTCAGGGTGCCTGGGTGACTCAGTTGACTGGTCCAGATCTTGGTTTCAGGTCAGTTTGTGATCTTAGGATCGTGCAAGCCCTGTGTCTGGCTCCACACTCAGTGCAGAGTCTGCTTGTCCCTCTCCGTCTGCTCCTCCCCCACACTCTCTTACTCTCTAAAATAAATAAATAAAATCTTCTTTAAAAAAAATCTCAAAATGGCTAAAAAATCTAAATATAACAGCTAAACTATTAAGCCCTTAGAGAAAATATAGGGGGAAATCTTCATGATACTGGATTTAGCAATAATTTCTTGGTTATGACACTAAAAGCTGAGATAACAAAAGAAAAAATAGACAAACTTGATCAAAATTTCACAATTTAAAACTTTTATGCATCAAAGAATACTATCAACAGAGTGAAAAGACTCTCTGACTCTCCTCTATGGTCTCCCTGATCTGCGCCCCAGCCCCATGGCCCCGTCCCTCTCTTCTCTGTGGCAGTTTCATATTTGCTAAGACGAATTTGCTCATTAAACATTTTGTTGTATTTACTTTAAAAAAAGGGGGGGAGCACCTGGGTGGCTCAGCCGTTATGCATCTGCCTTCGGCTCAGGTCATGATGCCAGGGTCCTGGGATTGAGCCCCACATCGGGTTCCCTGCTTGGCAGGAAGCCTGCTTCTCCCTCTCCCACACCCCTTGCTTGTGTTCCCTCTCTCACTGTCTCTCTATGTCAAATAAATAAATAAAATCTTAAAAAAAAAAAAGAATGAAGATAATATTTCTAAAGCATAGATCTGATAAGGGATTAATATAGAGAACATATAGAGAACACCTACAACTCTACAATAAAAACAACAAAAACCTGATTCAAATATGAGGAAAGGACGTGAATGGACATTTCTCCAAAGAAGATACACGAATGGAATATAAACACAAAAAATATCACTAATCATTAAGGAGATGCAAATCAAAACTACAAGGAGGTATCACTTCACACTCATTAGGATGGCTATTATCCAAAACACAGAAAATAACGAATGTTGGCAAGGATGTGGAAAAATGGAAATCTTAATGCAATGCTGTTTTTTAAATCTAAAATTGTACAGTTGCTGTGGAAAACAGCATGTTGGTTCCTCAAAAAGTTATACAGAATTACCATATGATACAGCAATACCATTTCTAGGTATATACCCTAAAGAATTGAAAGCAAGGGATCAAACAGGTATCTGTATATCAATATTTATAGCAGCATTATTCACAATAGCCAAAACGTGGAAACAACCCAAGTGACCATTGACAGATGAATGGATAAACAAAATGTGGTACATACATAAAATGGAGTATTATTCAGCCATAAAAAATAAAATTCTGATACATGCTACAACATGGATGAAACCTGAAAACATTATATTAAGAGAAATAAACTAGATACAAAAGGACAAATATTGTATGATTCCATTTACATGAGGTACCTAGGATAGACAAATTCTTACAGACATAAAGTAGAATAGAGATTACCAGGGGCTGCAGGTAGAGGATCTGGGGAGCTACTATTTTATAGTCAGAGAATTCCCGTTTGGGATGATTAGCAAAAGTTGTAGAAACGGACAGTGTTTATGGTTGCATAAATTACAAACATATTTAATGGCACTAAATTGTACACTTAAAATGGTTAAAATGATACATTTAATGTTATGCATGTTTCACCACAATTTTTAAAAAAGAAATAACAACAAATATCAGAGGAATAGGTCAAAGATTTGAGAAGCCTCTGACGTATAGAACTGAAAAGTGGGAACAGAGGCAGGGGACTGCTGTTTTTCATTATAATCATTTTTTATTATTTAATTATGTAAAAGAATTACTTTCATAACAAATTAAATTTTTAAAGCTTAAAAAATTATAATAATTCAAAAATGAAAAACTGGGAAATTTTTTGATGTGTTTTATAGAGAATTAATATCCACGTGATCTATTAAAAGTCCATACAAATCAATAAAAAAGATAAATACAGTATAAAGACAATACATTAGAAAATAAGAAATAAGCAAAACCCCCAGAAAACTATCAATCCCACTACTTATAAAAGAAATAAACTAAAACCGAAACAAAATACTTTTGAAAGCTTATTTTCTGTATCTTCCCATTCTCTTTTTAGTTGAAAAGGTAGAAGCAGAAAAATAATCCATTTGTCATGCCAATTTATAAATCTGCTAAAAAGTATACTTAAATGTTAGTCTCTGTAGTCACTCAATAATCAATCATCAATTTCAGTAAGTATAAAATTATTACTGTGCTAAATCTATTTCAAAAATTAAATTTAGGAGGTAACATTATTTTTATATTTAGAGTAGTTACTTTTCTTCTACCAAGTGATATATTTCACTCAAATATATTAAGAATTAGAATATATTTTTAAACTGCTGAGACTGGCTAATGAAAATTTTATTATTTGAGAAAACTGGTACCAAAAGATATGGTTCAGGGGCGCCTGGGTGGCACAGCGGTTAAGCGTCTGCCTTCGGCTCAGGGCGTGATCCCGGCGTTATGGGATCGAGCCCCACATCAGGCTCCTCCGCTATGAGCCTGCTTCTTCCTCTCCTACTCCCCCTGCTTGTGTTCCCTCTCTCGCTGGCTGTCTCTATCTNAAAAAAAAAAAAAAAAAAAAAAAAAAAAAAAAAAGATATGGTTCATTATTCAACAGTCTGTTTCTTCACTGTAACTTTTTCAATGGCAATTATATTATTGACAATTTTAAAAACTTTATATTAGATTTGGTTTTCCTCTATATACACAAAAAATAGAAACAAAAAAAAATACCAAACTGCTTCCTAGCATATAAAGAATCATTCTTACCACGTCTTTGAAGCCTAGCAGAATATGAAATTTTTCATTTACTCAACTGGGCATTTCTGGCTCACTTTCTGGGATTCTGACTGAGATTTTACTTTTCTTTAGTTCCAAGCTTAATTATTAGTTTTCCTTAACATAGCTGTTTGGTTTTTCCCACACTCTGGGATAAATACTGCTTTCTATTAAGAATTTTTAAGATGTTTATGCCCATTTTATTTTCAGATGTTCTTGTTAAAAAAAAAAACAACCTATCTGATTAAATTTCTTCTGAAAGCAATTCCTTCAGTTTATCTACAGGAAGACTAATTTACTGTCTTTGGCTAACAAAGTATGTGTCTTAGTCCCCTTTGGGCTGCTATAACAAAATATCTCAAGTTGGACAGCTTTTAAACATAAGAAATTTATAACGTATAGTCCTGGAGGCTGGAAAATCCAAGATCAAGGCACCAGCGCAGTCACATTTGATGAGGGCCCTCTTCCGGTTCATAGTTGGCACCTTTTCTCTACGTCCTCACATGGTGGAAGGGGCAAGGTTTCTCTCAGGTCCTCTTTTAAAACATTAATCCTAATTATAAGAATTCTGACCTCAGGACTTAAGCACCTCCCAAGGGCCCCACTCCCAGTATCACCATCTTTAGGAGTTAGGATTTCAACATATGAAATTTTGGAGGACACATTCAGATATAGCATTATATATATAAACAAAAAGACGGTAGGAGAGCCAAAAGTTATCAGTATTGCCATTCAAATATATTACTTATTCATGCTACATATATAATTTCCTATGAGAAAAGGGAATACCACTTCTCTACATCGGAATTTAGCTTGGATTTTGATAATGTATTATTTTATTGTCAGGAATTATATGTGGTTTTAATGCTTTGAACATTAGGCCTAGATACACTATATAACTCAGTTTTACACAAGAAAATATTATTAAAAATCAGAATGACTTTAAAAGCAAAAAAAATACCTAGCCAAATACATGAAGTAAAAAAGACGAGTAACAAAGGAAGACTGACTTTAAATTCAGATTAATGAAACATTCAAAAGTATAATTTATGAAAGTGAAGAATGTTTTCCTTCAACTATGAAAAAAATCAAGGTATCCCTAAGAATAAAAATAACGTACACATAAACAGTCCTTATATAACTAACATTGCTTGAAGACTTTTAATCTCTTAGAGTTTCAAGTAAAACAGTGACTGAACAATCAATATCTTATAAGTAAAATTATATATGATGTTTAGAAAACGAATTCCTCTGTTGCTTCTGAACTCTGGAAGCTTATCACGGTAATCCCATATGACTTTCTAAAGGCAAAAGAAACAATGAATATTATCTTACCTTGTAAGATGGCAAGAAACACAAAATTCCTTGGCTCACAGTCTGACACACAGATAACAAAAGTTCTCCCACTTCATCCTGGAACTCAAATGTTTCTGTGTGCTGGAAGGTAGCACAGAGATTCCGACCCTTAGGGCCTGACCCAATGGTGCCCACCCAAACCTAGAATATAAGTATGTCATATTAGAATCATGCCTAACCTACACAGACAAATTAGCATTTAGTTGAGAGCTTTAATTATATGTATGTCAAAAGAAGATCAAGCAACAAGTTTAGAGGAAATTTATTTTTGAATTGTTGGTGTTTTTCTATTACTATTAATTAATTATATATATACATATATATAATTTATAGAAATTTTACTTTAAGCAGACCACCGACCACTTACGATAAAAGCAAAAAGTTTTACTTATCTATTTCCTCAATACCTTTGCAAAACTAAACATGTAACAAAATTTTGTGGGATGTGAACAAATGAAATGAGTAAATCAGAAATGATGCCAAACTCTTAGAGATGAAGGTCTGTACAATCTGCTGCAGATAAACCTCTAAGACTCAACTATGACAAGAGCTAAGTATATTCAATATGAATATATTTAACAAATTTGCAAACTCACTGATGGTCAAAGATCTATAGTCCTAAAATATCAGATCCACCAAATTTTAATTATTTTCAATTGCTCTACATTCAATACAGACCTAGCTTTAGCATACTTAATTTGACTAAGAGAAAGAAAAAACTTTATTAGTAATCTAAAGACAATAAAGACTTCAGATTGTTGAAAAAAATAATAGTCCTATATTTTCAAATGATGTATGAGATTGAGGTACATTTTGCAAGATGACATCTGATGGACACCAGTTTAACCAACTTTTAACTAAATGATTAACTAGTAATAAGACAAACTGATATTAAGTGTTTCCTGACATGAGGCAATGGGAAGTAACAATAACATCTATACAGTAATGTTACCAAACTGTTTAACCTGAATCTTATCAAGAAGAAACAATCATATAAAATCCAGATTATAAGACATTCCTCAAGATAACTGCTGGCTTGAATTCTATAAAAATGTCATGAAAGATAAACAAAGACAAAAAAATAAGTCAAAAAACAGTTTTAAAGACTAGAGATATTAAAGTCAAGTATAATATGCAATACTTGATTGGACCTTGGATCAAGAATAAAAATAAACAGGTATAAAGACATTTGGAAATAACTGCAGAAATATAAATATTGACACTATTGTACCAATATTACATTTCTTGAGTATGATCATGGTATTGTGGTTATGTAGGATTATGTACTTGTATTTTTTTCAATGATTTATTTATTTATTTGAGAGAGAGAGAGAGAGAGAGAGAGAGAGGCAGAAAGGCAGAGAGAGAAGGAGAGAAAGAATCCCCAAGGTGAACCCCCTACAGGGCTCCACACTGGGTATGGGGCCTGCTTGGCATTCTCTCTCTTCCTCTCCCTCTGTTCCTCCCCCATTCCTCTCTAAAAAAATAAATAAATAAAAATAAAAATATTTTTTTATAATAGAAAAACTCAAAAAAGGCCAGAGTTTACTCTTTAAAAAGATTAATAAAAGCGATAAACTCAAACTGACACTGATTAAAAAAACCCCCATAAAACCAGAAAATACAAATCGAC
Organism: Ailuropoda melanoleuca; assembly: GCF_002007445.2. Lineage (NCBI taxonomy): Eukaryota > Metazoa > Chordata > Mammalia > Carnivora > Ursidae > Ailuropoda > Ailuropoda melanoleuca. The sequence continues at coordinate 12,496,369 of NC_048230.1, forward strand.
AATATCAGGTAGGGATAAGGAGAACATTACTACAGAGTTCACAGATGTTAAAAAATAACAAAACACTTCACAATAAAAATACATTTTTAAAGTTCGGAGGAAATATTATAATAGAATTCAACTGAACAATTAGCATTTTTACTATCATAATCCATTGACATTACAGGTTAAATGGGCTTTTGTGTACTAGATTGAGAACATAGAGCCTATAACAACATTTAGCATTTTTACTATCATAATCCATTGACATTACAATTAGCATTTTTACTATCATAATCCATTGACATTACAGGTTAAATGGGCTTTTGTGTACTAGATTGAGAACACAGAGCCTATAACAACATTCTTATGAGAAAATATATGTTAAATTTATTAATAACTTCCCATATTTACTTGAACCTCTAAAAAAGGCAACTTAAAACTATAGAACATAGAGTGCACTTGTTGTGGTGAGCACCGGGTATTCTATATAAGTGCTGAATCACTAAACTGTACACCTGAAACTAATATTACACTGCATGTTAACTAACCGGAATTTAAATAAAAACTTTTTAAAAATGTGGAACATATATTTTTCCTTCACTATTGTTTATAGCAATGTCTCTAAACAGGAGCACTCTGGCACTATAGAAAGCACAATTCTTAGTTATATAAGAGCTTAACATTCAAGGCACCCACCTACTAAATATCAGTAGTTCCTCCCAAGTAATTGTGTAAACTAAAATGTCCTTACACGTACAATTTGGTTGAAAACAGCTTTATGGGGCACCTGGGTGGCTCAGTCAGTCGAGCATCTGACTGCAGCTCAGGTCATGATCTCAGGGTCCTGGAATTGAGCCCAGCATCAGGCTCTGTGCTCAGCAGGGAGTCAGCTTGTCCCTCTCCCTCTCCCTCTGCCCCTTCCCCTACTCGTGCTCTCTCTCTTTCAAATAAATAAATGAAATCTTAAAAAAAAGAAAAGAAAAGAACAAGAAAACAACAGCTTTATAAAGAACTAGAATTGTGTTAGGTGCACAGGCGATGCTAAGTATGTAGCTAGCCACTTTAAATTACTTCATTAAATAAAGCAGAAGGTAGATTGAGAAACGATAATTTCAATGTTCCTAGGAAATTAAATAACATTTATGTGGTATTATTATATATAACACATTAAAATCTTTTTATTTTTTTATTTTTTTTATTTTTTAAAGATTTTATTTATTTATTCGACAGAGAGAGAGAGAAAGCCAGCGAGAGAGGGAACACAAGCAGGGGGAGTGGCAGAGGAAGAAGCAGGCTCATAGCAGAGGAGCCTGATGTGGGGCTCGATCCCACAACGCCGGGATCACGCCCTGAGCCGAAGGCAGACGCTTAACCGCTGTGCCACCCAGGCGCCCCTAAAATCTTAAGTTATAGGACTCATGAGAGTACTTTTAATTTGTTTCAGATATTCAAACATATGCTGAACAATTGCTAACTAATGCCCGGTATTAATCTAGGTGCACTGGAAGAATGGGGACATAAAAAGAAGACTAAGGATATACCACTGTCTGTTGGAAAACAGGAACACACGAACAAATAATTTTGCAATAGGAACTATGGTAAACACATTAAATTTTTGTTTTGTTTTTAATTCTCATTTTTAAAAACCTAAAACATACTTCAAAGAAGAACCTGCAATATAATCTTTGCATCTAAAGTGTATATTTTTACTCACTGAACTGAAGGAATCCTATTTATCAGTGTTGCCTTTTGTTGGCACTACCAAACAGCTGACAGATTTTTCTTTTATTCTAAAGCTAAAATGTTGAATTTCCTATCAGGATCTGTTAGTATTTCAGGTACCTTCTAATTTTCCTTATATATAATTATATTGAGGTAAAAAGACTGAGAGCCTTCAAAAAAACATACTAACCTGTGAGTTATTAATGACATGATTAGCCTCCAGTTGGATAGTAAATGTAACACCAAGTTCTGATGAAAAGGATTTCATTGGTGATAATGTCCCAGATGTCAAAACAATCGTCCAAACTTTGCCACTGATATCTGAAAAAGCCTAAAAGGAAACAATTTTAGATACATAAAATCATCTTTACAAGAGTAAAACATATTTATTTAATCGTTTGTATTAAGCAAGATGACAGAATTTTCATTTACAACATGATAGGCTTACCACAGCTGGATTTAAGCACCAAAAGTTTAACACATGAACTGCAGTTTTCTGTCTTGAACGTTTCTTATTTTTTGCAAGAGCAAAGAATCCATTTTTATCTGAAGTATCAATCTGATTTATCCAAGAATAAGTCTGTTGAATAGCAACTTTATAATCATCTGCAAATCTGGATGAAAATAAAATGGTAATTAAATGGCAAAGCCTTATGAAATACATAATGTCCCAGCTACATACAATACAAAAACTGATTAAATCAAAACTAAATCGAGAGTCCTGGTATCTTCCCACTCAAAGATAACATCTTCCCCACCAACAACCCCAACCACTAATTAAATTCAGTAATTTTGATAGAAAATGAGCCATTAAATCTTATAATCAACTTCCTCTTACAGAGGTTAGATATTGTCTAAACATCCATCCCTCACCATTTCCCATCCCAATGTTCGAACAATATATAAATCATGGCAAAGCCAGAATTAAAATCCAGGTCTCCTAACTCCTAGTCTAGAGTTCTTCGCACTCTGTGTTACATTATCAGTCACGAAATAGATGAGTTATATAATGCTAAGCGAAATAAGTCAAGCAGAGAAAGACAATTATCATATGGTTTCACTCATTTATGGAACATAAGAAGTAGGGAAGATCGGTAGGAGAAGAAAGGGAAGAAGAAAGGGGGTGGTAAACAGAAGGGGGAATGAACCATGACAGACTATGGACTATGAGAAACAAACTGAAGACTTCAGAGGGGAGGGGGGTGGGGGAATGAGATAGGCTGGTGATGGGTATTAAGGAGGGCACGTATTGCATGGTGCACTGGGTGTTATACGCAAGTAGAATCATGGAACTTTACATCAAAAACTAGGGATGTACTGTATGGTGACTAACATAATATAATAAAAAAATTATTATTAAAAAAAAGAGTTATCCTTAAGGAAACTAAACAGTGGATTATACTTTCTTATATGAGAAAATGGAAAGAATTTTTACTGAAAGTTTTAAAAGTTTCGGAAACTAGTTATGAATTTTAAGTTCCTTTAAAATATGAGTTTCAGTCTTCATTAACTTTTAATGAAGGTATTGATCTCTGTGATCCCATCCAACTTGTAATTTTTTTCCATAAGAGGCTATACACACACACACAAAAAGAGGTTATGCACACTTCAGCTTAAACGGAATAAAATCTGGTATTCTCTATCCTGTCCTTACAATAATATTGACTGTTAATTTCACCTCTAGAGAGATCAGATCTCAAAGTTCAAGTTAGGAACCCTACAATCCTTGGAGAGAATTTTATAAAAGTACTAGGAGCTAACAACTACAAAACAGAAGAAAACACAGAGGAGAGGCGCCTGAGTGGCTCAGTTGGTTAAGCATCTGCCTTCGGCTCAGGTCATGATCCCAGAGTCCTGGGATCAAGCCCCGGGTCAGGCTCCCTGCTCAGTAGGGAGCCTGCTACTCCCTCTCCCTCTGCTGCTCCCCCTGCTTGTGTTCTCTCATTGTCAAATAAATAAATAAAATCTTAAAAAAAAAAGAAGAAGAAAATATAGGGGAAAATCTTAATGATGCCAGATTTGGCCATATTTCTTGTATATACCAAAATGCACAAGCAACAAAAGAAAAAATAACCTGGACTTCATCAAAATTAAAAGAACTTTTGTGCATCCAAGGGCACTATCAGAGAGTGAGAAGATAACCCACAGAATGGAATATATGTATAAAACATATATCTGAAATGGGATTAATATGTAGAATATACAGGTAACTTTTACAACTCAACAACAACAACAAAAACCCAATTCAAAATGGGCATAGGACATGAATAGACATTACTACAATGAAGACATGCAAATGGACAATAAGAACATGAAAAGATGCTCAACATCACTAGCCATTAGTGGAGGGTGGCGTACATCAAAACTATAAGCAGATACCACTTTATATCCATTAGGATGGCTATTATCCCAAAAGCCAGAAACAACAAGTACTGGCAAGGATGTTGAGCAACTAGAAATGTTGTGCATAACTATGGGACTTTAAAATGTGCAATTGCTATGGAAAATAGTACGTTGATTCCTCAAAAAGTTAAATACAGAATTACCATATGATCCTGAAATTCCACAGCTAGGTATTTATTTACCTGGAAGAACTAAAAGCAGGGACTCAAACAGATACTCGTACATCAATGTTCACTGTAGCATTATTCACAATAGAAAAAAGGTGAAAATAATCCATATGTCCATCAACATAACAAGGGATAAACAAACTATGATATATACATACAATGGAATCTGATAATATTCAGCCATAGAAAGGAATGGCATTCTGATATATGTTACAACATGGATGAACCTTGAAAACATTATACTAAGCAAAATAAGCCAGATGCAAAAGAACAAATATTATATGATTCCACTCTATAGGAGACACCTAAAAGGAGCAAATTCATGGAGATGAAAGAAGAAAGGTTACCAGAAGTTGTGGGAAGAGGGAAATGGGAAATATTGTTTTATGGGTATAGAGTTGCTGAAAAAGTTCTGGGAATGGATAGTAGTGATGGTTGCACAACCGTGTGAATATACTTAATGCTACTAAAATGTACACTTAAAATGGTTAAAATAGACAAGACAAGAAACAACAAATGTTGGAGAGGATGTGGAGAAAGGGGATCCCTCTTACACTGTTGGTGGGAATGCAAGTTGGTACAGCCACTTTGGAAAACAGTGTGGAGGTCCCTTAAGTTAAAAATAGAGCTACACTATGACTCAGCAATTGCACTACTGGGTATTTACCCCAAAGATACAGACGTAGTGAAGAGAAGAGCCATATGCACCCCAATGTTCATAGCAGCATTGTCCACAATAGCTAAATTGTGGAAGGAGCCAAGATGCCCTTTAACAGATGACTGGATTAAGATGTGGTCCATATATACAATGGAATATTACTCAGCCATCAGAAAGAACGATCACCCAACATTTGCAGCAACATGGATGGGACTGGAGGAGATTATGCTAAGTGAAATAAGTCAAGCAGAGAAAGACAATGATCATATGGCTTCACTCATTTATGGAACATAAGAAATAGCAGGAAGATCGGTAGGAGAAGGAAGGGAAGAATGAAGGGGGGGTAAACAGAAGAGGGATTGAACCATGAGAGACTATGGCCTCTGGGAAACAAACTGAGGGCTTCAGAGGGGAGGGGGATGGGGGATTGGGATAGCCCAGTGATGGGTATTAAGGAGGGCACATATTGCATGGAGCACTGGGTGTTATACGCAAATAATGAATCAGGGAACACTACATCAAAAACTAAGGATATACTGCATGGTGACTAACATAACATAATAAAATATTATTATTAAAAAAATAAAATGGCTAAAAAAGTAAATTTTATGTTATGTATATTTTACCCTAAAAAAACTGGAACCAGATAGTACTATAATTTAATAAGGGATTGAGTGAGGGGAATTAACTGTTTTTCATTTTCATTGTTTCACTAAATAGAGGCTTTGAGCAATAAGACTTTCTGACACTGGAAGAAACATTTAAAACTATCCTTAAAACCTAAGTGTTTAAGTTCAGTCATATACAATTATAAATTTAATACTGCATTAACAAATAAAATGTATCTAAAATATATCTACTTTTTTATTTCAATACTCATTTTCATTAATAAAGACTAATTTTAATTCATCGAAGTCTGTACCAACAAGTTAGAACAATATTTATACCACTTCTTTACAATGAAACTAAGTACTCATGCAACTTAAACACATGCTAGCACTCAATAAAACTGATATTTTTAAGAGGGAAAATACAAATCATATATATTTACTAACCTGCTATTTTGCCTAAAAAGATAGTCAAACACCATAAAAAGTCCTTTGAGCATTATTTGAGTTGAAGCACTAATAATCGGTACTATTCTTGACTCCTCTTTACCATGAATTGGTAAGACTTTTTCTTCTTTTTGAAGGACAGCAGAAAAATGTCCCTATAAGAAATTACCATTATTAAGTACATTGCAGGAAATGGGAAGAGAAAAACAAACTTCTTAAAACTATAAAACCCAAATGAAATACACATTGAAATTTTAGGCAAATATTATTAATATACAAGTGCTAACAGTATGTTTTAAATTCCCACATTATTCTCTCAATTAGCACTCTACACAAAAGTACATCTTTAAGTCTCTTATACCACCAAACATACACTTTACTTACCTATTCTCACAATACAGTTATATCATAATTTTTTATTAAGTCAATATTTATTTTAACAAATTGTGATTACATATACATTGTTATAGCTAACCCATATATAATGTACTATAATTATATTTCCTTTCTTTTGTAACATTTACTTTTTCCTAGTGTTTATGCTTAAATCAGCCTTTTTAATAAATTATCACTTGTTAAAAAAATAAATAAATTCCCATATATTCCCAAATTCTCTTCATAGTCAAAGACACTTTAACAGTAAGTTATACATTTAGGAGGCTCATTACTTCTTCAGGCAATCAGGGCCCTTCAAAAGTACTGAACTGGGCATGCCTACCTGGCTCAGTTGGTAGCATATGCAACCTTTGATCTCAAGGTGTGAGTTCAAGCCCTATGTTGGGCATAGAGCTTACTTTTAAAAACAAACAAACAAACAAAAAACAGTAAAAAAGGACTAAATAAAAATGTACCAAATGGTTTCTCCAAAGAGCTTTAAAGAGCTGATATGCCACCTAAATGTCTGAATTACTTCCAGGTAGTATTCCAATGATGAGAATAATATGACTGTATGACAAGAAAAATTTTTAAATGACTCAAGGAAACAATACATGCTAAATACAAAATATATAATAACTGGCTCATTTGTTTTTATGTGGCTTGTAAGTTTTAATGATCTGAAATCAGACAGCAGTGACAGTTGCATAATTCTGTGACTATACTAAAAATTACTGAATTGTATACTTCAAAACGTTAAATTTTATGGCATGTAAATTATATCTCAATCAAGCTGTTAATAAAAAAATTAAAATAAAGAATTTTAAAACAATACAGTAGACATATTACCAAATGATGCAACTGTAGTAATATAGTCTCTTTTAAGTAGCAATAAGACCAGGATGCCTGTTTCACTAACTGTGATAAACAATGCACTGGAAGTTTAAGCCAACAAAGAATTAAGTAGAATGTGATGGAGTTGGAAAGAAAGAAAACTGTCATTTCTTCTAGACAGTATAATTACACAGAAAATTAAAGAATCCATAGACAAGCCTATAAGATAGTTCAGCTAAGTGGTTGGCTACAAGATATATAAATAAAAATCCACTACCGTTTTCATAGAGCAATAGCAACTAGAAAATGCAATTTTTTAAATACACCATTTGAAAAAGAAACAAGAACTTTAACTTACTTAGGAATAAATCTACCCAAAATCCCTAAGACTTTTAAAAATAAAATAATAAAATTTTATTGACAGATATAGGACATAATAAATGAAGAACTTTATACATCTTGTTTGTGAATGGGAAAACTCCCGTATTATAAATACATCTATTCTTTCTAAATTCAGTGAAATTCCAACCAAAGTTCCAACAGAATTTTTCATGGAAATTTACAAGCTAATTCTAAAATTCGGCCAAGATCATCCCAAAGGAAAAGAACAAAGTGAGGAGATATGCCCTACCAGATATCAGCATTTTTCTTAATGCTAGAGTATTTAACAAATATGAGTGTAGATCACAGAACAAAGTCCAGAAATTCACAAAAAACAAAAATCAGATATGTGGCAGAAGTGTCATTGCAAATAAGAAAGAAATGGCTGAACTATTTAGTGAATGATGTTGAGAAAATTATCCATACAGGAAATAAAATGAATTCCCAACCTCACAATATAAACAAAAATGAATCTTTGGCTGATTTTATTAAGAAAAAAATAACACTTTTAGAAAATGTAGCACAAGATAAGGAAAGACTGCTTAAACTCAAACTCAAATACAATTCATGAAGAAAAAACTGATAAATTTGAAAGCACTAAAAAAAAAAAAACTTTTAGAAAAATACCCCATAAAAAACGATAGACACAAGTAAGCAACAAAGAATTAGTATTTAGAATATATATGAAGGAAATAGCAACATATAAAAAGATATATTTTCCCAAATATGTTCATAACAAAATTGTTTCTTATTCTGGGAAAGCTGCCAACAATTCAATTCAATTGCCAGTTTAATCAAGTAATTTAGAATACATGCACTCATAAAAATGCTACACTGCAATGAAAAATCATGTGAAAGGGGTACCTGGGTGGCTCAGCTGGTTAAGCCTCCAACTCTTTGTTTCAGCTCAGGTCATGATCTTAGGGCCATGAGGTGGGAGTCCCACGTGGGCTCCATGCTTAGTGCAGAATCTGTTTAAGATTCTTTCTCCCTCTGCTCTTCCTCCCTGCCCTGACCCCCATTCTCTCTCTCTAATGAATAATTTAAAAAAATAAAAATCACGTGAAAGAATCTTTATTAAAATAGTGCTCAGTCAGTTAAGCATCACACTCTTGATTTCAGCTTGGGTCATGATCTCAGGGTCCTGAGATCAAGCCCCCAACAGGTTCCATGATCAGTGGGGAGTCTGCTTGAAATTCTGTCCCTCTCCCTCTGTCCCTCCCCACCGCTCGCACATGTGCTCTGGCTCTCTCTCTCTCTGAAATTAATAAATCTTAAAAAAAAAAAACCCAGTACTCAAAATATACCATTAAATGAAAAGAGGCTACAAAGAAACATGCATCATATCAGCAATCTATTTATGTCAAGTAAACATATGCATAAAATAAGATAGATGGATATAAATCCAAAAGTTAATGATCATCTTTAAGTCTATGAGTTTTCTTTTTCCTTTGTGACTTTTGTATTTTCCAAGTTTTTTTCCTTTGACATATATTTATTTGTATACTTTTATTAAATTATAATATATATAATGCACTAGTCTTAGGCATACAGCTCACTAAACACAAATACACACACATATACACACCCATGTAACTAACACTCACTCAGGACATAAAACATTCCTTGAGTCCCAAATGGTTCCCTTTTGCCCTTTCTCAAGCCAAACTGCCCCTTACCTCTGCACAATAGTAACTTGAATTCTACTAGCATAATGATGTTAATCCCTTCTTAAATTTCATAAAAATGAAATCATACAGTTTATACTCTTCTGTGTCTGGTTTCTTTTACTCAACATTATGTCTGTAAGATTCATTTATATGAACAGTGGTTCATTTTTTACACTGCTGTCTAGTATTCTACTATATGAATACCTCACAATTTATTTATCCATTTTACTAATGATATGAACTTTTATTTTTTTTTAAAGATTTTATTTATTTATTCGACAGAGAGAGAGACAGCCAGAGAGAGAGGGAACACAAGCAGGGGGAATGGGAGAGGAAGAAGCAGGCTCCCAGTGGAGGAGCCTGATGTGGGGCTCGATCCCATAACGCCAGGATCATGTCCTGAACCGAAGGCAGACGCTTAACAACTGAGCCACCCAGGCGCCCCATATGAACCTTTAAAATGCAAAGTTTATGCAAAAAATCAAGGAAAGATGTCATAATATGGACAATACTTATAATACCACATTGCATTTTTAAAATGCAGGGCAAAAATTATAAGTATAGTCTGATTAAAATACATTTTCAATACTCATATGCCCAGAATGCTAATGGTAATCATGGTACCCATAGTTCCTATCTGTTTTGGTTCAAAAACCTCTTTAAGTTCATATGAGGAAAATTAAAAAACTCTGATAAAAGCAATCTAAGATCCGAACAAATGGAGAAATACTCTCTGTTCATAGATAGCGAGACTCAATATTGTCCAGTTGTTAGTTCTTCCTAGTTTGATCTATAGATTTAATGCAATCTCAATCAAAATTCCAGAAAGTTACTTTGTGGATATTGACAAACTCAGTCTAAAGTTTATTTGGAAAGAAACAAACCAAAATAACTAACACAATACTGAAGAAAGTCAGAGAACTGATACTACCTGACTTCAAGACTTACTAGAAATCTACAGTAATCAAGACAGTGTGGTATTAGTAAAAGAACAGACAAATCAATCAACAGAAAAGAATAAAGAGCCTAAAAATGGACCCACAAGGATATAGTCAACTGATCTTTAACAAAGGAGCAAAGACAATCCAATGGAAAAGGGTGGTCTTTTCAACAAATGGTGATAGAATAATTGGACATCTACATGCAAAGAAATGAATCTAAATGCAGATCTTCAATCCTTCACAAAAATTAACTAAAAATGGATCACAGACCTAAGTGTAAAATGAAAACTCTAAAATTTTTAGGAGAAAAGACAGAAGAAAATCTAAGCGACTTCAGGTTTGATAGTGAGTTTTTAGACACAATACATAAACCATGATCCATCAAAGAAAAAACTGGTAAAGCTGAACTTTATTAAAACTTAAAACTTATGTTCCATAAAAGATACTGTTAACAGAATGAAAAGACAAGCCACAGACTGGAAGAATATATGTGTAAACACATATCTGATGAAGGACTTGTATACCAAATATACAGAGAACACTTAAAACTCAACAACTGGAAGACAAAGAACCCAAAAGAAAAGCAGGCAAAAGATTTGAAGAGCCATCTCACCAAATAAGATATATAGATGGCAAAAGAACATGTGAAAACATGTTCCACATTAAATGTCATTAGGGAATTGTATATTAAAACAATAATAAGGTACTACTATATATATATATATATATATACACACATATATATACATATATATATACATATATATATTATAATGGCTAGTATTCAAAACTCTGACAATTCCAAACGTTGGCAAGGACGTATAATAACAGGAACCCATATTCACTGATGATGGGAATATAAAATAGCACAGCCACTTTGGAAGACAGCAGTTTCTTGAACAGCTAAAAAGAGTCTTACCATACAATACAGTAATTGTACTAAGTATTTACTCAAATGAGAAGAAAGCACATCCACACAAAAATATGCACACAAATGTTTATAACAGCTTTATTCAGAATTGCCCAAACTTGGAAGCCACCAGTATGTTCTACAGTAGGTGAATGGATAAAAATGGTGTGCATACACACAATGAATATTGTTTAGCAATTAAAAGAAATGAGCCATCAAGCTATAAAAAGACATGAGGGAAGTTTAGTATGATTCCAACTAAATGGTATTTTTGGAAAAGGCAAAACTATGGAGTCAGAAAAAAAAAATTACTGGTTGCCAAAGGTTTAGCGGGGAAATGAGTTATGGTGAAGGGATGAATCAGTAAGTGTGGCACAGAAGATTTTTAAGGTAGTGAAAATATCTTGTATGACACTGTAATGGTAGATACTGACTTTGTTTTTATCAAAACTCACAGAACTGTACAAAACAGAGAATGAACCTTAATGTGAACTACGGACTTCAGTTAACAATAATGTAACAATATTGTATCAAATGCAACAAAGGTACTACATTATTGTAAAATGTTATTAACAGGAGAAACTGTAGTGTGTGTGTGTGTGTGTGTGTGTGTGTGTGTCTGTGTGTCTGTGTGGCTGGGGTTGAAGGTATATGAGAATTCTGTACTTTCTGCTCAAATTTTTCTGCAAACCTAAAAGAACCACACTTAAAAGCAAAGTCTATTAATGTAAATAAGTAATTAAGAACAAAGAAGAAAAGAGGATAGGACGAGGCAAGATGGTGGAAGAGTAGGGGACCTCATTTCATCTGGTCCCTTGAATTTAGCTGGATAACTATCAAACCATTCTGAACACCCATGAATTCAGCCTGGGATGTAAGAAAATATATCTAGAACCCTACAAGTAGAAAAGCAACTGCTTTTTGCAAGGTAGGAAGTGCAGAGACATGAATCTGAGGGGAGCTATCAGAAGATAAACAGAGGGGGGAGAGGGCCTCAATAAGCCCGCTACCGGAAAGTAATATAGCCCCAGAGGGCAAAATTGGAACCCTTAGAAATCTGCTCCAGAGAGAGACATTCCTGTCTGAAAGGGGCTTAGGGGATGAAAAGGGCAGAATTGCAGGTGGGTCAGTGTGGTCTCAGGATCCCAGGAGCCACAGAACTAGTGGGGGAGCCTGAGCCAGTAGAGTGCCCAAGCAGTAGAGTGGGGAAACCGGTTACAGTCAGCAAGCCCAGGAAGGAACTCTCAGCTTGGGTCACCAAAAACTGCGAGCCGGGCCGATCGAGTGACCACTCTCCGCCCGAGCACCCTGAGAAAGAATGGAACGCAGGGACCATCTGACACCCCTGGGAGGGGCGAAACAGGTGCCCATGATGGGGCAACAGCTCTCAGGGCAGCCCACAACTGCTCTCAGCCCCAGGGCACACAAAGGGCAGTAACGCAGGTCCCTCAGACTACCCCTGGGAGGACTGCTGTGGGCATGCACCACAGGAGTCTGTGGAGTTTGGCACACACAAAAATGAAGACTGTTTGTCCCAGAGGGTTTATTGAAGAGGGGGAACCACGATCTTTTGGCTCTCGGGCTGGAGATGAGGGCACAGCCATTTTTATTCTGATTCTCTAAAGAGGCACGGAAAGCCTCAGGGAACAAAAACCACACAGAGGACCAGCTTACAGTAAGCCCAGCCCTTTGGCAAGGGGCAGTGCAACTCCGCCCAGGCAAAGATACCTGAGAAGCAGCGCAGCAGGTCCCTCCCCCAGAAGATAACAGCAGGAACAGGTGCACAACTAGTTTACGGATCCCAAAAAACTGTAGAACTCCAGCACTAGGGGAAAATAATATATAGAACTTGAGGTTTTTTCTCATGATTTGTTTATCTTTCAGTCTAAAATTTTCCATTTCTTTTTTTTTCTTTTTTTCCCATTTCAACTAGTTTCTTATTTTACCGACTCCTTGTTTTTAAGTCACTTTTTAACTTTTATTTTTTACATTTTATAGATATACGCTTCATTTTTGGCCTTTTTTCACTCTATTCCATTTTATCTTGTATACATATAAGTTTTGCTTCCTTTGCAATTTTGGGATTTAGTGACTTCTAACACACACCAAAATTCACTCAGGAACAAGTGGATCACCCTGCTTTGTCCACCCTGTGAGATTATATATAGTCTCTCTTCCCCCACCCCTGGTTTTTCCTTTTTCTTTTTTGTTTTGTTTTGCTCTTGTTTGCTTTTCTGTTTTGGTTTCCAATCACTTCGGTTTTGTCTGGTGTGTATTTTGCTTGGGTCATGGTTGGTATTTTTGATTCTGCTCACTTGCTTACCCATTCTTCTCCAGACAAAATGACTAGGAGGAGGAATTCACAACAAAAGAAAGAACCAGAGGTAATATTCTCTGCCACAGATCTAATTCATATGGATATAAGTAAGATGTCAGAGACAGAATTCAGGATAACGATTATAAAGTTAATAGCTGGGCTTGAAAAAAGCATAAAGACAGTAGAGAATCTCTTAGTGCAGAAATGAGATCTAATCAGATCAAATGTAAAAATACTATAACCGAGATGCAGTCTAAATTGGATGCACTAACAGCTACAGTGAATGAGGAAGAAGAGAGAGTACGTGACCTAGAAGCCAGGCTGATGAAAAGGAAGAAGTTGGAAAAAAAAGAGAAAAACAACTAATAGTCCATAAACAAAGGCTTCAAGAAATTAATGATGCAATGAAACATACCAATGTCAGAATTATTGGGGTGCCTGAGGGAGAAGAGAGAGAGAGAGTGCCAGAAGGTATATTCAGAAGGTATATTTGAGCAAATCATAGCTGAGAACTTCCCTAATCTGGGGAAACAAGCATTCATGTCCAAGAGGCAGAGAGGACCCCTCCCAAAATCAAAAGACACAGGGTATCAGACTGAATAAAAAAGCAAGACCCATCCATATGCTGTCAACGAGAGACCCATTTTAGACCTAAAGACACCTCTAGACTCAAAGAGAGGGAGTGGAGAACAATTTACCATGCTAATGGACCTCAAAAGAAAGCTGGAGTAGCAATCCTTTTATCAGACAAATTAGATTTTAAATGAAAGACTGTAGTAAGAGATGAAGAAGGACACTATATCATACTTAAAGGGTCTATCCAACAAGAAGATCTAACAGTTGTAAATATTTATGCCCCCAACATGCGAGCAGTCAAGTATATAAACCAATTAATAAACAAAGTAAAGAAACACATTGGTAATAATATATTAATAGTAGGGACCTCAGCACACTCACAGCAATGGACAGATCATCTAAGCAGAAGATCAACAAAGAAACAAGGGCTTTTAAATGACACACTGGACCAGATGGACTTCGTAGATATATACAGAACATTCCATCCTAAAACAACAGACTACTCATTCTTCTCAAGTGCACATGGCACTTTCTCCAGAATAGATCACGTACTGGGTCATAAATCAGGTCTCAACTGATACCAAAAGATTAAGATTATCCCCTGCATATTTTCAGACCACAATGCTTTGAAACTTGAACTCAATCATAAGAGGAAATTTGGAAGGAACTCAAACAGTTGGAGGTTAAAGAGCATCCTACCAAAGAATGAATGGGTCAAACAGGAAATTAAAGAAGAATTTTAAAAATTCATGGAAACTAATGAGAAGGAAAACACATCTGTTCAAAACCTTTGGGATACAGCAAAGGCGGTCCTAAGAGGGAAGTACATTGCAATACAAGCCTCTCTTAAAGAATTAGAAAAAACTCAAATACACAAGCTAACCTTACACCTAAAGGAGCTGGAGAAAAAACAACAAAAAAAGCCTAAACTCAGCAGGAGAAGAGAAATAATAAAGATTGGAGCAGAAATCAAGGAAATAAAAACCAGAAGAACAGAACAGATCAACGAAACAAGAAGCTGGTTCTCTGAAAGAATTAATAAGATCGATAAACCACTAGTCAGACTTATTCAAAAGAAAAGAGAAAGACCCAAATTAATAAAATCATTAGTGAAAGGGGAGAGATCACAACGAACACAAGGAAATATAGAAAATTTTAAGAACATATTATGAGCAAATATATGCCAACAAATTAGGGAATCTGGAAGAAAATAGATGCTTTCCTGGAAACTTATAAACTACCAAAACTGAAACAGGAAGAAGCAGAAAATCTGAACAGACCGATAACCAACAAGGTAACTGAAGCAGTAATCAAAACCTCCCAAAAAACAAGAGTCCAGGGCCAGATGGCTCCCCAGGGGAATTCTACCAAACATTTAAAAAAGAAATAATACCTAGTCTACTGAAGCTGTTTCAAAAAATAGAAACGGAAGGAAAACTTCCAAACTCGTTCTATGAGGCTAGCATTACCTTGATCCCAAGAGCAGACAAAGACCCCATCAGAAAGGAGAATTACAGACCAATATCCCTGATAAATATGGATGCCAAATACTCACCAAGATACTAGCCAATAGGATCCAACAGAACATTAAAAGGATTATTCACGATGACCAAGTGGATTTATTCCTGGGCTGCAAGGGTGGTTCAACATTTGGAAATCAACGTGAATATCATTCTCAATGGGGAAATGCTGAGAGCTTTTCCCTTAAGATCAGGAACATGACAAGGATGCCCACTCTCACCACTATTTTCATAGTACTAGAAGTCCTAGCAGCAGCAGACAACAAAAAGAAATAAAAGGCATTCAAATTGGCAAAGAAGTCAAACTCTCACTCTTCGCAGATAACGTATTTTATGTGGACAACACAAAAGATTCCACCCCAAAATTGCTAGAACTCATACAGCAATTCAGCAATGTGGCAGGATACAAAATCAATGCACAGAAATCAATTGCATTTTGTATATACACTAACAATGTGACTGAAGAAAGAGAAATTAAGGAATCGATCCCATTTACAATTGCACCAAAAACTGTAAGATACCTAGGAATAAACCTAACCAAAGAGGTAAAGGATCTGTACTCTAAAAACTACAGAACACTTACGAAAGAAATTGAGGAAGACACAAAGAGATGGAAAAACGTTCCATGCTCGTGGATTGGAAGAATAAATATTAAAATGTCTATGCTACACAGAGCAATCTACACATTCAATGCAATCCCTATCAAAATACCATCGACATTTTTCACAGAGCTAGAACAAACAATCCTAAAATTTGTATGGAACCAGAAAAGGCCCCAAATAACCAGGGGAATGTTGAAAAAGAAAACCAAAGTTGGGGGCATCACAATGCCTGATTTCAAGCTATATTACAAAGTTGTGATCATCAAGACATGGTACTGGCACAAAACAGACACATAGATCAATGGAACAGAATAGAGAACCCAGAAATGGACCCTCAACTGTATGGTCAACTAATCTTCGACAAGCAGGAAAGAATATCCAATGGAAAAAAGACAGTCTCTTCAATAAATGGTGCTGGGAAAATTGGACAGCCACATGCAGAACAATGAAACTGGACCATTCTCTTACACCATACACAAAGATAAACTCAAAATGGATGAAAGACCTAAATGTGAGACAGGAAGCCATTAAATCCAAGAGAACACAGGCAGCAACCTCTTTGACCTCGGCTACACCAACTTCTTGCAAGACACGTCTCTAAAGGCAAGGGAAACAAAATAAAAAATGAACTAATGCAATCTCATCAAGATAAAAATCTTCTGCACAGCAAGGGAAACAGTCAACAAAACTAAAAGGCAACCTACAGAATGGGAGAAGATATTTGCAAATGACATATCAGAGAAAGGGCTGGTATCCAAGATCTATAAAGAACTTACCAAACTCAACACCCAAAAAAACCCAAATAATCCAGTCAAGAAATGGGCAAAAGATACAAACAGACATTTCTTCAAAGAAGAAGTACAAATGGCCAACAGACACATGAAAAAATGCTCCACATCACATCATCAGGGAAATACAAATCAAAGCCATAATGAGAAACCACTTACACCAGTTAGAATGGCTAAAATTAACAAGACCAGAAACAACAAATGTTGGCGAGGATGTGGAGAAAGAGGAACCATTCTTACACTGTTGGTGAGAATCCAAGCTGGTACAGCCACTCTGGAAAACAGTATGGAGGTTCCACAAGAAGTTAAATATAGACCTACCCTACAACCCAACAATTACACTACTGGGTATTTACCCCAAAGATACAGATGTAGTGAAACGAAGGGGCACCTGCCCCAGTGTTCATAGCAGCAATGTCCACAATAGCCAAACTGTGGAAAGAGCCAAGATGTCCTTCAAAAGACGAATGGATAAAGAAGATGTGGTTTATATATACAATGGAATATTACTCAGCCATCAAAAAGAATGAATACCTACCATTTACATTGACATGGGTGGAACTGGAGAGTATTATGCTAAGTGAAATAAGTCAATCAGAAAAAGACAATTATCATATGGTTTCACTCATATGTGGAATATAAGAAATAGCAAAGAGGATCATAGGGGAAGGGAGGGAAAACTGAATGGGAAGAAATCAGAGAGGGAGACAAACCATGAGAGACTCTTGACTATGGGAAACAAAATGAGAGTTGCAAAAGGGGAGGTGGGTAGGGGGATGGGGTAACTGGGCGATGGGCATTAAGGAGGGCACGTGATGTAATGAGCACTGGGTGTTATATGCAACTGATGAATCATTGAACACTACATCTGAAATTAATGATAATAATAATAACTATATGTTGGCTAACTGAATTTAAATAAATAAGAAGAAAAGAAAAACATTCTCATCTGGAAGAAAAAAAGAAGCTTTCACGATATAAGTCATAAAGCCTCTATCCAGAAAAAGGTACAAAGGTACATGCTCATAAAATTTTACAAACAATTTCATGAAGTTCACAGTAACCTCCAGCCCACTCATGATTTGTATTCACCCAGGTTTATAACCTCTAAGTTAAGGAGAACAAAAAATGAATTTATCTTTTTATCTTCCAAATTTTAATTTTATAACTGACAAAATAATTTTACAACTTAAAAATATTGACTTCTTTAAGATTTGAACAAAGCAATTCATTCCTTTAAGCCCTATTTCTTTCAAACTAAATAATGCTACTTTTTTAATCCATAATTTACACCATTAAAGATTACCAAACTTAGATAATAAAATAAGATTTTAAAACAATTAAATTGCAGCTTTTTATGTCTGGATTAATTTTTTCACTGTAAAACCATTTCTAATTCACTAAATTAATGTCACAGGTGGAAAAAAAAATCTTACCTGCAAAATGGGAAAAGTAGCAGTGGTGATGCCCATTTTGTGTAAATTTAAGAGCATTTCACTTCCACTCCATATTTTACAGGATGATTCATAATCCCTTTCCACAAGATGTTCAGAGTTTGCTTCTAACCAACTAAAATAAAACAATTCCATCAACCAGTATCATCTTTACATGCACTATTTCAACAAAACAAAGAGAACTGTGATACATTGATCATATTCCTTGAAGCTCTTAGGATACAAATGTGGATTCAGGCATCTTTAAAATGCATGTGTGTTTCATATTGCATAGTAAATACTTACATAACTAAAAAGTAAACTTTTATGCAGAAAAGAGAAACATGCATGTGATTTCCCAGTTGTGTTTTTTTTGGATTCACATTGCTTTACTTTATCTCTCCAACTGAGAACCAGGTATAGGAGCTTATCCCAAATGTGCATAAAGGAAATATAAAACAATCTAATAAAGAAATTAAGGTGTTAATATTAAGACAAAAAAGAGTTACTAGAAAATATATTCATTTTTATGTATACATACACATTTTTACGTTCAGTAAGTACTTTAATGCCTATATTATGCCACTGTACTGGGTACTGAAAATACAGCATTAAGTAAAATAGGCAAGATCTTTATTCTCATGGAAATTACATTCTACTAAAGGGAGAAATAAACTTAGAAACACCTGAAACAAGAAAATATCAGGTAATGTAAATTCATATAATGAAAATAAATTAGCTTAATATAATCTACTTGCTATTTTAATTTGAATGTCAAGGAAATTTTCCCTGAGGTGACATTTATTCTAACAATTGAATGCAAAAAGTACCCAGTCATGGAAGGATCAGGGAAAAAAAGAGAGAGAGAGAACTCCAAGCAGAAAGAACAGCTAGTGCAAAGATCCCGAAGTGGTTAAGAAATTTTGCTTATTTAAAGACCTGAAGGAAAGCCACTGTTGTTGCAACATAATGCACAAAAAAGAATAACATTATGAACAATGTTAGAACAATGTTAGGGTGATAAGCAGGAATCAGATCACGTTGAGCCAAGGTAAGAAATCTGGATTCTATTCAAAATGCAATTGGAAGGTTTTAAATGGAGGATTGATCAGTTGATTGATTGACTGACTGAGAGAATGTGAGCCTGTAAGCAGGGGGTTGGGAAGGACCATAGGGAGAGGGAAAGGGAGAATCTTGAGCAGGCTCCACACCCAGCACAGAGTCTGATGTGGAGTTCAATCCCATGACCCTGATCATGGGGTCACTGGGATCATGACCTGAGCCCAAGTCGAGTCAGATGTTTAACTGATTGAGCCACCCAGGCACCCCTTAAACGGAATATTTTAAATAAGAGAAAGACAATCTGGGGCGTCTGGGTGGCTCAGTCCATTGAGCGTCAGACTCTTGATTTCAGCTCAGGTCATGATCTCAGGGTCATGAGATCGAGCCCTGCATCAGGTTCTGCGCTTGCAGAGTCTATTTGAGATTCTCTCTCTTCCTCTCCCTCTACCCCTTCCCCAACTTGTGCACTCTCTCTCTCTCTAAATAAATGCAATCTTAGAAAGAGAGAGAAAATCTATTTTAAGTGTTAAAAGATGATTCCAGTTTCAAAGCCAGAATGGATTATAGGAGAAAGGCAACAATGAAAGCAGAGACCTGCTGGAGGCTGTTACAGAATTCTAGTTCAGAGATGATTCTGGGATAATAGATGTGAGATTGAAAGATTTGGCATACACTGTACAGGTGGCATTTATTAAATTTACAGATGAATTGGATGAGGTGAGGCAGTAATCAAGGATAACAGATTTCTGATTTAAGGAACTGGCTGAACTGATCGCTTACAAAAGGAAGACAGGGCATTTGGGGGGGGGAGTAGGCAGGGGACGGAAAGGACTTTGTTCTGTAAAGTTGAAATTAAAATCCAAACAGACATATAAAGTACAGTTGGATATATGAAAATAGCACTCCAGAGACAGACTAGAATCTAGATTTATCATTGATTGGGCTACACACAGATTCAGGCCTTACTAGTACTACTATGGTACTTGGTTATGTAATTTAGGCAAAGTACAGAGATGGAGAAGAAATAAGGTCCCAGGACCAAATTCTGAGGCACTTCAACATTTAGACATCAAACAGAATAAGAATTATCAAAAGAAACTGAGAAAGAATGAACTGTGAGGAAGAGGAAAACCACAAGGTTTCACAGAGGCTGTCTAGGAAAAAGTACTCATCTGTCTCCTCTTGTCTCACTACTTCACTTCTGACACATTTAGTCACTAAATGTATGTGGGGTTCTTTTTTCCTTACACTAAGCAATTCTCCAAGACACTAGCTGGGTGTCCTATGATTCAATTCAATTCTGACACTAACTGGAGTTAGCATAGACCCCACAGGCTAAACATTCAGTATCACCAGAATGCCCTCCCCACCTCTTCACCTCAAATGCCAGCATTAAAGTCCAAGTTGTCATCTGTGCTTCTGACCAAGCAATTATAAATCAGAGGTTCCCATGACCCCTCTGCAGGTGTGATCCTTTACTAGAACGACCCACAGAACTCCAGGAAACACCTACGTTTACCAGTTTATTATATAATAAAGGATACAGATTAATAGCCAGATGAAGAGATAAATGGAGAAAGGTCTGGAAGGGTCTGAGCACAGGGCCTTCTGTCCCTGGAAATCTAGAAGCTCTCTGAATACTGGCTTCAACATGTAGGCATGATATATTATCAACTCAATCTCCACTCTCTCTTCCCTTTCCAGAGGGAAGGTGGCGCTGAAAGTTCTAAGCTTCTAATCATGGTTAGTCCTTCTTGTGACCACCCCTATCCAGGAGGCCACCAAGCACCACCTTATTAGAACAAAACACAGTACTAACACCCAGGAAATCCCAAAGGATTTAGGAGTTCTCTCAGGAACTGGAGTCAAACATGCTCTTAGTGCTCTTATCACTTAGGAAATTACAAAGGTTTTAGGAACTCTGTGCCAGGAACTGGGGACAAAGAGCAACGTGTATATATTTTCCATTATTTCACAGAAGTTAAGCCAAAAACATTTTTCATAGAAGTGGTAGTCCACAATACCCAAACAACACTGCTGAGACGCTGAGTAAGATAATAGAAAATTAACCTTTGGATTTGGCAACATATGGATCATTGATGACCTTGATAAGAACAGTTTTAGTAGAATTCTGCAGACAACAACATAACTGAAATCAGTGAGGAGAGACCAGGAAGTGAGAAAATAGAATTAGCAACTATAGACAACTCTTTCAACAAATTACGTCGTGAAATAAAAATGGCAAACTGCTACATGACAAAAATACCACAAGGAAAGGCACAGGCAGATGGCAAAATAGGGGAAAACGTATTTGCAACTTTTATCACAGACAGGCAAAGGGTTAATTTGCAAAGAGTGTCTACAAATCAATAAGAACCACAACAAAACCAAAAAAAGGTCAGATTTGTCAACAGACAGTCGACAGAAAAGGAAGTATAAATGGCCTTTTAAAATGCTTAATATTGGGGCGCTTGGGTGGCCCAGTCAGTTAAGTGTCCTACTCTTGGTTTCAGCTCAGATGGTGATCTCAAGGTTGTGAGACTGAGCCCCACGTTGGGCTGCATACTCTTGCGGAGTCTGCTTGGGACTCTGTCTCCCTCTCCTTCTGCCCCCTGCCACCCCGAGCTCTCTCTCTAAAATAAATAAATCTTTAAAAAAAATGCTTAATGCCAATCATAGTAAGAGAAATGTAAGTATAAACTACACTGGAATACCACTTTTCACCCATCAGACTAAAAAAAAAAACAACTTTCCTTCTCTTATACATTGCTGACAAGAGTATAAATTAGTCCTCCACCCGCTCACTTACTGTGTAAATTTTAGAAATACCTATTAGAATCACATGTAGATCTATGCTTTGACCCAACACTTCCACTTCTAGGAATTTTCCGATATACTCCCATACATATGAAATGATTTATGTTCAAAGTTATTCATTACAGCAATGTAACAGCAAAAGAGTGTGAACTTCAGTACCTATTAATTAGAAGCTAGCTAAATTATTGTACATCTATGCAAGAGAATTCTAGGCAACTATTTTTTAAAACTGAGAAAGCTTTCTAAGTCTTGATACGGAAACATTTCCAAAATATATTAAATGAAAAAAGGCAAGATACAGGAAAATACAGGTAAAAGTACAGTGCCAATAAATAACAATACTGTACGGTATACTTAAAAATTTGCTAAGAGGGTATTAAGTGTTCTTTTAAGAAAATAAAGAGGGCAGATGAAAACTTTCAGATGTGATGTTTATGGCATAGATTGTGAAGATAGTTTCATGGATGTATACTTATCTGCAAACTCATAAAGTTGTATACATTAAATATTTACAGCTTTGTGTATGTCAATCATACCTCAATAAAATGGCTTAAAAAATAACATATATTATTATGCTTAAAAATAGGGAGGACAATGGGACGCCTGGGTGGCTCAGTCAGTTAAGCGTCTGACTCTTGATACTGGCTCAGGTCATAATCTCAGGGCTGTGAGATCAAGCCTTGTATTGCCAGGTTCCGCGCTCAGCAGAAAGTCTGCTAGAGATTCTCTCTCTCCCGCTCCTTCTGCCCTTACCCTCACATGCATACACTCTCTCTAAAATAAATCTTAAAAAAAAAATGGAGAAGGGGCGCCTGGGTGGCACAGCGGTTGAGCGTCTGCCTTCGGCTCAGGGCGTGATCCCGGCGTTGCGGGATCGAGCCCCACATCAGGCTCCTCTGCTATGAGCCTGCTTCTTCCTCTCCCACTCCCCCTGCTTGTGTTCCCTCTCTCGCTGGCTGTCTCTATCTCTGTCAAATGAATAAAATAAAATCTTTAAAAAAAAAAAAATGGAGAAGATAAAAAATGAAAGTATAGTATGCCATCATTTGAGTAAAAAGGAGGAACGGGAAAGTTATCTATTTTGGCTCACATATGCACTGAATTACTCATAAATATGCACTGAATGATAAACTTATTCAGGAGAGGAACTAAACAGATGAGGAATGGGGTGAAAAGGAGTTTTTACAACAAAATTTGTATACCTTTTATGTTCAAACATATGACTATATAACATTCAAAAATTTTTTAAGTATACTATGAGGGGAACAGATAAATGCTGCAGTAAATGGAATAGGATGTAGGGTCAAGATCTAAGATAAAGAGATTCTAGATCAACAACCTAATGTTCAATAAAAAGGAATTCAATGTAAACTTTAATAAAACTATTACTAAATCTACCAGAATATTGAAATATTGGTAAATAAAACTCATCAAACCAGAATCCTACTCAAACTGGAAGATAAAGCAATAAATTAAAGCCATAATCCAAAATTTTAAAATATGTTACTTAAAATCATCTTTAGTTTATGTTCAGCCCAATGTCCTATACACGTCATACATGGGACTGTTAAATTATTCTGTTAAATTAGAAATAAGATACATAATTATCAATTTAAAAATCAATTGTTTATTATTCTTTTGAACAGGACAAAAGTTTGGACTGGCCTATTTCTAAAAGTTTAACAGGCAAGGAATAATCCATTTCCCAAGTTGCCTGATCAAAGTTTACTAATTAAAATACTATGGCATAATAAAACATGCTTTTAATACAAAGGCAGCACAAATGACACTGTTCAACAAATGTTCTTACTTAATTAGACTATAGCACACAGCTCGTAGGGGTTCATGGTCTTTCTTCCTTATATTATTGTTGACCATACTATCTAGCTCATCTCGAGCAAACCGAAGCTGAACTTCTGTTACACTGTAACTTGCTGATTCCCGAGCACAGTCTTCAATGTTATGAGCTTCATCTAAAATCACAATTTGTTCTTTCAGGTTGATATCCATCTATAAGACAAAAGAATTTTCCTGTAAAACATTCAGCAAAATGGACTTAACAGCAGTAGGCAAAATATTTCATTTAAAACTTCACACTATAGGCCAATATGGCAAGGATAATCATATAACTAACTGATTCTATGACTTAAAACTTTTTAAATCCCTAAGGCTAACAAATATCAGCTCAACATTACAGTTTCCCATTTTTCACTCTCAAAATACTTTGCAGGGGCGCCTGGGTGGTGCAGTCGTTAAGCGTCTGCCTCTGGCTCAAGGCGTGATCCTGGCGTTATGAGATTGAGCCCCACATTGGGTTCCTTGCTCTGCTGGGAGCCTGCTTCTTCCTCTCCCACTCCCCCTGCTTGTGTTCCCTCTCTCTGGCTGTCTCTCTCTGCCAAATAATTAAATAAAATCTTAAAAAAAAATACTTTGCAAACCTATCAACCAAAATATGTGTTAAGTGAGTCTGATTAAGGTACAGCTAGCCACACAAAAGGGTATAAAAATCTCACTATGCAATCTCCAACATAATTTTAAAAGAGGAGTAAAAAAAAAAACAAAACTTTAAAACTAAAATAATTATACAAGATTCAAAAGACTGTCAAAATACTAATATAATACAGCATGTATCTGTTTCATTTTAGTTGTTCCTACAACCCTTCATTGTGAGAATTGTTCTTCCCCAGCTGCCACGTGATGTTGATAGAACAGTCAATCTGTTAATTAAGGGACATCACCACTCTCACAACACAGACTCAGAACCCAGGCTTGTCAATTAAATAAAGTATTCCATCCCTCTGTGGTCACAGGTTCAAGAATGGAAACAAGATTCAAGGTAGGCCAATCAGAGAAATCTGGGTGGTGAATACAAGATCGTGTTCTTTTTTTCCAGGTTAGGTGGCTGCTTATGGTTATCTTTGTTCCCACTGGAAAGAAACTGCCTGAGAATAAAGCCATCTCAAAGAAGTCAGCCAAGGATTTTTTCTTAAGCTCTACTGAAGTGGCTTTCTGTCACTTGTAATTGAAAGAGTGCTGTCTAATACAAAGAAATGTTACAAAGAAATTGCCAGTGAGTTATCCTGAGGGAAAAATATACAGAGAGTTGACAATGACTGAAAAGAACCATGTAAGTATAGGAAATATATCGGCGCTTAAAAGATGAGTAGAGGGGTGCCTGGGTGGCTTAGCCAGTTAAGCGTCCAACTCTTCATTTCAGCTCACGTCATGATATCAGGGTTCTGAGGTCAAGCCCCATGTTAGGCTCCCCACTGGGCATGGAGTCTGCTTAAGATTCTCTCTCTCTCTCCTTCTGCCCCCCCCCTTGCAAATAAATAAATAAATAAATAAATAGTGAGAATTTGGATTTGGATAGCAAAGGGAATCGGGCATTTCAATATAGGCATCATCAAAAGCTGAGATATAATTAAGAACAAGGTTCCTCAGGGAGGAGGTAATTTTTGAAGGGTCCAAGTTGGAAATTTGTAGCAGAGATGTACGAAAAGGCAGATTCAAGCCAGACTACTGAGCATCTTGAGAGTAAGCTTAAGAGACATGGACTTTAGTCAACAGATGAATGGATAAAGATGTAGTATATATATACAATGGACTACTACTCAGCCATCAAAAAAATGAAATCTTGCCATCTGCAATGACATGGATGGAACTAGAAGGTATTATACTAAGCAAAATAAGTCAATCAGAGAAAGACAATTATATGATCTCACTCATGTGGAATTTAAGAGACCAAACAGAGGATTGTGTGGGAAGGGAGGGAAGAATAAAACAAGGCCAAAACAGAGAGAGAGATAAACCATAAGAGACTCTTAGTCATAGGAAACAAACAGAGAGCTGCTGGAGGGCAGGGGAGTCGGGGGGATGGGGTGATGTAATGGGCACTGGTATTATATAAGACTGATGAATAGCTGAACTCACCTCTGAAACTAATAATACACTATGTTAATTAATTGAATTTAAATTTTTAAAAATTTAAAAAATTAAATAAAATAAAAAGGAGATATGGACTTTATCCCATGAGCCAAGAGTGCAATAGATTTTCAAGCAGAAGAAAGATGTAATGTAAGTAATATTAGGAAGACTGACCTGGCATTGATATGTACAGTGGCTCAAATGAAAGGGGCCTAGCTAAGAGGCAACCAAATAAGAGGTAGGACAGTAGGAACAGTAAACATAATAATGCCTATTAATTTTAAGTTTAAAAAGCAAGCTAATGAGAGTTGTGCAGTCAGATCTAAAGAGGGAATAACAGGTGAATATACCAAGTTACTTACTTTTTTTTTTTTTTAAGTAAGTGCCATGCCCCGTGGGGAGCCCAAACTCACAACCCTGAGATCAAGACCTGAGCTGAGATCAAGAGTTAGATGCCTAACCGAATAAGCCACCCAGGCTCCCCCAACTTATTCACTTTTTCTCTTATGCTGTAACAACTGGATGGTTCTAAGAAGATGCAAATAAACACAAATGCTATATCCAAACTTTGTTTCTCAAAAGCTCACAAAGCATAATTTGCATAGTATACATATTCTCCTCACAAAGTTCTTCAAACTATAGATTCTTCAGATGAATGTTTAAAAATAATTCTGACCATTCATAAATAGAAGGAGTGATACTCATTACTGGGTCTCAACTGGGGGTCATTTTGCTCCCCAGGTTATATTTGGCAACGTCTGGAGACACTTCTGATTGTGACAGCTGTAAGGGTGCTACCAGTGTCTAGTGGGTAAAACCAGAGACGTTGCTCAGCAACCTACAGTGCACGAGATAAACCACCACAACAGAGAACTGTCAAGCCCAAAATGTCATTATTAAGTTAGGCTTAAAAACTCCATCAAAATCCCACTCAGTACCAAGTCCTTAAAAGTATTAATTACTTTGGACATTAAGATGACAAGATCTAAAATTCAGTTTTTAATACACCTCAGTGTATGTTTTCAGTACTCAAATCTGCTTATACATTAACATAAAGTAAATATAAAACAAAAAATAAAGTAAAAAGCAAACCATCTGAAAGCTTTCACAGTGATCATTTATATTCCAATAAGCAGGAGAAAAGTTCTGATTTTCACTTAGTTACTCACACTTTCCCTTATTTGTGCATCTAGAAGATAGTTGTAAGGACAAAATATTATGTGAGCATCTTCTATTAGTTCTCGTGCTGTGTAATACGGACATGCCTTTAGTTTTTTTCCCAAGCTGACAAGTTCTTCTATATCCCAGGCTTTGCACATCCCTTGAAGAGTCTGTAATGTGTGTTGATCGCTAATTTTATGTACACCATGATAAAAATAGCAGGATTTGCCCTAAAAACAAACATGCATTACTGAAATGTGAATCAAAGCTGGAACAAAGGAATAAAACAAGTTTATCTCAGAATTCTCAGACCATCATTAAAACCAGAAGGCAAAGATTTTACAGGAGAGAAATTATACCATATCCATAATCACAGCCATTTTAAAGAAACTCTACTGGTTGACTCAGACAGGGCTCCAAATCAGTACAGCTCTAGATACTCCAAATTAGCCTGAAAAAAAAAATGTTTTTCATTATGTTTGTTGTGCCATTGTTCTCATTAAAGTGATACGAGGCAAAAATATTTCTTGAAGGCTACCCAAGAACAATAGTATCACTGGCTGCTTACAAAGATGACAGCTAAGTGACTTGGGAATGGGAGTGAGAGAGTTTTCTCTATAGACACTTTTGTACATTTTCAGTTTGAGCCAATGAGACAGTATTACTTAATCACATATAAAAAAATAAAAAGAAAGGAAGAAAGGAGAAAGAGAGAGAGGGATGTCTTAGGGGAAAAAATTAAGCATGTTCACTATGAAGTATCTGGAAGATACAAAGGAGTACCAAAAATTCCACTAAATTATCTATAATTCCATCACAGAAAGAATGTACTAGTAACATTTTGATGTATTTCATTTATACTTCTTCTATACATATGTATATATGGATACATCTCTAAAATGTGACCAAACATTAAAATAATAAGAACATGATCATTAACTGTTAAATTTCATCTTCACAAAAAACATATTCTTCCATACCTAAAATAATTTTTTAGAGTTATTTCTGGGGCAAGTTAAGATTATTTTTTCTTAATTGAAACAAAAATTAACTTTTAGCAGATAAGTGCATTGTTTTTCCAGTATAGGGGCACTTTCGTAAAAGAAACATTGAACAAAAACACATGTGCCTTGGATCAAGCCAAAAAATCGGAAAGTTTACACTTTAAGGGCACTTAGAATGACACTCCTGTGCAGGCTGATAGCAAAACCAGAATGGCTCATCCATTTTAGCGGTGTAACACAACCCTGAGGGGAGTCTGTCAATTGAAGTGTTATCACACTTTAAACTCTTTTTCACTCAAACTGTCAGTTATCTATTTATCATTTCGCTTTGGTAATTCAGCCATAGTAAACACAGACACCTACAGTGACTTTGTAATTGGCCATCATTACAATACCAAATTACCCTAAGGACTTGAGACCAAGAAAAAGAATGATCATGTATGGCTATGAGCTAAGCGTTCTGAGGCAGAATTAGGTCCAGACAAATAACCAAAACCAGGTATCTTCAATTATTTATAACCACTGAGAAAGAAATGCATAATACAAAATAATTTATTCACATTACATGCTAGAAGGTGATATATCAATTAAACGAAATTTTAGGGGCTATGGCTCATAGCCTTTTGTGTAGAACCAACTGTTTGACCAAATACTAGTGAAAGAACAACTTTCAAAATAAATTCATTGGTCATTTCATAGACTTGTCAATTTATGGTTCACGAATAATTTCTGAGTATATTCCAGGCTTGTAACTTCAGTTTCAGACTACATGAGTTATTAAACTGTACAGACTACCAAACTAATACCACCAAAAAAAATTATTATGCTTTTACTAAGAAAGACTTCTCAGCTTCCACCTTGAACAAATTCATATTATTCAAGATTTCCCTGGAAAATTTCAAAAGCACCAATGACATATCTTTAAAGTTAATAATATAACTTTTTTTGAAAGAGAAGTTTGTACTAATCAGAATTATAAGATAATCATTATATTTCTCATTCAATTAAAAAACATTTAAAAATTTACTCAGAGAGCCTAAATAAACTATCTTCTCATGAAGTTTTAAAATATATAAAATATATTAATGAGATCAAATTAGACTAAATTACTTAAATACTTTTATCTCCTCCTATGACATCATCCATATTTCACTATTTTTGGTAGCGGGATTTCAAAGAGCTAAGAAGACATCTAACTAAAATGGAAATTAATTTCAAGGAATTAAATATCCCCAAGCTTTAGAACCAAAACCTATCATTTTAAATTTGAAGAGAGATTTTCTTATGGTAAAATTATTTTTCAAAAAATAGCAATACTAGCAATTAATTTGATTTTTGTAAGTTATTTGATTATCACTGGAAATACACATATAAAACAGAAAATGAACATGTAAAAAATTAAGTAAATTGAATCTTTTCAGCCTTATTTTTTTCTCTAAAACAAAGTAACTTTACTCACGTTTTTTCCATCCAGCAATTCCATGCACTTTTCATTTCTGTTGAAGTTACCTACTACTTCAGGATGGACACAAGTATGATCCCTGCTGGAAAGAATAGTCATTGGGACCCCTGAGTACGCTGTCCTCCGGAGCTCTCTAGTAATCTGAGCTATCTGTTTGTGTGTGCGTGTCCCAAAATATATTTTGGGTATCTTGGATTTCCCCCCATGATCCTTCTTAGTGGTATTTGAGGAATCTTGACTGCTTCCTTGTTTAGTAGAACAACAACACCTGGAACAGGGACCAGGAGGCTGTAACAAAGGAAAGAAAAGACAACTTATGTCTGATACACCACAAAAAATGTTATTAAACCTCTCACAGAATCAGAACCTATAAGTAATAAATCACAACTGTCAAGTAAAGAGAAATGTCAAGATATTATATCATCTGAAACTTGCCATTAAAGAAAAAACTACAAATTCAATTTAAATTGGCTTTCTTGCACTCTTAAAAGTTATAAACAATGTTTCCATATTTGCAGGGCTTTCTATCATATCATTCATACTCTTGAATTCCAAATGTTTTAAGAGGTTTTAATTCTAATTATAAAAATAAAACAAAATGGAGGACAATTTTCATTTTTGCTTAGGCTTCAAGTGAACTTGTAATACTACAGTTTAACATTAATAATGCTATTTTTGTTCACACTGTAGCCCATTCAAATATTCTACACCAATATTTTAAAGAACATTTTAAATATAGCTTACAAAAAAAAGAAATATCAAATTGAATCTAAAATATCATTAAAAACAAGAAAACTATTCTCTAGCAAAGGGATGCAAATGAATGCAAATTATTAATATTTAATAATGAAGGCAAGTTGCTTGTGTGCAACAAGTACAACTGAAATTCGATTACCTGTCATGGAATTCAAATCCATCAGTAAAATTTTTCAGGATAGCTTTTTCTAAAGGACAATTTTACCCGTAATTCAGTTCCATAATTAAAATTAGATAAATGTCTCCTTAAACACAACATATGGAACAGCAGGAATATAGTCCGTTATTTACCTGATTTTTCTCTTCTGTTCCCAAACTCAAAAATAAAATAAAAAGTTTAGTGCTATATATTAGAACCATGAGTTCTTAATAACTCCTCCCTCCTCAACTTCAATTACTATACAAATGAGACAAAATGCAGCCTCATTTAAGAAAAATACTGTGAAATGGTTAGTTTATAGAAGTGGTCACTGATGGGGAAAAAAAGCTAAATAGCACAGTAGCTTAAGAGAATTTGTTCAAAAGAACAAATACACCATTTAACTGAAGTTTTTTTTAAAATTATAATCAGTAAGAGTAGCCTTCATAAACAAATGCTAAGTCATAGCATGTTACACCACAATACTGGGGATCAAGCTGTCTTTTAGCCTCAACTCAGTGGAAAAGCAAGTTCAAATTACTCCGTCTCGCTCAACCTTGTCCACCATTAAATATTACAATACATGATAGAATGGATGTAAATGTGACCCTTCTGGAGCTGTCACTCACTGGGATAAAAGGTTCACTGATGTGCCAAATAAACAGTCAGTCAAAGCAGATAAAGTTACAGCCATGCTGGAATTGTTACGTTCCCCTCTCAGGTTGCCAGTAGCAGCAGATTTCATTACAGAGTGCTGCCACATTAAATAGCCAGTTCCAAATATCCTGCCTTCTATATTGAATAATTACTTATTCACTGAAAGGATAAAAAGAAGAGTTATGAATGGGGCTCTTGTCAACAGTGAGGCAGGAAACAGCTGACATGTGGTTTATGTTACATATGTTGCAATATCTAACAATTTATGGTCACACAGAAAATGGAATGCAAATTCTATCATGGTATTTCTGACTGAATTCTTTTTTGGCCTTTGCAATGATCACATTAATTAATTAACCTAGTAAATGAATTAAGATAACTCTAGGTAGCAGAATTAGTTTACTTTTCTATATCTTTAATTTTTTCACTCAATTATACTATTTCTCTTCCCTATGATATGATAAATTAAATACTGAATATTAAATTGAATACTGGAATGCTATATACTATATGGATATACTATAACCAAGCATAAAAGCAATCCAATAAAGTGGTCTTCTCTCAAGTCCTGGATAACCTCCTTTTTGATGAAACACTTTCAACATCAATTCCACTTAAAGCTTTATCACCTACACCTTTTATTTTAATTCCATTTTTTTCTAACCAAAAGTCCAAACAATATTGAAATAAACAAGTCAACCACCTATAACAAATAATTTAATATATTACTTAAAGACCTTCATATATCTGTATCTCCCATATAATTTTTTCAAATAAAAAGGGATGCTATTATACAGTTTTATAACTTGCTGTTTTGTATTAAAACTTTTTACTATTTAAAAGGGATGAATTTGACATTAATAATTTTAAAAACACATCTCCCTATCTTAAAATGTCACAATAGTAGCTGTAACTAACAAAAATAAAAGATCAAGAACTAGTTTCAGAAAACATTTCCCATTAGGGCACCTTTATTTAGGTACCTTAAATCTGGTTTTCACTCAATAACTGATCAAATTATAAACTATGGCTAACTTTAGATTAAACATGTTTTTGTTCATTATGTTTTACAGTGGTCTGAAGTAATTATATCATCTATGAATGTGAGGCTGACTCTCAAGAATATGGTTTTTCAGTGGGTGTTTGGGCAAGTATTGTAAAAGATGTAAATTAAGAAAGAAACTTGATTCTTTTTCCTTTGCAATATTAAAGAATTATTTCTTCAGAAGTGATCTTCTACTGAAGTTTCCATTTAAAGGATTTAGTACAATCAAATTTAATATAAAAAAAAACTGAATGTGGCAAGAGAACAGAGGCTTCAAAAAGACATTTATTTAGCAACAAAAGAGAATTATTTGTACCCAAATCACCTACTTTTAATTCTATAAGAAAACTAGAGAAAGAATACTGAAAACAGCCATGGCAGGAAGTCATAATATCCTCCAATCCAATTAATAGGCTAACACTTTATGGCCTCTCTCTCAAACACTTTGACCTAGCCGTCTTGAAACAATAATTGAACAAAATTAAATAATTTTGTGCCTTTCATTAAGTATTTCTCCTGCTAAAGAGCTATCAGGTTTGTCTTTCAAAGGGATATTTTCCTTTTGCTTTTGACCTTTGAATTTAAAGAGATTGCATTAGGAAATGGAGAATAATTAATAAGTATTCACTTTCATCCAACATATCTCAATGTCAAGAAAGATAAAACATATAGGCTCCCCAAAACCTGTAATCTCTAAGACCTGAAAGTGGCTACACTGAGCGGCAGAGCCAAGCCCTTTAGAGAAGGTGCTTCTCCTCTAGCTAGAAACCGTCTACAGTCCTTTTACTTCAACAAAAGACAAGAAAACCCAACCCAAATAACACCAAAATTCTATTACCATTTAAAGAGAAAAAACAAAAACCAACGAAACAAACAAAAAAAACTATAGGGGCACCTGGCTGGCTCAATCAGTGGAGCATATGACTCTTGATCTCAGAGTCATGAGTTCAAGCCCCACATTCGGCATGGAGCCTACATATATAAGGAGAAACACAAGAGATGCATGTGGGAATAACAGCTATATTCTTTCCATATGTAGGAGTCAATTGTTTAAAAATACATTTCAAATCTACAACGGTCGAAACTGTTCTTAGAAGGTCAGCAACTAAGGATTTTAGAAAATTCTCTTCATGTCTAACAATTTCTATCTATTCTCTCTCTTGTCCTATGATATAGAAATATATATATAAATTTTTTGAAAGAATGAAGATTATAAGATCTGATCTTGAAAGAAAGACAAAATTCTGAGTCCTCGTCACTATTCCTTTCACAAAGTTTAAGTTCAAGTAGAATAAGATACAATGTCAAGGTCTAAAGTTTCATAATTTTTTCCAACCTTTCCCCACAAAAACAACATAAAAATTTCTATGCCTAAAGGCACCTGGATGGCTCAGTCAGTTAAGTGTCTGCCTTTGGCTCAGGTCATGATCCTGGAGTCCGGGGAGTGAGCCCTGTATGGAGCCCCACTTTGGGCTCCTTGCTCAGCGGGGAGTCTGATTTGGGCTCCTTGCTCAGCGGGGAGTCTGATTCTCCCTCTGCCCCTTACCCTGATCATACGCTCTCTCTCAAATAAATACATAAAATCTTTAAAAAATACATTAAAAAATTACTATGCCTAAATAGTTGAAAAATAAAAATGAACATGGTGACTAAATACATTTTAAAAATGGAAAATAATAAAGGAATAGCGAGAAACTATTGTATTGCCAGTTATTATTATAAGTTTATAATTTATAATAATAACTTATTATTTTGCTAATTCAAAAATCAGGTAACCTTCTAAAAGGAGGTTATGAACTGAATTCTAAACACAGACTTAAAAGGGTATATTTATGTGAAAAAATAAGTATATAAAAAAGTAAAGAGGAAAAAAGACCAAAAAGAAGTTTATTTGTAGGAAATAAAGGGAAAACTAGGTCCATGAAATAATTACATACTTTTCTGAAACTTTCCACATGTGCATGTATTGTCTTTCAACCACACTGCAAACTCCTTGAGGACAGAAACTATGTCTTACATTTCCTTATATAACTCATTCATTAAACACGGTGTTTTGCACATGACTATAACTTCAAATATTTTTTAATCGATGGACTGTGACTTATGTCCCCAAGTCAAGTACCGTACATCTGCAACATTATATTTATCTAATAGATGCATAACTGATGTCCTAATTTGAAGTTCTTCACATATCAAAAAGTTACTTCAAAATAAAAAGGTTAGCTTTTAAAAGAAAAAGTACAGAGCAATCTGTTATTTTCAAGGCCAAAAGAAAAATAATCTTGTTATGCTAAAATTTGGGCCACTTTATAGTTGTGAGCAACAAACACATATGCTGATATATTCATTATTTATAATAATGATCATTTATTAAGACTGTCCCTGTGCTAAACACTTAATATGTTCTATCTCATTCATTCATCAAGAAATATTAGAAATCCTGATATATCAAGGAGAAAATAATGACAAGGGTCACCTCACCTCATTGACAATGCTTCACTCTTTAATTGTTCTACAAAGCACAGTTTTTGGAGCTTACTAATACCAGTTTCACTCATGAATTACAGAATCGTTTAAAGTTAGTACTCAAAGTACATTATTTACTGAACGCAATTACAAAATATTCCTAAGGGTAAGGTATAAAATTCAGTTCAAAAAACCTATTTTAGGGGCGCCTGGATGGCACAGCGGTTAAGCGTCTGCCTTCGGCTCAGGGCGTGATCCCGGCTTTATGGGATCGAGCCCCACATCAGGCTCCTCTGCTATGAGCCTGCTTCTTCCTCTCCCACTCCCCCTGCTTGTGTTCCCTCTCTTGCCGGCTGTCTCTATCTCTGTCGAATAAATAAATAAAATCTTTTAAAAAAAAACTATTTTAACTTATTAGTTCACATTTAAATCAAATATTTTCTAACAAGATTTACACATTATGTTCCTCAAGGAAAAAAAAACAAGAGACTCGTTAAAGCACACATCAACAAGCTTGTTCTGTAAAGGATTAGAGAGTAAATATTTTATGTTTTGTGGTAAATAAGGTCTCTAGCCCTGTATAGGAAAATATCTTTATGATCCCAATGTGGGGAAGGAGTTCTTAAACAATACACCAAAGACACAATGACTGAAAACACAATCTCATTAAGCCGTAAAATTTCTATTTAAAATGGCACTTCCCTTTATTTAAAAAAAAAGGAAAAGGCAGCACAGCTAAGAGAAGTTATTTGCACTGCATATAACCAAGGACCAGTATCTGTAACATATGAAGAATTCCAACCAATCAATTTTGAAAGACAAATCCAATAGATGGCCAAGAACAAGAAAATCACAGAAGAGCAAAGCTGAAAGGCCAATAAACATCAGAAAAGATATATAATTTAATGCTCAGCCTTATTTATGACTAATTAGGAAGATGCAAATTAAAATCAAAATTCGATTCCATTTCCCATCCATCAGATAGGGTGTTAGATAAGATATAAAGCAACTCTCATACACTGCTGACTCAAGTATAAAGTGGCACATCCACTTTGTAAAGCAAACTGGTAATCTAGTAAATCAAAGACACATAGACACTCTGACCCAGCATGACACTGTTAAGTATACATACCAGAGAAAATCTTGCACATTAAGCCAGATACAATAGGGATATTGGCAGCATTGTTTTAATAGTGAGGAAAACAAGCTAAGTATATATATATATATATATAAAAGGATAAATAAACTGTGGGGTTTTTTTTTCAATCAACAGAATACTATCTATAATGAAAAAAAATAAAAAACAGAGTTGCACGTATCAATATAGAATATCAAAAAAACAAAGTTGAGCAGACTGAGTATAACTTAAATAAAATTTTATTCTCCCCATAAAATTCCAAACAAACTGATGATAGGAATAAAACTGTAAAATTTTAGGTACAGAATTAGGAACCACCACTGTAGTAGATAATCTTTGGAGCTAAGGATTGTAGTGGACAATATACTCGAAAAATGTTAAAAAGTACTTCGAAAAGGTTAGGGTTAGGGAAATTAAAAAAGATATAAAAAAATTTTTTTTAATTAAAAAAAAAAAGTACTTCAAAAGAAACCTAGCACAGCAAATACAGTCTATTCTGGTTCTTCCTCAGCTGCTTATGAAAGCAGAATAGCTTTCATCTTAATACCTCCTGACCAAAATGTTTCAATTTATTGGGAATTTACTAGGAAATAAGTTCTAAATTTAGGGTCTATGAACTGTTAAAGACACAATTTTGTGTGCATTTCTAGAAAGTAAGTCCAAACTTTCCTCAGGTGCTCAAGAAGACTGTGACTTACTGGGTGAGGGCTTTCTTCCAGAATTTATGTCTGATTTTATAATGAAAATCAAATGGAAACAGCATTTTCTTTACAACCAACTTGGCTAGACATATTTAATCTGTACAGGAATAAACAAGTCGATAATCCAAAGAAGACAATTTTACAAAGGTTCCTCCATTGCTTGTAAATTCATTTATCTTTTATGTTTGTTAATTACCTAATATTAACATGATTCTAAAACATCTAGTTTATTGCCACTGTTTATGTCTAACTCCTTTTTACAGATGAAAAAAATAAAATCTAAAAGAGTTCCTCAAGTTGTTAGAAAATACATGATAAATTTATAGAAAAGTTGGAATTCATAAACTTAAATCTCAAAACAAAGCTTTAACAGGCTCATTTTCATCTACCATTTAACTTGGCAAAAAAGCGAAATATTACCCTTTTTAATTTCAGAATGCCAGGCACATAAAAAGCTGGTGGTAAAAAGCCAATGAAGGTAGAATTATACTACAATCTTTGAGACATAAAAAAGAAGGCTTATTGTTAATCTTTATCAACCAACTGCTGTTGTCCAAGCCATCTAAACAGGTCCTGAATGTCTGTTGTGCAAAATCTCACATAAGCACACACTCTAGTAAGATAGCAAAACTGACATAACTATACCTTCTCCACTATTCTTTTTAAAAAATTCAAACAGTAGTACTCTACTGCCAGTTTCATGATTAAACTGCACAAAGCAGCTGTTTATCCACTCACAGCAACCAGCAGGTGAACTTGATTCAATATTTATCACAGGCTTTCACAGATCACTGCTAACCAAGCAAACGTTTTAATTAAGCTGGAACTTGCTTCAAAGAGCTCATTCAAGATGTCAATCAGTAGGTAAGGGATCAGATACAGTGTCAGGTGAGAGTGTGTAATACAAATCCACAACTTTCTTCATCCCATCGCTGTAAATTAGCCTGCTCTAAAGTTCAGACTCTGATTGTAACAGACTGCCAGTCTCCTGGAGTGTGTAACTGAAGTCACTCAAATTCTATTGTGAAGGTTGTAAGCAATATGTTAAACTGCAATGGGCTAGCACATTAAGACAGATCCTTTTCACGGTTGTTTTTTGATACCATAAGTGTTTGTTATCCTACTCTCCACTTACTGTTTACTTCTTGCCTGGTGTAAATGGGAATTCCTTAACACAGTTGTCCCAGTTTCTGAAAAGTTTATATTTCAGTAGAATTAATCAAAAAAGATCCAAAGTGGTATAATTTTTTACCTCAATTTATAACAATTATATTCTATAAAAATTCTCATTTTAAGAATAAACACATGATAAAAACGACCAAACTGCTATAAAGCAAAAATTCTCTTGGTTTAACAGCACTTTACACAGAAGTGCCTACAGCAACAAGTCTCAAAGTATAGTAAGTCACACTGGTTAAGTTTATGAGACATACCTGGGGTGTTTGTAACAAAAAAAGAAAAGAAAAAGAAGAATCAAAAAATATGAGGGGAAAAGGGAAAGCTCTTCCTTAAAGAATATCAGTTAAAAATTGTATGTAAACAGAAAGATAGAATTTTTAAAATCACCATTTTGCAACTCCCATGTAATAACTGATTCCTGAATCCTACCTAAATGGATGCTAAAATCATTGAGTGTAAAGTTGTTGGGGAACAAGACACACAGCCTCCAAATATCACCCCATAGATTACTTATTAACTGTAAGAGAAAAATGTGCCTTTATCCTGGAGATCTGGTAATCCACCAGTTTAACCAAATGGTCAAATGATACAGTGGTCAGACAAACTGGCATCAATGTACCTCTTGATGTGTTATTAGAAAAATACATGCTCTTCTTGTACAAAACTACACGATTATGAAATCCAAATAATCAGACATGAATCAAACAGAACCCAGGAATAAAGAAAATGTGGTAAAAAGATGTATTATTTGGTTAGTGAAACTTAATCCAACTGCATATTTATATATTTTTCAAACTTCCTTCAATAAACTTTTTAAAATGAGAAAACAAAGCTATCCTGCGACATCACCTTCCCTACATAATTGACCAAAATGCTACAAGCAAACCTACATAAAATAGAGATTTTTAACTCTTTCATGAGCATTAAAAAAGGGATGTTATCAATATATAAGCCTCTAAAGCAGCACTACCCGACAGAACTTTCTGCGATGATAGAATGCTCTGTATCTGCACTATTCAATACACTTACCACTACTACATGGGGCTAGTGAGTACTTGAAATGTGCTTAGTGCAACTAAGGAACTACATTTTAATTTTAATTAATTTAAATAGTTACATGTGGC
The DNA here is from genome assembly GCF_002007445.2 of Ailuropoda melanoleuca. Taxonomy (NCBI): domain Eukaryota; kingdom Metazoa; phylum Chordata; class Mammalia; order Carnivora; family Ursidae; genus Ailuropoda; species Ailuropoda melanoleuca. The sequence goes on from NC_048230.1 coordinate 12,535,341, forward strand.
TAGCAGCTATCATATCAATGTAGATTTAAAATACTACAACAGGTTCTAAATTTAATCTGGAAAACAAACTAGTAAGAATAACCAAAAAATATTTGGAAAGGAAGATGGGCAAGAATGGTATTCTTATATATGTAAGAATTTAGTGTACATGATAAAGATGTTGTGGTAGGCACATCTTTGGACATGTGTCCAACCCTATAAATTTTTTTCTTTTTTTAGATTTTATTTATTTATTGGAAAGAGAGAGAGTGCAAGCAGGGGGAGGGAGAGGGACAAACAGACTGCACTAAGTGTGGAGTCGACTGGGGCTCGATCTCACAACCCCAGCCGAAAACAAGAATCAGACACTTAACCAACTGAGCCACCCAGGTGCCCCAACCCTATATTCCTTTTTTTTTTTTTAAGATTTTATTTATTTATTTGAGAGAGAGACAGCCAGCGAGAGAGAGAACACAAGCAGGGGGAGTGGGAGAGGAAGAAGCAGGCTCCCAGCAGAGGAGCCTGATGTGGGGCTTGATCCCAGAACGCCGGGATCACGTCCTGAGCCAAAGGCAGACGCTTAACGACTGCGCTACGCAGGCGCCCCAACCCTATATTCTTTAAAGAGTTTATCATCTGTAGCCCCTGCTAAAAAGGTGGACCTAATAACACATGACCATGTCCAAAATACTCCCAGGCATGGCAAGACCAGTAACATTCACTTTCCAGGAACGTGTATTTGGGGCATTTAGAGTAACTATAGGGAATAGACAAGAACATTTCGTAAGATTTCAAAAGCTTCCATTCTGAGATGTCATGGTAAGGTCATATGACAGAGAAAAAAATAATGAGAGATTCTGCAGAGAGAAGCAGAGAAGACAAATTTGAGGCCTCAAAGAGAAGGAAAAAGTTTCCTAAAAACTTCTGAGTTCCAGTAAGTGCAACTGTATTTCTTGCTTGACCTTACTTTGAGTGGGTTTCTACTTCTTCAAAAGAAATCATTCCTGATTAACAGTTGAAACGATCAAAGTAATAACACGAGACTTTCCCTAAGTTGAAGAAGTCTCTGAGTCTTCAATACAATAAAACCCACTAAATAGCTAGCATAGTGAAAGACAATGACTCTCATCTAAATATCCAGCCATAGACTATAAACATAAATTATAGAACAGCCACTCAATAAAATGCAATGTAGTCATTAAAAATGATGCAGAAGAATACTGACATGAAAACATGATCCTGATCCATTATTATAAAGAGATAATTGGGGATGCCTCTGGGTAGCTCAGGGTAGCTTAGTCGGTTAAGTGACTGACTCTTGGTTTTGGCTCAGGTCATGATCTCAGGGTTCTGGGATCAAGCCCCATTTTAGGTTCTGCACTAAGTGGGGAGTATGCTTGAGGATTCTTTCTCTCCCTCTTCCTCTTTACCCCTCCCCCTACTCACAAAATCTCTCTCTCCCCCTAAATAAATAAATCTTTTTAAAAAGACAGAAATAACTGGACATTAGTTGTCTCCTGAGGGATGCAAAAGTAAGCATATAGCACTTTGTATTATCTTGAAAAACAAAACACAAGGGCAAAATCAAACCTGAATCTAATTCAGCCTCTAACTAACATTACTAGAAATCTCGGGATAAAGCAATATCTTAAATGACACCACAAGGATAAATTCAAACAAATGCTGAATATAAGAAATCCTGCAAGACAAATAATGCAGTTTTCTGAACAAATAAATGGCATCTCTCTTAAAAGAAATGTCATGCAACTTCCTTGTTTAGATTCTGAATTTTAAAAAAGCCAATTCTAAAGCAACATTTTTTAAACAATCAAAAACAATTGTAAACAGACTGGGTATTAGACAAAGAATTACTGTTAATTTTCTAAACCATAGTAATATTATCTTTAAAATGTCATTGCTATATTTTTAAAAGTCAATAGCTGTTAGAAATATATGCTACCTTATGCATGGGTAAATATACATGAAGTCTAATAGTTGCTTTAAAATGTTACAGTCCCTCAGCCCCAAATTGGGTGTAGAGATTACTTAAAAAAATAATAAATACATAATTAAATAATTAAAAATAAATAAAAGCAGCCCCTTTTGGGGCCCCTGGCTGGCTCAGTTGGAGAATGCAACTTCTGATCTTGGGGTTGTTGAGTTCAAGCCCCACATTAGATGTAGAGATTACTTAAAAATAAAACCTTTAAAAAAAAAAAAGTTCCAGTTCCTTACTCTTCTCATCCTTCTCAAAGAAAAGAAAAGAAAAGAAAATGGCAAAGGGTAAATAAAACAAATAGGGGAGGTAAAATGGCAAAATAATAATTATAAAAGCTGAGTAATAGGCAAAAGGGGTTCATTATACGGGCCTCTGCTTTCTGTATGAAATTTCCTTAATTAAATATTTTTAAAGTAAGGAAAATTTGGGGTGCCTGGGTGGCACAGCGGTTAAGCGTCTGCCTTCGGCTCAGGGTGTGATCCTGGCGTTATGGGATCGAGCCCCACATCAGGCTCCTCTGCTATGAGCCTGCTTCTTCCTCTCCCACTCCCCCTGCTTGTGTTCCCTCTCTCGCTAGCTGTCTCTCTCTCTGTCAAATAAATAAATAAAATCTTAAAAATAAATAAATAAATAAATAAAAATAAAAAAATAAAGTAAGGAAAATTTACAAATTCCTTTTCCTTTTTAAAGATTTTATTTATTTATTTGAGAAAGAGAAAGAGAGAACAGCAGAGAGCACAAGTAGGGTGGAGAGAGAGAAGCAGGCTCCCCGCTGAGCAGGGAGCCCAACGTGGGGCTCGATCCCAGGACCCTGGGATCATGACTTGAGCCGAAGGCAGACACAACTGACTGAGCCATCCAGGTGCCCCTACAAATTTCCTTTTATAAAACAAATACAACATTGATCCTAAAGCAAATCTGGATAAACTTTTTCTAACCAAAAATACGAAGATATCAAGACCAATGAATTCTAAATGTAATAGGAGATAGGATTCTTGCACATGTGTACACACACACACACACACACAACCAAAAAGCCAAGAACAAAAGGATAATTCAGTATTAGGATCTATTAATGTAGTTAACATATTAAAAGACAGAATATGAAATTTCATATTCATATCCATAGTTTAATATTCATTCTTAATGAATATTTAACTCAATTATGACAAAAAATTATATGTAAAATTAATATATGATTAAATCTATAATTTACATATAAACACATAACCTGTATAATTTAACATATTTATATATGCAGATATGACTTATAGATAATTTTCAAAAGCCACTTTCATGCTTAATGAAGAAACCCTAGAAGCATTCCCATTAATGTCTCAAAGAAGACAGTGATGACCATTACTTCCCAATATGCCTGGGACAATATCAGTTTATATCTTTGTTTCAGCTTAATTATTAATAATGCCCCCCACCACCTTCATTCTCAGAAGTGTCCTATTCTGGACAATAAATATGATTCTTCTATCTGTTACTATTATTACACTTAACATTGGAAATACTGTATAAAATTGCAAAGGAGGTAAAATGATCACTATTTACAGAAAATACGATTATATACTTGGAAAACCTGAGAAAATTTATTGGAATTATTAAAATAAAAGAATTCATTGATGTGGCTTGGTAAAAAAACACAGTAAATGTAGTTCAGTAAAAAAAGAGGGAAATCGGTAATCTTCATATAAAACCATAACAAATTAGAAAATGTAATTGAAGAACAAAATCCCAATTATATAGAAATAAGAGATAAATTCCCCAGGAATCAACATAGAAATATACTGAAGTAGTAACAGGATGTATTAATTAGATGGGGCAAATCCTTTCACAACCTGTATGTATATCAAATCGTTATGATGTACACTTTAAATATCTTAGAATTTTAATTATCAATTATACCCCGTTAAACCTAAAAAAAAAGTTAAGAAAACTTTAAACACTATTGAAGGAAATTAAAAAAAAAAAAAAAACCAACAAAGAAAATGGAAAGACAGCATGGTCTTAAATAGAAAGACAACATCATAAAGAACTCAACTCTCTTCCAAATAACCTATAAAATATATCAAGAATTTATTTTTAGCTAATTCTAAATTCTAAAATTCATATGTAAAAATAAACAAGAATAGATAAATAAATAGGTAATAAGGAGAAACCAGATACATAAAATATTAATGAGTACAATAATCAAAACAGTGTGCATTGATGGAAAACAGGAAGTCCAGAAGTAGAACCAGATACATTAAGGAATCTAGAACATCATAAAGTCATAAAAGTTGCATCTCAAATTAGTAGGGAAAAGAACTGTCAGTAAATGATGTTGGAATAACTGGGTAGCAATCCAAGGGGGAAAAAAAAAGTTGTGTTCATATTTTATTCTATTCACCAGAATAAGTTTAGGATTTAAATGTTAACAATTGAAAAATGTTTAAATCATCTGAGTGAGAAAGGTCCTTCTAAGTGTAACCAAAACCCAGAGACCATAAAAGACTGATAAATTCAACTACATAAAATAAAAATTTCCTGCATGATAAAAATCATTATAAAAAAGGAAAAAGACCAATAACAAACTAGTAAAGAAAAAAAGATTTTTGTAATTCACAACACAAAGGTCTAATTTAATATTGAAGAACCCTGTAAAATAATAAGAAAAACACAAAAAACTGACAAAAGGAATAATCAGATATTTGAAAAGATACTCAACCTCACTCAGAACTTATTTGCAAGAGTGTAACATGTATACGTGTGTATGTGTATTATGTGTAATATATATATATACTTTTATATATATATATATATATTTTTAGAATACTAATATATTTTATATACATATATTGGCTTTTAGTATTCTGGTGGGATTCATAAATAAACAGTAACAATTGCCTCTGGGGTAGGAAAGAAAATGGCTGAGAAACTGGGTGTGGGTTTAATATATACCCTTTTGTTCTTCTTCAATTTTATATCATAGGCATATATACTTGTCAAGGATAAACAATTGTAAATTAAAAAATCAAAATACCAAATTGTCTTCCTCTGGCACCACAGACACACCTCCTCCCTATAATGTTGAAACAATGTATAGAGAAGTAGGACATAATGACATCACCATTTCATTCTTAACAGAGAATGAAGACTTAATGAACATTACTAGTAGAAATAATCAACAACAAAAATCTCACACTGGCTAAAACAGCACAAGATAAAACTTATTACTGACTAAAACTTAAGAAAAAACCAATTATTTGACAAAATTGTGACCGGCAAAACTCCACCTAGAAATACCGAATATGTTAAATACTAATAGCCTAAAAAAAGGAACTAAGTGGCAGAGTCATAATCAACGAAAAGTTGACATAGCTGAAAAAGCGTATTTTAATATGTTCCCCATAAACATATTAAATTAGTAAATTAGAAAAAAAAAGACAATAACAGAAGAAATACTATTAATTAACAACTAGACTATGATAATGGCAGTCTGATTGATTTTTTTTCCTTTCTTTTCCTTTCTTTATACTCTCTGGTGTTTCTTGAATTGTTTATAATGAACAAATACCATTTTTCCTTTCTTTTCCTTTCTTTATACTCTCTGGTGTTTCTTGAATTGTTTATAATGAACAAATACCATTTTTCCAAAATTTGTTTTAAAAATACACATAAAAGAAAATACTGAGTAGAGATACTACCAAAGATAATCATCTCCAACTATATTATTATTCACTATTTCTCCTTGCAATTTTATTAGTTTTTGCCTCATACAGTTTGATGTTCTGTTGTTAGGCACAAACACGCTAACCACATTATTTCTTCTTGGAGAACTGGCCTCTTTATCATTATGTAATGCCCTTCTTTGTCTCTGATAACTTTCCTTTCTTTAAAGTCTACTTTGTCGGAAACTAATATAGCTATTCCTGCTTACTTTTAATTAGTTGTTACATGGCATATTTTCCTCTATCCATTTACTTTTAGTCTATATATGTCTTTATATTTAAAGTTGAGCTTCTTGTACACAACATACAGTTTTATGATCCCCTCTGTCAATCTCTTGGATATGGCTTTAGATACAACACCAAAAGCACAATCCATGAAAGAAATAACTGATAAGCTGACTAGGAGACATATTTGCAAAAGATATATCTGATAAACAACTATTATCCAAAATATACAAAGAACTCTAAAAACTTAAGAAGAAAAAAGCAAACAACTCAATTAAAAATGAGGGTTTTTTTAACCTTTTGTTTATATTAAAGATTTTATTTACTTGAGAAAGAGAGAGAGAGCACAAGCAGGGGGAAGGGGCAGTGGGAGAGAGAGAAGCAGACTCCCCATTGAGCAGGGAGCCTGATGAGGGGCTAAATCCCAGGACCCTGAGATCATAACCTGAGACAGAAGGCACACGCTTAACTGACTGAGTGACCCAGGTGCCCCTAGCCCTTTAGACCTCATTAGACACTTCACCAAAGAAAATATACAGATGGAAAATAAGCATATGAAGAGATGCCTGAGATCATGTATCAGGGAAATGCAAATTAAAATGAAATACCACCACACACATAATTAGAATGGCCAAATCCAGAACACTGACAACACCAAATGCTGACGAGAATGTGGCGCAACAGGTACTCTCATTTATTGCTGGTGAAACACAAAATGGTACAGCCACGATAGAAGACAATTTGGCAACTCCTTACAAAACTAAACATATTCTTACCCTAAGATCTAGCCTCATCCTCCTTGGTATTTACCTGAAAGAGCTGAAAACATGTCCACACAAAAACCTGCACAAAGATGTTTATAGCCACCTTATTCATACAAAACTTGGAAGCAACCAAGATATCCTTCAGCAGGTGAATGAATAAGCAAATTGTGGTACATCCAGACAATGGAATATTATTCAGCTCTGAAAAGAAATGAGCTATCAAGCCATGAAAAACAGAGGAACCTTTAAAGCATATAACTAAGAAGAAGCCAAACCAAAGGCTACATACTATATATAACATTCTGGGAAAGGTAGGGGCGCCTGGGTGGCTCAGTTATTAAATGTCTGCCTTCAGCTCAGGGCGTAATCCCAGAGTCCTGGGATCGAGTCCCACATTGGGCTCCCTGATCTGCTGGGAACCTGCTTCTTCCTCTCCCACTGCCCCTGCTTGTGGGAGTGCTGGCTGTCTCTCTCTGTCAAATAAATAAATAAAATCTTAAAAAAAACATAAAAAACAAAAAACAAAACAAAACATTCTGGGAAAAGGAAAATAAGGGAGACAAGAAAAAGATCAGGGGTTGCCAGGAGTTTTCAGGGGAGATAGGAAGTGATGAATAGGTAGAGCACAAAAGATTGTTAAGGTAGTAAAAATACTCATATGACCTCATAATGATGGATACATGTTATACATTTGTCCAAACTCATTGATTATATAACACCAAGAGTGAACTGTAATATAAACTATGGACTTTGGGAGATTAGGATGTGCTGATGTAGTTTCATTAATTGTAATAAATGTACGATTCTGGTGGAGGATGTTGATAATGGGGTGGCTATCCATGTTGGTAAGGGCAGGGCATATATGGGAAATCTCTGTACTTTCTCTTCAGTTTTGCTGTGATGCTTAAACTGCCCTACAAAAATAAAATCTCATAAAAATATTAAAATTTAAAAAATGTAACTGGGGGTGCCTGGGTGGCACAGTCGGTTAAACATCCATCTCCTGGTTTCAGCGCAGGTTGTGATCTCAGAGTTGTGAGATTGAGCCCCACATCAGGCTCTGTACTCAGCATGGAGTCTGCTTGAGATTCTCTCTCTCTCCCTCTGCCCCTCCTGCTTGTGCTCCCTCTCACTCTCTAAAATTAATAAATAAATATTTTAAAAATACAACTGATGATTTGAAAAAAGTAATAAAATAATGCGTGGTTCAAAAGTAAAATATATAGGGGCGCCTGGGTGGCACAGCAGTTGAGCGTCTGCCTTCGGCTCAGGGCGTGATCCCAGCGTTGTGGGATCGAGCCCCACATCAGGCTCCTCCGCTGTGAGCCTGCTTCTTCCTCTCCTACTCCCCCTGCTTGTGTTCCCTCTCTCGGGGGCTGTCTCTATCTCTGTCGAACAAATAAATAAAATCTTAAAAAAAAAAAAAAGTAAAATATATAACAAAAGTTGCACAAAAGATGAGGGTGGAAATGAAAGTATAGTGGTAGAAGGTTCTTATACATTATATGTGAAGTAAAAATTTTAAAGTACATTGATAAATTTAAGATGTAAATTATAAACCTGAGAGTAACCCCAAAACAGATATAGTTAAGAAAGCAATGGTAGAGAAAAGATGGAATCCTAAAACGTGCTCAATTAACCAAAAAGAAAGCAGAAAAGAAAGAAAAGGAGAATAAAAAACAGATGGGGCAAATGGAAAACATACAGCAACCATACTAATAATTACATTAAATGTAAATTGTGTAAACATCCCAATTAAAAGGCAGAGGTTATCAAATTGGAAAAAAAAAAGGAAGATTCAACTATGTATAAGAAATTCATTTTAAATGTAAAGACAAAGATGGGTTAAAAGTAGAAGGATGAAAAAATTCTAAGCAAACACTAAGCATAAAAAGCTAGAGTGGCTATATTAATATTAAACAAAGTAGATTTCAGACAGACTTTCCCAATGGCAGAGTGGTTAACTCATCTGGAAGACATAATCTTAATGTATATACCACTAATAACAAATCTTAAAATCTAAGACGTAAAAATTGATAGAATTGAAAGCAGCAGCAAATCCACAATAATAAGGCCTTCAGCACTCTTCTCTAATTTATAAATAGACCCCAAAAATCAGTAATACAGAAGACATAAACAACATAATCAGCCAAGCTGACCTGGCATTTATAGACAACTTCACTGAATAAGTGAGCAGTAGTCTATAAATGAACACATATTCTCACAAGAACTCAGACCATTTACCAACAAATTACTAAAACTAAAAGAACTTCAATCATATAGAATATATTCTCTAACACCACAAAATTAAATTAGAAATCAATAAGAGAAAAATATCTGTGGGGAAAAAACACCTACTTCATATGTTTATTTAGACTTGTACATAAATCTTGAGTCAGAGAAGAAATCACAAGGAAAATTAGAAAAAAAGTAACCTAACATCAAAATCTGTGTGATACAGATAAGGTGTGCTTAGAGGGAAATGTACAACATTAATCATAAAAGAGAAACACAAATTATGAATATCAGAAAGGAAGAGGCATATCACTACAGATACCGCAAACATCTTTTAAAGAGAATATTTTGAACAGTATGCCAATAAATTCAAAAACTTGAATGAAATGGGCAAATTTCTTAAAAAATACTAATTACCAATTGAAGAAGCAAGCAAAAATCTGAAGGGTCCTATATTTATTTTAAGAATTAAATGTGTAGGGGCGCCTGGGTGGCACAGCGGTTAAGCGTCTGCCTTCGGCTCAGGGCGTGATCCCGGCATTATGGGATTCGAGCCCCACATCAGGCTCCTCCGCTGTGAGCCTGCTTCTTCCTCTCCCACTCCCCCTTTGTGTTCCCTTTCTCGCTGGCTGTCTCTCTCTCTGTCGAATAAATAAATAAAATCTTTAAAAAAAAAAAAAAAGAATTAAATGTGTAGGGGCGCCTGGGTGGCTCAGTCAGTTAAGTGTCCGACTGTTGATTTCAGCTCAGGTCATGACCTCAGGGTCATGAGATCCAGCCCCGCATCAGGCGCCACACTCAGTTTGGAGCCTGCTTAGGACTCTCTCTCTCCTTCTCCTTTTGCCCCACCCCCACTCCTCTTTCCCTGGCTCTCTAAAATAAATAAATTTTTTAAAAATTAAAAAATTAAAAAAAAATTAAATGTGTAAGTTAAACCCTTTCCAGAAATAAGATGCAAGGTCCAAAAGGCTTCACTGGTAAAGTTCATCAAAAATTTAAGGAAGAAGTAATACCAATACTTCCCAACTCATTTTATAAGGCTAGCATTACCCTGATATCAAAACCAGACATTATAAAAAATAAAACTAAGACCAATATCCTACCCGCATGCACAAAAATCCTCAGCAAATTTAGGAAATCAAATCCAGCAATACATAAAAAGGGTCCTATACCATGACCAAGTGGGTTTTACCCCAGGAATGTGAGTTTGGGTCCACAACCAAAACCCAATCATTATAATTCACCATATCAACAGCATATAGGAGGAAAATCCTATGATCCTACCAATGGATGCAATAAAATTTTAATGAGAAAATTCAACAACCATTCCTTATAAAAACTTTCAGCAACGTAGGAACAGAAAAAAACTTTTTTTTTTTTTAAAGATTTTATTTATTTATTTGGCAGAGATAGAGACAGCCATTGAGAGAGGGAACACAAGCAGGGTTAGTGGGAGAGGAAGAAGCAGGCTCACAGCGGAGGAGCCTGATGTGGGGCTCGATCCCATAACGCCGGGATCACGCCCTGAGCCGAAGGCAGACGCTTAACCGCTGTGCCACCTAGTCGCCCCAGAAAAAAACTTTCTTAATCTGATAAAAGACATATACAAAACACCAATGATAAACGTCATATTTAATGGTGAAAGAGTGAATGAATGCTTTCCCTGCCAAGATGTGAACAAGGCAAGGATATCCACCCTTAATACTCCAATTCAACCTTGTACTATATATCCTAGCCACTGCAATAAGGCAAGAAAATATATTAAGAGCCAAACATTATAAAAGAAGTAAAATGCTTACTAGAGAATGTAAATGGACAATTCTGTGTACTCACAAAGTCCTACAAAATTTCCAACATCAACTAGAACCAAAAAGTCATTTAGCAAAGTTGCAGGTTACATGGTCAATACACAAAAATGAACTTTATAATAAAAAACACATAACTGGAAGAGAAAATTCAAAGTGGAATCATGCAATATTTGTTCTTTTGTGTCTGGCTTATTTCTCTTAGCATGATCTCTTCAAGGTTCATCTATGTGGCAGCACATGTCAGAATTTCCTTCCTTTTTAAGGCTAAATATCCCATAGTATGGATATACCACATTTGTTTATTCATTCATCTCTCAAAGGACATTTCGGTTGTTTCTACTATTTAGATATTATGAATAATCCTGCTATGAATACTGGTGTACAAGTATGTGTTTCAGTATCTGCTTTCAATTCTTTTGGATATATACCAAGAAATGAAATTGTTGGAACATATGATAATTCCATTTTTAACTTTTTGAAGAACTGGGAACAAGGTTTTTCAGTTAAAAATAATATGAAAAGGGAGAAACCTAGAATGAACCCTCTGGTGCTGAAATGGAATTGAATGTATTGATAGGAATACATAATGTTCAACATACAGATAGAAAAAAATATAAATATAAATACATATGAGTGTGTATTTGCACACACACACATAATTCCTTAGTCTGTCTGCTGAAAGGGCCCAGAACAGCAATCCCAACAGCAATGAACAAAACTAACACCCAGAACTTGGCTTCTAAATATTATTTGCCAAAAGGAACCAGGGCTCCCTGGAAAAATGGCTGAATCCAGGACTGAGGCAGAGAAAAGATAATATAAGCCTGAAACATCTTGTGCCAGAAAGTAAGGAAATGCTCCAAGAATGATGGATATGTGTCAGAAATACACAAGCAATTTAAATAAACTCCCACTTGAATTTCTAAACAAATCATATAATGGATTATCACACCCTGAATAAAATGGGAAATCATGAGTCCACAAAGATATAAAATGAATGAATTTAATGTTTAGTGAGGACATGCTATTTTTAAAGTTTCAGAGTTCCTCTCCACAAAGTCCTCTTTAATTATAAAAGGAAAAAAATACTTTACAGTGATGCCTAGCAGTCATCACATTAATCAAATTATCAAAGTAATCATCACTAATAAAACAAAATTAAACTAACTGCCACCTCACAGAATGCAATGGGTAGAATGGTACAATGGGAAGCATTGCTTCCTGCCAAATATATATAACCTTAATATAATTATGATAAAACCCCAAATTGAGAGACATTCTACAAAGGCTGTAATCTTCTGAATTATCAAGGTCATGAAAGTCAAGGAAAGACTAAGGAACTGTTCTAGACTGAAGATAGCAAAATGACAACTAAATGCAACACATGATTCTGAACTGGATCCTTCTGCTATAAGAGCTTTATTGAGATAACTGATAAAATTTGACCTAGTTTTGAGTATTAGATAATAGAAATGAATTAGATTTAATTTCCTGATTTTTATGGCTTTATTGTAGTTATATAGAAGAATGTCTTTGCTTATAGGAAATAGAAACATAAGTATTCCAGAGTGATGGAGTATCAGGTCATCAACTTACTCTCAAATGGTTCCAGGGAAAAAAAGATATATTTGTATTGTATGTTCGATTTTTGGATAATATTGTGGCTATGTCAAAACTTAAACAGCTAAAACAAACAAGCAAACAAACAAATAAATCGACTGGCCAGAAAATGTCAATTAACAAAGCAGTGTTCTAAGTCCTCTTTCTATACCCACTATCCATGAGTGTAAAATCTCTGTATGGCAACTGTAGATTCTATTGTCACTAAAAACATACACATGCAGGCTGGATTGGTATAGATATTTCATTAAATATTTATACATATCAAGAAAAATGATTGAAAATCTAAAACATTCACCAAGTTCATTCAACATGATAAAAAAGATTTGAAATTTTTTACTTTTGCTTTGTATTTCTACTATAGAGGTCACTATTACATTTTCTATAAACGTTCAAAAAATCATAATTACTGGGGCTGAAGGAAACTCATTCAAGCAATTGCTAACCAATTCTACATCCTGTTTGTAGGTAAATTTGCAGATAAAGCAAGAAATTCACACTAATCCCGCTAACTTCTGGCCTCACTTACCAAGATTAAAATAGCATAGGACAAGGGTTAATAAACTATCTTCAAAGGGTCAGAGAGTAAATATTTTAGGTTTTGTGAGTCATATGATCACTGTCCAACTACTCAACTCTAACACCATACCAAAATCAACACAGACAATGTGTAAATGAATGTAAACTATGTTCCCCAAAATTTATAAAAATAAGCAGCAGGCCATGCTCAGCCCATGAGTTACGGTTTGCCAATTTGTGGCATAGAATAAAAGTTGCATCAAAAAAAGTATGTATCAAAATAGACCAGCTAAGATTTGGAATTTTAAAAGACTTTTCTACGACCATGATGTATATTAGGTGAAAAGTAAAAGCTATATACACTATATTGAGATGCCTGGGTGGCTCAGTCATTAAGTATCTGCCTTCAGCTCAGGTCATGATCCCAGGGTCCTGAGATTGAGCTGTGCGTCAGGCTCCCTGCTCAGCAGGGGAGTCTGCTTCTCTCTCTGCCTCTCCTGCTCCCCTGCTGTGCTCTCTCTCTCTCTCTCTCTGTCAAATAAGTAATTTCAAAAATAAAGCTATATACACTATAATCCAAATTTTTAACAGGAATTAAAAATGCAGTATATGCACAACACATATTATATTTATGTTTTATACATATATGTTACATAACAAAAATGGCAAATTCTTCCCATCTCTATCTGTAAGCCCCTTTGCAAGGTCACTTTGTAGGTCTTCCCGCCAAGAAGTGAACTCTACCACTTGAATCTGGTTTTGGCCATGTGTCTTGCTTTGGTGACTAAGACATTAGCAAATGTGACACAATCAGAGCCTCAAAAGGTATTTTCACATTGGGGTTTGCTCTCTTGCTGCTACTTGAACCTATATATATATATATATATATATATATATATAATGTATATATATAAAACATATATATACCAGGATTAGATGATGAGAAATACCCATCAGTCCCAGCCACTTGCCAACCAAATCTCTGAAACACAGCCACTTTGTCGACCTGCAGCTGACCATAGACACGTGAGTGGCCCAGCTGAGATCAGCAGAAGAAATGCCCAGCTGAGCCCAGCCTAAATAGCTGATCCCCAGAATAGTAAGCTAAATAAATGGTTGGTCTGTTACACAGTAATGGGTAACTAATTGTGTTTGTGTGTGTGTGTGTGTGTGTGTGTGTGTGTGTTAAGAACAGATAACAAGCAAAATATCAGGGTTGATACTAAGGAAAATAGTTGAATTAAAGATTAATATTAATAACTCAAGTACACATTTTGGTGTTTTCTAAATTTTCACTAAGAAACAGATAATGCCTTTGTAACCAAAAAAATTCAATGTCAGGGGTGCCTAGGTGGCTCAGTTGGTTGAACATCCAACTCTTGACTTCGGCTGAGGTCATGATTTTGGGGTTATGGGATCAAGCCTCAAGTCAGGCTCTGTGCTGAGTGTGGAGCCTGCCTGGGATTCTCTCTTCCCCTCTCCCGCCCGATAGAGTGCACTCTCTCTCTCTAAAAAACAAACAAACCTCAATGTCATTAAAAAACACATAATTCAATATCAAAAAAGTATTTTTCACTATTTTAGTGAAATACTGAGAGTCTAAAAAGTATGTACATTCTTGCCCTGATGCATCTGAATGAGCTGAAAGATTTTATATTCTATCAAAGTTTGAGGATAGTTACAGTTATATAGAAATCTAAACAGGGGTGCCTGGATGGCTCATTTGGTTGAATGTGGGACTCCTGACTTTGGCTCAGGTCATGATATCAGGGTCCTGAGATTGCGCCCCGAGGCAGGCTCTTCACTCAGCACAGAGTCCACTTAAGATATTCTCTCTCCTTCTGCCCCTTTCCCCACTTACATGCATGAATAAAGAAAATCTAAAAAGAAAAAAGGAAAAATGAATAAAACCTGGTTTGGGGAAAGAACATAATCATAGTAGAATATTAAAAACAGATATTTATGTAATTACAATAATGTAAACACCAAATGTTGTGAGGTTTAAGGCAGAGAAGTAATGGGACAATTAGATGGATATTAGGAAGGCAAGAGAAGGTATCTAAAACCAAAAATTCAAGAGCACAGCAGTATGTCTATGTTATTCTTAAATAAATAAATACCAAAGTAAGTAAGTAAGTAAGTAAGTAAGTAAGTAAGTAAAATGATTAAAAATTATTGACTTCAGATAATAGGAATTGGAGAATGGAACTAATGCAAAGGTCTGATTTTTGTTCAAAGCCATGTAGAACTCTGACTCTGACTACATACATATATACTTTGAAAATAATAAAAATTTAAAGAGATAAACAGTCTGGGAACCAATCCAAATATAAAAAACAATTTAGGGTATGAAAATAGCAAAACTTCAAGTCAGGAAAAATTGTTCTTTAATTGACACTGGGACAACTGATCATCTACTCGGAAAGGCATACAATCAGAGCCTGAACTCATACATATACTAAAATAAATCCTATAAATAAAAGGGTTAAATGTTAAAAAAAATTTTTTTTAACTATACTGAACTATGAAGAATATCTGTTGCAAATTTCTACAAAAGGATCCAGAAAGATTCTCATGAAAGTGTTCATCTTGTTTACTTCTGGGTAGCAGTAAAGGGGATGGGAATGATGTTTTAAAGGAGAATATTTTAATACAATGGAATATTACTCAGCCATCAGAAAGAACGATTACCCAACATTTGCAGCAACATGGACGGGACTGGAGGAGATTATGCTAAGTGAAATAAGTCAAGCAAAGAAAAACAATTATCATATGGTTTCACTCATTTATGGAACATAAGAAATAGCAGGAAGATCGGTAGATGAAGGAAGGGAAGAACGAAGGGAGGGTAAACAGAAGGGGGAATGAACCACGAGAGACTATGGACTCTGGGAAACAAACTGAGGGGAGGGGGGTGGGGGATTGGGATAGGCCGGTGATGGGTATTAAGGAGGGCACATATTGCATGGAGCACTGGGTGTTATATGCAAATAATGAATCATGGAACACTACAGAACTAAGGATGTACTGTATGGTGACATAACATAATAAAAATCATTATTAAAAAAATAAAAGTAAAAAATAAAGGAGAATATTTTAATTTTTACTCTGTACTGGTTTATAACACTACTAAAGGTTTTTTAAAGAATGTATATTACTCATAATTTTTAGATTTTAGTTTAAAACGCTTTAGTAGATAAAATACACAAAATGTTTAAGATAATTTAATCTTTCCCCAACTACAGATTAACTGTTTAAAAGTAGGTATTTAAAAAAAATAAGTGTAATAAATAAAAATAAAATAAAAGTAGTTATTTAATGCCAGACATATTGAATAATAAAATCTATTTTCTCTTGCATAGTGATTTGGTTTTTTCCTCACCAGCCAACAGGAAAAAAAAATTTCCCAGCCATTCCTTTCCTCTCCTTTCTCCCCATTCATAATCCATGAATCTATATGCACTCAATTTTAGAGCTAGTCTCAAATCGTGGTTCCACCATTTACCTGTAGTATGATCATAGTCAAATAATCGAATCAATTTTCTTACCTGTAAAATGAGTCTAAAGACTACTCAATTTTCTTCACAGTGCTGATATAAGGATTAAATAAGAGAACACATAAATTGCCTGGCACAAGTGTATATTCTTAAAAAGCTATCATCATATTATTATTAACTCTTTAAGAAATATAGGTTATTGTTTTTAAGTGTCTGGCATGCAATAGTCTTCAAAAACGTCCTGCCTTGAATAAATTATACTTCAATTAGTTGGTAATATTATTTAACAACTTGTTCCTATAGCGGTTACAGAAATCAAAAGGTATTTCTAATCTTTTGTTTATATTAAGCACCAATTTACCTCTTACCCCCCGAAATCATTGTTTGATATTTTATTTCTGTGTGCCACTATATAAAAAACTACTTCAAACTGTACTGCAAAAGAAAAAAATTTTTAAACCTGCTTTAAGTCTCCTCTATTTAACAGTACTGTTACACATCCTTTAGTATATGGATCTGAGTAAAAGTTATAAGCTACAATAGTAAATTCTGCATTTTCTCAACTTTGGGCATTTTTTCATTCATTTTTTAAAAAAATATGTCGGTACCTACTAAGTGCAGGTCCTGTGCCAGATGCTGGTTATTAAAAAGGCAATAAGAGAGACATAACACTTGTCCTTATGGACAGCCTGACAAGGAGGCAAACAAAACAGTTAAACCTACAAATAAATATATAATTATAAACTTTGGTAAGTATTGTAAAGAAAAGAGCAGGGTGTTGAGAGAAAGACTAAAAGAGGAATGAATCTTAATTATCTATATGGTACTGAATATAATATGGCCTGTAACAGTATAAAAAAGAACTTTCATCCAAGGTCATCTGGAAGAGTTTATTCACTGCCAGAATAGTGAGGTGGTTGACAGAGTCAATTCTAGAACCAGACTGCCTGGTTTTAAACTAGCCTCTACTCATCAGCTTTGTGACATAAACAAGCCACTTAAATTCTCATGTCTCAATTTCTACATATGTCATTGGGGGAAAATATTAATACCTTTTTCAAAGGGCTATTTTAAGGATTGAGTTAGATTCTTTCATTTTATTTGGAAAACTGTCAAATCTATAGAAAAGTTAAAAACTCTTGGAATAGGTGTTAACTCATAAGAACCTGTATCTACCAGGTGAATTAGTATTTCTAGAATGTTTAGAAGAGTTTCTGGCACATAGTAAGCATCATATCACTTATAAGCAGTAATATTAAATAAAAGTAAATTAAACTATGAGAGAATGACTTGTAAAATAATTTCAGAGAAAACTAGTCATTTTCTCTTGATATCCTAAAGAACATCTTAAATATTGATGGGAGGGAGAGGAAGAAAGGGGAAGAGGAAAAGACAAAGACAAGAAAGAAAAGACAGGGGCATGTAAGAGGAAGAAAAAGGAGGAAACTCCAAGGTTTGCCCAACATCAACACTTTATCAAAGGTCAACAGCGCACTCTACTGGACCCACATCTCTTCTACACGCTAGGCAAAAGTAATGA
Source organism: Ailuropoda melanoleuca (assembly GCF_002007445.2). Taxonomy (NCBI): domain Eukaryota; kingdom Metazoa; phylum Chordata; class Mammalia; order Carnivora; family Ursidae; genus Ailuropoda; species Ailuropoda melanoleuca. Next base: position 12,553,246 of record NC_048230.1, read on the forward strand.
ATGCTACTGCATTACTAAATCAAAAAGAATATAGTCCATGTTAGCACTGATTTAATGAACAAATAAAAATCAGGTACAAGCATAAGAATGAGTATAACAATACCTCACTGCTGTGAATATTTACTAAAAGAGTGAAGAGAATGGAAATAAATTCTAGAGAAAATGATTATGCTTGGTGGAACAAAGTAAAATCAGAATGGTAACACTATTAAAAAACAATATTTCTCTTAACTATATTTTGACATGGAGACTAATGCCTTACTACATCTGTGATGTTTGAATTATCAGTAAAAAAGAGAATCTAAAATGTGAGGAAAGAGAAGCAATAGACAATGGAAGGTAATTATGTAAGGAGGAGGTATTTTCTGACTTGAGACAGCAAGGACACTCAAGATGATAAGGTGGTAAAAAGACAAGTAGCCAATTCTCCAATCAAGAGGCTGGAAACTAAATTATTTTAATGAAAACTAAGAAAATTATAAAGAAAAACTTAAGTTTAATGTTGAATTTAGAAGAAAAGAGAAATCATTACACTAATTTATCATTTCCTTTATGAAGGAAAGTTTTTCAAAAGAAATAATACAACTATGGATTTTAAATTATAAAGATTGCGACATTTATATTTTTGTAGGGATAAGAGAACTAAACCATTAATTTATGAATCCAAACAACTATTCTTCCAAAAATAAATTCTGTCTTCCCTATATCATCTTATAAGAACCAAAACAGAGGGGTGGCTGGGTGGCTCAGTCGGTTAAGTGGCTGCCTGCAGCTCAGGTCATGATCCCAGGGTCCTGGGATCAAGGCCTGCATCGGGCTTCCCGCTCATCAGGAAGCCTGTTTCTACCTCTCCCTCTGCTTGTGCTCTCTCTCTGTCAAATAAATAGATAGGATCTTTAAAAAGAAAAAGAAAAGAAAAGAAAAGGCATCCTTAGAATTTAGAAGTGTTAGAGCTAAAAGCGATATGAGGTATATTAAATCTAGTCCCACCTTCTTTTCCCTCTGATTTGAAGGAACAGGTCCTAAAAAAAATGTTGCTTGCCCAAGTGTCTCAATTTACCCTATTCAAGATGTTTAAATTATCTAGATTAAAATGTGATCTATAGATCTATCAAATGTGAGGCATGTGATCTGTCAACTAAGAAAAGATCTAAAATACAGACTGCATTTTAAAAATTACTTTAAGGTTTTGGTGATAAACTAATTTCAGAAGCTGCTATACAATAAATACTAAATCTTATGAAACTATATATTTTCCTTCCACTTCTTTATGAAGTCGCATATACCAAAATTTACAGGAAACACTTTTGTGATTTATAGTAAGCCACTCAGCAAAGATTAAGAAGTGTTATACAATGGGGAAAGAACAGCAATATGCAAAAGAATGAAACTTAACCATCATCTTATACCGCATTCAAATATTAACTTAAAATAGATTAAAGACTTGAACGTAAGATGTGAAATCATAAAACTCCTAGAAGAAAACATAGGTGGTAAGTTGCTATGTCAGGTCTTGGCAATGATTTTTTGAGTCTGACACCAAAAGCAAAACAACAAACCAAAAATAAACAAGTGTGACTAAATCAAACTAAAAGACTTCTGCCAGTAAATGAAACCATCAGCAAAATAAAAAAGCAACCTACTGAAAAGGAGGAAATATTTGCAAATCCTATGTCTGATAAGGGGCTAGTATCCAAAATATATAAAGAACTCATATAATTCAATAGCAGAAAAACCAACCAATCCAATTTAAAAATGGGCAGAAGAGGGATGCCTGGCTGGCCCAGTCGGTAGAGCATCCAACTCTTGATCCCATGGTCATGAGTTCAAGTCCCACATTGGGCGTGGACCCTACTTAATAAATAAATAAAATAAAAATGGGCAGAAGATCTAAATAGACATTTTTCTAAAGAAGACATACAGATAGCCAACGGGTATATAAAAAGATACTTGGCATCATTAACCGTCAGGTAAATGCAAATCAAAACCACAATGAGCTCTCACCTCACAACCTGTTAGAATGACTATTATCAAAAAGACAAGAAATAACGTGTTGGTGAGGATGTAAAGCAAAGGGAACCCTTGTGCACTGTTGTTGGGAATGTAAATTGGTGCAGCCACTATGGTAAACAGTATGGATGTTACTAAAAAATTAAAAATATAACCACTATATATGATCCAGCGATTCCATGTCTGGGCATGGATCCAAAGAAAATAAAAACACTAACTCAAAAAGATATATGGGGGAGCCTGGATGACTCAGTCAGTTAAGCATTTGACTTTTGATTTCACCTCAGGTCATGATCTCAGGGTCATGAGACTGAGTCCCACATTGGGCTCTACGCTGGGCATGGAGCATGCTTAGGATTCTCTTTCTTCCTCTCCCTCTGCCCCTCCCCCCCCAGCTCATGTGTGTGCATACACTCTATCAAAAAAAAAAAAAAAGATATATGTACCCCTGTGTTCACTGCAGCATTATTTACAATAACTGAGATATGGAGGGGTGCTTGGGTGGTTCAGTCAGCTAAACGTCTGACTTCAGCTTAGGTCACGAGGCCAGGATCCTGGGATGGAGCCTTGCATCAGGCTCTGTGCTCAGAGGGGAGTCTGCTTGTCCCTCTGCCCCTCCCCCTGTTCATGCTCTTTCTCTCAAATAAAAAAATAATAATAATAAAATAAAATAACAATAGCTGAGATATGGAAACAATCGAAGTGTCCATCAATGGATAAATGGATAAAGAAAATGTATATATACCCAATGGAATATTATTCAGCCATAAATAAGAACAAAATCTTGTCATTTGCAACAACATGTATAGACAGACTTCAAGGACATTATGCTAAGTGAATAAGTCTGACAGAGAAAGATAACTATGGCATGATCTTGCTTGTATGTAAAATCTAAACACACACACACATGCACACACACACACACAAAAGCTCATACAGAACAGACTGGTGGTTGCCAGAGGCAGGAGGGTGGAGTGAGAGAAAAGGGTGAAGGGAGTGAAAGGCACAAACTTCCAATTATAAAATAAATAAGTCATAATAAAGATGTAATGTACAGCATGGTGACCATAGTTAACACTATATATTTGAAAGTTGCTAAGAGAGTAAATCTTGAAAGTTCTCATCACAAGAAAAAAAAGTTTTGTAACTATAAAAGGTGATCATTTCAAAAGGTACACAAATACCAAATCATTAGGTTATACACTTGAAAATGTCAATTACACCTCCATTTAAAAGAAAAAAAAGAGAAGAAGGATATGTTATACCAGTAGCAAAGTAAGTTTCTAAGGGGAAAAAATACTTCTATACTCAAAGATTCCTTTCTTTAAATAAATTACCTCTATTCATATCCCTATTATTCCTTCTTATATCCATGGAAATGACCAGTCCTGGTTCTTTGAAAAACCAGAAGTATTATCTAGTGCTAAATGTCCATGAGATTTACACTAAAAATGCTACTATCCACTTTTAAAATTAAGATGACAGTCAAAACACACAAATGTACACTGAGGTGCCTGGGTCCTCAGTCAGTTAAGTGTCTGACTCTCAGTTTTGACTGACATCATGATCTCAGGGTCATGAGATAGAGTCCCGCATCAGGCTCCATGCTCTGCTTGGAGACTCCTTGGGATTCTCTCTCCCCATGTCCCTCTACCCCTCCCCCTGCTCTTGCAAGCATGCTCTCTAAAATAAATAAAATCTTTAGAACACACACACAAATCTACAGGTTTTCTTAATAATTTACTAAAACTTACCCAACAATTTACTAAAATATGAAAATATTAACTACGATTTTATATTTCATATTGATTACGTTTCCATTTTAACTGCTTAATCTAATTTTGTTTGGAAGAAAAAAAAACATTGAAAATATAGATCACTTTACCTAAGTATTTGTAAGTTTTTCCCTAACTACTCAGAAAGTACCTAAAATGACTTCATATATTCATGTTTTGACTACAGACTACAAAAAAAACCAAATATTAGAGCTCAACCATATGTTTTTCTGTCATGGTGAAAGTACTCTGGTGATGATAAATATACTTTATATATTGTGAATTAGTATGGCATATACTACTTACATCTTTTTATTTAAAAAGTTCTATGTCGCACTAATGAAATGTTATCGTTTGAGTTACTAGATTGAATTGAGAAATTTAGTTTAACAATCTTCAAACTTATGAGAAATTATCAGAAACCCATACCTTTGATATTATAAATAATAAATCACCCACCTATGACAAATATCGCATTTCTACAGCAATAGAGTTATACCACCTATAGCCAAGAAAACAAAACTTATAAATTCTGGTTTAAAAATATAACTGATATAAAGTTATGGATATACAGGTATAAATACAAATATACCTTACCAATAACACCATAATAAATGATTAACATACTACATAAACAAAAGGAGAAATCAACCAAAGCACTTGGCTTAAAATTAAGGTACTTAGCCAGGAACTCTGCTTACAAGTGTTCTAGACTCTAAACAGGTTTGGCCATAGACATCTTTAACAGATATTAAAAGAATGTGTTACTTAATTATAAACCTAATTCCTCAAAATTAATATCAATCGATACTATACATTTTAGCAGCGTTCAAAAATAACTATATATATGTAATATTAATCAATATTATATAGTATCTTTATTAGCAGCACACAAATATGTAATCATTTGCTGCTACTACTACAACTACTGCTGCTACTTCTACTACCACTTACCACTTAATAAGCCCTAAAATATGTCACTTAATAAATTTATTCATCACTTTATAAATATTAACCTGCTTAATCCTCAAACAGCCCTGTGAGATAGGTACTACCACTATTACTATCCCCATTTAACAAACAGGGAAACTGAAGTAGCAATAGTTTAAAAACTTCAAGGTTATACAGGTAGTAAAGAGCAGAGCTGTGATTAAAACACAGGCAGTCTAACTCAAATTCATTCTCTTAACCAATAAAAACAGAACTAAATTTAAAAATCCACTTCTCTAGGGGCACCTGTGTTGCTCAGTCAGTTAAGCGTCTGGCTCTTGATTTTGCCTCAGGTCATAATCTCAGGGTCGTGAGATCAAGCCCCAGGTTGGGCCACACCCTGGACGTGGAGTCTGCTTAAGAGTCTTTCTCTCCCTCTCCCCCCACCCCCGGCCTCTTCTCCTATCCACTGGCTTTCATGCACACATTAATTAATTAATTATCTGGGTTCCACTTATTTAAAAAAAAAAGCCACTTCTCTTATTTTAGCTATTATCAATCATAGCTTATCCTATGCTTGATTTCTTTATTCTTGAGGCTTCTACTTAATATTTCTTTCCTTTATGTTGGTATGACAATTCTGCTTAGACGACTCCAGGATTTCTGAGAAGCATTTTAGAGAGAACGTATAAAGTGATTAGAGGATTTGCCAGAGCATCATACTGGTTAGGTAGGATTTAGCCCTCATATTTGCCAGATTTGTGACCTTACGCAAATTACTTACTTCTCAGAGTATCCTTATCTGTAAAATGGGAACAACAATATTACCTGCCTATGCCATTGTAAGAATTCAAGAAGATTCTACTAACAAATATTTATCGGGCAACTAATATACACTATATGCTATTCTAGGTACTAAGGATACATCTGAAAAAGACTGACATTATATTCTAACAAAGCAGATAATAAACAGGTAAATAAAAAAATTCAAATACTAAGAGCTATGAAAATAAGGCAATGTTAAAGAAAATGAGGGAGAAAACATTGGCAGAGGCAAAAAAAGAGCATACACCATTACTGACAATTTAATATTGTAAGTTCCTGAGATGACTTCTCCAACTATATGCCTTCTTTGAAGATAACCAACAACTTTTCCCCCATTTGGCATTTTTAAGAATTTAAAGGAAGACTCTTTGAGGTCAGGGAATATAGTTTTCATTCACTCAGCCTTTACTAGGTTCCTAGCATAAAGCTAGGTGCTTGGAACATAGAGATGAATAAAACAGTCACAGCCATCAAGGAGGTCTCAATATACTAGAGAACCTGGTGTTTCCTTAATGGAACTTAGAGCCTTACAGAGAAGATAATAACGGTAAGATAAGTGTTAAAATTGTAGAAGTACAAGGAACATTTCATATAGGAATCTAACTCAAAATTGGGGATGTCAAGGAAGGCTTTCTGAAGAATTAGCAGAAGTTGATTTTAAAAAAAAAAAGAGGGAGGAGGAGTAGAAAGGGCAAAAGAAAACAATAAGTTCATAATAGTCTTATGACTGCACAGGAAGACGTATAAGCCATCTAAAAACTTCTGGAATTTGTCCCCATAGTCAATGAGTTTGTTCATCCCCCACCTGAAAAACTGAAAGTACAGACAGAATATATGAAGCATAGTTTTTAAGATAAAGGATATCAGGTAAGAAAGAGTGATCCCTGAGAGACAGGAAATAAATGAGATAGGCCCAAAGATTGCCTAGGCTTACTGTCTTGAGAGAGTTTCTAGGCTGTGCCATGGGGAAGGGGAACCCAGATACAGACCAGCAAACCTGAGTTGAAGAGACATTGCTCTTCAGTCCAGGAAGTCAGAGAAGACTAAACTTCACAGGGAAGAATACTAAAGTAGAGAGAGCTGCACAAAGAATGAATTCCAGAGATCTGTAGAGGAACCTCTCAAATATTTAGCAGAGTATTGATCAACATATGTGAGCGAGTTAACAATCCAAGATAGTGGAAAGAACCATCTGAAATGATGAGGCACTCACACAGGGCATGGAATAGTGCCTGTTCCCCCCAGCCAGACTGGGAAACCTAACAATTCACAGAGCATTAGGTAGAGGACCCAGAAGGAGATAGCCTATATTGAGGTAAACTACAACTAAATTCTGCTCAGGTCCCATCTCACAAATTCTAAAAGCAAACACAAAAGATCAAGTTGATTCCAAGTAACTTAACTGCATCTCAGAACAAAACTCCAGTATTTATAGAAATATAATAACATCGGGGAGGAGGTTAAGATGGCGGAGGAGTAGGGGACCCCTTTTTCAGCCGGTCCCCTGAGTTGAGCTGGATAGGTACCAGACCAGCAGGAACATCCACGGAATCAGCCTGAGACGCAGGAAGATACATCTGGATCTCTACAAATGAACATCTCCAGCGCTGAGTATCGAGGTACGAAGCGGGGAGCCGTGAAACCGCGCACAGATATCGGAAGCTAAACAGAAGGGGGAGGGAGCCGCCATGTCAGGGCGCCGGGAAGCGGTAGCCACCTGCACGGGGAAGCGGACAGACCACGGACCCGCACGCTTGAGACAGCAGACTGAGAAGGGAGCTCCAGGAGCGCACGCGGGACGGCTGGCGGTTGGCGGGCCACCTGCACGGGGGAGCAGGCGGACTCGCGGACGGCACCCGCGAGACAGCAGACTTAGAACGCGAGCTCCAGGAGCGCGCGCGCAGGGCGGCTGGCGGGCCACCTGCACCGGGGAGCGGGCGGACCGCGGACCCACACTCTGGAAAAAGCAGACTGAGTCCGTGAGCCAGGAGCGTGCGCCACCAAGTATCTCACGGAGCTCCGGAGTGCTCACTGGATCGAGGCTGAGACCGGGAGCTCCGGGAGCGTGCGCGGGGCGGCTGCCCGGCTGGAGGGCCACCTGCACGGGGGAGCAGGTGGACTCGCGGTCAGCACCCGCGAGACACCAGACTGAGA
>NC_048230.1:12561039-12799732 GCF_002007445.2 Ailuropoda melanoleuca
TATATATAAATAACTTCTTATTATATAATAAAATCATATATATATATGTATTATATATATATATATATATAATAACATCCAACATCCAGTAGGTAAAATTCACAATATCTGAAATTTAATTTAAAAAAACCAGGCATGGGGGCGCCTGGGTGGCACAGCGGTTAAGCATCTGCCTTCACGCTCAGGGCGTGATCCCGGCGTTCTGGGATCGAGCCCCACATCAGGCTCCTCTGCCGTGAGCCTGCTTCTTCCTCTCCCACTAACCCTGCTTGTGTTCCCTCTCTCGCTGGCTGTCTCTATCTCTATCGAATAAATAAATAAAATCTTAAAAAAAAAAAAAAACCAGGCATGATTCTATTTATATAAAACTACAGAAATGAAAACTAATCTCTACTGACTGAAAAAAAAAAAGTCTAAGGATGCCTAGGGATGGGGGAATGGGGGGAAAAAAGATCCACTGGTCCATCTGGCACTTAGGATGGATCTTTTTTCAGGCATTATCTTATAATATCATGTACAGGCCATTCAGAAAATATTTGGTTCCCTGATTTTACAGATCTTATAAATGTTAACAAACTTCATTATATAATGTCAAAAAGTCACATTCTATAATATCACCACCACTATCATCAGGAAAGTCTATAAGTATCACAAAACTGCCAAGCTCATAGTGGCATATACAGTTTTTCAAAATTCTGATTTTCACTCAAATTTTATCAGGCTTACTTTATTTTCAAGAATTACCATAGTTCATCTGTCAGTCATTCTTTCAAGTAAAAATGATGCTCCATGAAAAAAAGTGTCTAGTTCAGCTAACAATCCAAACTATCCTTCAAGTGTGTTTCCTCAAGACAATCATCCTATTCCTGTACACAAAACATTCTGAGTACTACTCACTTCACACAGAAAGTTAAAAAAGCTTAAGGGCTGAGATTTAATAAAATTAGTAATTTTTGCTACTTCATCAAGGACATTCTTAAGAAAAACTGGCTTTTTTTAACTGTGCATTAATGATGGTGAAGAAAACAACTATTAAAACAGGTTGGTACCACTACCTTGATTGTGCTAAGGCACTGACAATTTTACCCATTGTTGCTTTTGCACCACCAATGCAAATGTCAATACAGTCATTAAAAAGGCAAATAATATCTTATTATTACTATGAAAATACTTTTGAGCTCACACACTGCCTGAGAAAAAAATGTCAGTAATCTCTAGAGCTCTCTGGACTACTCCTTGAAAACTATCTGCTCTAAGGACACAGAAAAGAATTGTAGGGAAGTAGGGTTCACAACATTAGAATGTACAAGAGGGAAAAAACCTTTCAGATTTCTTTCTAGTCCAATTATTTCAGTTTATAAATGAGGAAACCGGGGCTCAAAGAAAATAGCATTTCCCATCTCACATATTAGTAGCAGAGATGTGATAGCACTTAGAGGACTTCTGAATTGTTTTCTATTCTTTGCATTATACTATTCCTTTTTTTTTTCTTTTAAATGAGTTTAGCAAATTCCACATTTTCCTTCTTTAAACTGAACATGGCATAAATACATACATTTTGTGGAGAAAAGGAGTTTTTCTTTCCTAATGGAGAGTTGAGTTTTGTGGTCTTTCCTGGAGCAAATTTTGCATCCAAATGATGTACCTCCTTTTCAAAACAATGACGCTTCCTAATCTGTAAACACAGAACCAAAATGAAGTTTAATGTAAACAAAAGTCTGAGCAGGCCAGTTTTTCTCGAAAGTCAAAATACTTTTCGATATGTTTTCAGCATTTAAAAAAAGATGACTATTTCTATCCAGCAATAATCAAATAATTTTTAAAAATACAGATGAGCACCTTCTATATCTCAAATCGTCACCAAAACAGCTTTAATTAGTCCTGTGTCAAAACTATAGTATTGTAAAATGATCTTCCCATAAATAGTCTTACCATATGGACATCAAGTGTAGTATTATAGCAAAGTCCAATTACATATCTAATTGGAAAGTAAAAGTAAATAAAAATAAAACTTCATTCTAAATTGCAAAAACTCAGGGGCGGCTGGGGAGCTCAGTCAGGTGAGTGTCCAACTCTTGGTTTTGGCTCGGCTCGTGATCTTGGGGTCATGGAATAGAGCCCTGAGTGGGGCTCCAAGCTGGCCTGCTTGGGATCCTCTCTCTCCCTCGCTCTCTGCCCTTCCCCCACCCCAAACTCTTTCTCTCAAATAAAAAAATCTTTTAAAAATAAATAAATATATAAATTTTAAAAACTCAGAAAAATTTTAAATGTAAATATTCATGATTTCCTACATGACAGAATTATTTTATTATTATTATTACTATTATTTACTAGATATTTGATCATTGAAGTTGTATTTGACTAAATTTCTTCTATTAATATCACTAAGTTTTCTCTTCAAACCGTCTATGCTTTTTCCTACTTGTCAAAAACCTGTTTACTTAAATTATGAAAGGGGAAAAAGCATTTCTATTGATAATCCCATTCCTACCAAAAAAGAAATGAGAGTCAATTAAGTCAGAGAACAAATGTTATCTGTTGAGCCCTATCACACAACATCGAACTCTATGTACACATTTTGGAGAAGAAAATCGATACAGATTCACACTTCATTTGTAATCAGTACTTTTCCAAAATTAAACTAGTTCTAAAATCAAGGTTTAACTATGGAAGTTAATAAAGAGTATAAGTAGAATAGATAAACTACAGAAGAATGCAAACCCTTTTTGAGTATATTCAATTAGAAATATATAACTAACTACAAAGGACATGCTAATTAATTATAATAATCTCTTTATTTGTAACTAAGTCAAAGTCCCAGCCTACCTCCCTACCTTACTACCATGAACTCTATGACAAAACATTGTATTCATGTATGAAAAACACATTTCATATAAAATACTTAGTAATTCAGGTCTTTCAGTAATTTTTAGAAATAAATATTTTATCATGTATTAATATTAAAACTCAATAAATAAGAATAAACCTTGTCATTATACTAAAACTATCAATAACAAAAATATTCATGACATAAATATTCATATTTTGGCAAAAGAAAATGCCATCATTAGGTAAAAACAACAGAGGAGTTAAAAACTACAAAGTGTCTGTATTACCAATATATGCCTTAAGTAAATATTTTACCGACAAATTCCTCATATATAGAAAAGCACCATACAGTTTCATTTTAAACACGTTATTATGAATAATCTACTATATAACAAACTCCTTTGTAATGAATGACTATATAAAATGAAGTTACAATAATTTACCATTTAATTTATGTCCATGATACGACCCAAGTAAATTGTACAAGTGCCACTGAAAACTTGATTGATACTTGATTGATAATTGCGTGCAGCAATAACGGTATTATTTCACTGCCAATAAACTGTTTACCTGCTGTGTAGTTTCTAAGGGTCGAATTCTTTTCTTCTCTACTTGAAAATCATCATTTTCATCTCTTTTTATGGATGCCTGTTTCTTGGCAGATAGCTTTGCAGCCAGTGTAGTTTTTTCAGGAGAGTCTTATATAAGAAGTCATAAAAAATTAGCATAAAAAACTTAACACTAAGGAAATTTTTCTAGGAAAAATTAGAATCAAGATGTTAAGACTTCTCAAAATTTCATAACGTACTTTAAAACATGAAAAGCTCAACATGTTTAAAAGCATTTCTTTACCACTGAGCTTACTTTAAAAAGATATAACATTTTGAGAAATATGCTTTCAGTAGGAAAGTCTAATAGGTTTATGCTTTTGTAAATGACTCCCGATAACGTGGTTTAAAGAATATAACTGTAAGGGTCTCATAGGAAAAAGTCATTTATATAAAAATCTTACTTTACAATGTCTCAATGTTCCTTCCCCACTAAGCTTCTATATGTTCTTTAGGCTTTAAAATACAGTAGAATCAAGGTCCTATAATCTGTCCTTTAATCCCACTACCCAGAAGGTCATTAATGACCTCTTAATCACCAAATAGTAACCCGCCTAATAGATGTGAATACTAGATTTTTAAGAAGTCAAGTTAATATGCCCAATATCATATAGCTAGTAAGAGGCAGAGCATGGATATGACTGACTCCTGCTGTCTGACTCCAAAATCCATCAGCATAACTTCTAAGGATTCAGCAAAACATAACACTATCTTTTTGAAATACAACAAACACATTTCCTTTTTCCTTAATTTCTGTAACTGTTCCTATACATTGGTTTCTCCTTTTCCCTAAATGAGAGTGTTCTTAAAAGTACCTTCCTTCCTCTCAGCTCTTCTCTATACATTCCCTCCACACCTAGGGCTTGAATTCATTTAACAAGCATTTACTTTACGGAGTCCATACAATTCTAGATACAATGGAAAACAATGAAAAATAAACAGCCTCTGGCCTTAAAAGATTTACAGACTATTAGAGAAGAAAGCTCTAAAAGCAGGTACAATACTATTTTCAAAAACCAAGTTTCAGTCTGTAAAAACACAAGTAAATCTATGCCACACAGCACTGATTTCTAAGCTTTATCTGAAAGGACTCTATTTTTTTAAAGAAACATTGCTTAAAATTTCTAAAACAGAATAAAAGACCTAGAACTTTCCTGACTCATCCCCCCCCCAGGCCATATTTTTTTTATGATTCTTAGGAACATAGTTTAAATACCACTATATTGTAGGGGCACCTGGGTGACTCAAGTCAGTTGGGCGACTGACTCCTGATTTCTACTCAGGTCATGATCTCAGTGTCGTGGAATAAGCCCAGCATCAGGCTCTGTGTTGGGCATGGAGCCTGCTTAAGATTCTCTCTCTCAGGGGCGCCTGGGTGGCTCAGTTGGTTAAGCTTCTGTCTTCAGCTCAGGTCACGGTCCCAGGTCCTGGGATAGAGCCCCACATCCAGCTCCCTGCTCAGCGGGGAGTCTGCTTCTTCCTCTCTCTCTACCCCTCCCCCCACTCATGTGCGGTGCGCTCGCCCGCACACACTCTTTCTCAAATAAATCTTAAAAAAAAAAAAAGATTCTCTCTCTACCTCTGCACCTCACCCCACCACTCACACTCTCAAGTGCTCTAAATGAATAAATAAACAAACACCACTATATTCTAAAATCTTAATTGTCTTTTATACTTAGGTCTTTTTTTTTTTTTTTTTGACCTATACATTTCAACTTTATCAGTATCAGGCAGTGGGCTAAAAGCTTAATGTAGATCAGCTCCTTTGACCATCCCATGAAGTAACAATTATTATTTTACAGTTGGGGAAACTAGAAAGATGGAGTAAGTGCCCAAGGTAAACTATGGAATTGATTCCAAATCTGTTTCCAACATAACCCAATACCTTTAAGTAGTTTTTTTTTTTTTTAAGATTTTATTTTTAAGTAAGCTCTACACCAAACATAGCACCGGAACTCACAACCCAGAGATCAAGAACCGCATGCTCCACTCACTAACCCAGCCAGGTGCCCCTTTTGAACGCTCTTTTTTTTTTTTTTTTTAAAGTAAGCTCTATGTCCAACATGGGGCTTGAACTCGTGATCCTGAGATCAAGAGTTCCATACTCTACCCACTGAGCCAGATAGATGCCCCCAATATCTTGAAGTTTTGAAAAGTTATCAACTAACATAAGCTCATTATGAACATTTAAGTAAATTAAAAGTATATAAATAAAAAACAGTAAAATGCCATCCACTTCCCTTCCTCCCACCCACCCCCACTTGTTCATTTTTTTAAGATTTTATTTATTTTATTTATATTTATTTATTTATTTATTTATTTATTTATTTGACACAGTGAGAGACCACGAGAGGGAACACAAGCAGGGGGAGTGGGAGAGGGAGAAGCAGGCTCCCCACAGAGCAGGGAGCCCCATGCAGGGCTTGATCCCAGGAACTTGGGATCATGACCCGAGCCAAAGGCAGCCCAACGACTGAGCCACCCAGGCTCCCCCACCTGCTCATTTCTAATTCTTCCTCTCTGAAATAATCACTATTTATCTTTCAGCATGAATACTTCCGGATGGCTCTCTTTTTTTCCTTTTGTCATTTTTTTTCATTATAATAAGTATACTCTTTATATTTCCCTCATTCCCCACTCATTTCTCCTCTGGTGACCATCAGTTTGTTCTCTATAGTTAAGAGTCTGTTTCTTGGTTTGTCTCTATTTTTTTTCCCCTGGCTCATCTGTTTCATTTCTTAAATTCCATACGAGTGAAATCATATGGTATTTGTCTTTCTTTGACTGGCCTAACATTATACTCTCCAGTTCTATGCTGTTGGAAATGACAACATTTCATTCTTTTTATGACTGAATATTCCGTTGTGTGTGTGTGTGTGTATATATAGATATATCTATATCTATATCTATAGATATATATATCACATCTTCCTTATCCATGCATCTATCAATGAATACTTGGGCTGCTGTTGTAGTTTGGCTACTCAGTTAATGCTGCAATAAACATAACAGTGTATGTATCCCTTTGAATTAGTGTTTTTGTATTTTGGGGGGTAAATACCCAGTAGTGCAATTCCTAGATTGTAGGGCAGTTCTATTTTTTTCTTCCTTTGTTTTTAAAGATTTTATTTATTTATTTGACAGAGAGAAAGAGAGCACAAGCCGAGGGGGGGAAGGGGCAGAGGGGGAGGGGCAGAGGGAAAGGGACAAGCAGACCCCACTGAGCAGGGAGCCCAATGCGGGGCTGGATCTCAGGACCCTGAGATCATGAACGGAGCTGAAGTCAGACACCTAACTGACTGAGTTACCCAGATGCCCCAGGGTAGTTCTAGGTTTAATTTTCTGAGGAACCTCCATACTGTTTTCTACAGTGGCTACACCAATTTGCACTCCCACCAACAGCGCAAGAGGCTTCCTTTATCTCCACATCCTTGCCAACACCTGCTTTCTTGAGTTATGATTAAATGTTATGTTGAGTTATGATAAATTAATGATCCCATTTACAACTGCACCATTCTAACATACAAGGTGATATCTCATTGTGGTTTTGATTTGCATTTCCTTGATGATGAGGGATGTGGGTCATCTGTATGTCTTCTTTGGAGAAATGTCTGCTCATGTCTTCTGTCCATTTTTTAATTGGATTATTTCTTTTTTGGTTATTGAGTTGTATCAGTTCTTTACACATTCTGAATACTAACCCTTTTCAGATATTTCATTTGCAAATATCTTTTCTCATTCAGTAGGTTGCCTTTTAGTTTTGTTGGTTGCTTTCTTCACTGCACAGAAGCTTTTTATTTTGATGTAGTCCCAGTAATTTGTTTTTGCTTTTATTTCCCTTGCCTTAGGAGACATATCTAGAAAAAATGTTACTACGGCCAATGTCAGAGATTACTGCCTGCATTCTCTTCAAGGATTTTTATTGTTTCAGGTCTTACATTTAGGTCTTTGATCCATTTTGAGCTTATTTTTGTATATGGTGAAAGAAAGTGGTCCAGTTTCATTCTTTTGCATGTGGCTGTCCAGTTTTCCTAACAGCATTTGTTGAAGAGACACTTTTTCCATTGTATACTCATTCCTTCTTAGTCAAAAACTAATTGACCATGTAATTGTGGGTTTGTTTCCAGATTTTCTGTTCTATTCCATTGACCTGTGTGTCTATATTTTGCCAGTACCACACTATTTTAATTACTACTGCTCTGTAGTATAACTTCAACTGTGGAATTGTGGTACCTCTAGTTTTTTCTTTTTCAAGATTGCTTTGGCTATTGAAGCAAAACAATCAAAGTCATATGTCACACCAATAAGAGAAAGGATAAAAGCCATATGATCATTTCAACAGGTGCAAAAAAAAAAAGCACTTGACAAAGTACAATATCCATTCGTGATAAAAACTGCAATGCAGGTCTAACGGAACATATCTCAACATAATAAAGGCCTTATATGAAAAACCCACAGCCAACTGACAGCTTTTTCCCTAAGGTCAGGAACAAGACAAGGATATCCACTCTCATCACTTTAATCAACATAGTACTGGAAAGCCTAGCCACAGCAATTAGATAGCCTAAAGAATAAAAGGCATCCAAATTGGTAAGGAAGAAGTAAAATTTCCCTATTTGCAGATGACATAATAATATATATAGAAAACCCTAAAAACTCCACCAAAAAACTACTACAGCTGATAAATGAATTCAGTAAATTTGCAGGATGCAAAATCAACATGCAGAAATCTGTCGCATTCTTATACACTTATAATGAAGCAGCAGAAAGAGAAATTAATAATCCCATTTACAACTGCACCAAAAACAATAAAATACCTAGGAATAAACTTAACCAAAGAGGTGAAAGACCTGTACTCTGAAAACTATAAAACACTGATGAAAGAAATTCAAGAGGACTCAAAGAAATGGAAAGACATTCCATGCTCATGGGCTGGAAGAACAAATATTGTTAAAACGCCAAAACTACCAAAAGCAATCTACAGATTTAATGCAATCCCTATCAAAATACCAACAGCATATTTCACAGAACTAGTACAAACAATCCTAAAATTTGTTTGGAACCACAAAAGGCCTTTCACACCTAAATCTTTAATCTGCCTGGAATGAATTTTTGTGTGTGGCATAAAGTAGGACTCCAATTTAAATTTTTTCATATGGATATCTAAGTACTACTATAAAAAAGTCCCTCCTTAGTCCTCTGCTCTGTAAACATACTTTTTTTTTTTTTTTTAAAGTAGTCTCCATACCCAGAGTGCAGCCCAATGCTGGGCTTAAACTCACAACCCTGAGATCAAGACCTAAGCTGAGATCAAGAGTCAGACACTTAATCAAACTGAGCCACCCCAGCACCCCCTAGATGCACTTCTATAAATAATCACGTTTCTGGATACATGTGGAACTGAATCTGGGTTCTCTATTGTTTTCCACTGGTCTAACGCTGTGCTAATACTAAACTGTTTTAATTACTATAGCTTTATATATAAAAAATCAGGATATCTCATAGATCAAGTCCTCTCACCTTGACCTGGTTCTTGAAGAATGTTCTTAGTCCTTTCCATTTCCATAATATTTTAGAAAATACATGTAATTTTGAGCTCTGCAATTTTTGTCAAACTGGTAAAATACCCACAAAATGCATCTAGATTTCTCAACTGGGGCACTTTTAACTCCCCAAGTCCCACCCCGGGGGACATTGGGCATAGACATTTCTGGTTGTCACAAAAGGCAGGAATACTATCAGCATCTAGTGGGTTGAGGCCTAGGAGATGCTGCTAAACATCCCACAATGCATAGGACAGTCCCCATAACAAAGAATTACCCCATTCAAAATATAATAGTGCCATTATTGAGATTTCAGCCCCAAATAAATCAAGGGGCAAATTTGTATGGGCCCATTAAAGGGTAGGAGATATCCACCCAAAACAAAAATTTAGTTTTAGAAAAACTGAATTGCCATGTGCCAAATAAGATTAACCCCAATTCATTTTTTTAAAAATTACATTATATGCATATAAAAACGGCTAATCCTCTTCTTCTTTATAGCAGGGGAGTTTGCAGGAAGTTTATCAAAGTCTTTAAAATATAAAGTTATAAAGAAACAAGATCTAGAATATATTTTTAAAACAAGATCTAGAATATATTTTTAAAAATACCTCCTAGAAATCAGTCAGAAAACAACCCAATAGAAAAATGGGCAAACAACTTAAATAATAGGCAATTCACTAAAGGGGATATTCAAATGACCAATAAACATATAAAAAGATGCTCAACCTCATCAGTCACCAGAGAAATACCAATTAAAACTCAGGAGAACACCACAGATGCACCGGAACAGCTAAAATTTTAAACAACTGGAAATATTAAGTGTTAATAAATTAAAAATTAAGTGTTAAGTTGAACAATGTAACTTCCAAATACTGCTAGATGTAGGGCAACAGGGCAAATAAATTGGCTCAAGCACTTTGGAAAATCTTAGCAATATATTTTATAGCTGAACATATGCACACACTATGACCAGCAATTCCATCTCTAGGTATATAGTTAATAAAAAATATCCATATGCACTAGAATGAACAAGAATGTTCATAATAGCATTAATAACCAAAAATTAAAACCACTCAAATGTCTAACAGCTGTAGAACAGATTAATAAACTATAGAAATAATATACAAAAACTAGTACTATATGCAAAAACACCAATGAATCTCAGAAATACAATGTTAAGCAAAAGCAGAGAGGCAGTACAGTGTTCAGAGTACACATATAATTCCGTATCTATAAAGAGGTAAAAACCATCAATGGTGATGGAAGGGAGAATAGCAATTAGGGAGGGCCACTGTGGTGTTGGTTATGTCCTATGCTTTTTATCTCGGTGGTAGTCACACGACTGTTTACTTTGTGAAAATTCATCAAGCTTATACACTTACAGTCCACACAACTTTCTGTATTTAGGTTATATCAGATTAAAGAACTCACTTAAAAATACAGAGCATCAGAATACAATCCTGATCCCATCAGATTCTTCAAGAGACTATTCTAAACAACTTTAACTCACAGTCACATTAA
Organism: Ailuropoda melanoleuca; assembly: GCF_002007445.2. NCBI lineage: Eukaryota > Metazoa > Chordata > Mammalia > Carnivora > Ursidae > Ailuropoda > Ailuropoda melanoleuca. The sequence continues at coordinate 12,571,544 of NC_048230.1, forward strand.
AACTTTGCAGGTTGCTATACGCAAAATAAATGAACTTGGATCTATACCTCACACGATCTATAAAATTAACTTGAAATAGATCTCAAACTAAAAGTAAAAGCTAAAACCATATTTGATAAAAAAAATTTGTACTCAAAATATATAAAGAACTCTCAAAACTTAGCAATAAGAAAAAAACAAAAAAGAAGCAGATTTGAGCAGACATTTCATCAAAGATACAGATGGCTAATAAGCACATGAAAAAATGCTCAACTGTCATAAGTGATTAGGGAAATGCATATTAAAACCACAATGAGATACCACTACATACCTATTAGAATGGTAAAAAAAGACTGACCTACAAAGTACTGACAAGGATGTAAAGAAATGGGAACTCCCAACCACTGCTGGTGGGAATGTAAAATGGTAAAACCACTTTGGGAAACAGTTTGGAAGTTTCTTAAAAAGTTAAATATAAGTGATCTAGTCATTTCTAGTATTTACCCTAAAAAAATGAAAGCACATGTCCGAAACAAAGATTACACAGAGATATTCACAGTAGCTTTATATGTAATAGCTTAAAACTAGAAACAACTCAAATATACATCAGTAGGTGACTGGATAAACAATTTGTAGTATATCCATACAATAGAATATTACTCAAAAATAAAAAGGAACAAACTTGATATATGCAACAACATGGATAAATTTCAAAAGAATTATGTTAAGTGAAAGAAGCTAGACAAATAAGTGTACAAACTATAACTCCATTTAAATAAACTCTAAAAAAAATGCAAACTAACCTACAACGACAGAAAGCAAATCAGTGGTTGGAAAGAGTGAGTCATGGAGGCTTGGGTAGGAGGTATAACAAAAGGGCATGAAAAAACATTTGAAAGTGACGGACATGTTCACTATCTTGATGCTTTAATGGAGGTACACCTATGTCAAAACTCATCAAAGTGTACCATTTATATATATAGTTATATCAAGTATATTTCAATAAGGTTGTTCTAAAAAAAATACAGAGTATAGGGGGCACCTAGGTGGCTCAGTTGGTTAAGCGTCTGCCTTTGACTCAGGTCATGATCCCAGGGTCCTGGGACTGCGCCCCGCCCTTGGGGACCCTGGTTGGTGGGGAGCCTGCTTTTCCCCCTTCCTCTGCCGCTCCCCCTGCTTGTGTTCTCTCTCTCAAATAAATGAATAAAATCTTAAAAAAACAAAACAAAACAAAACAGGTTGTATATAAACATAAACCAGAAGTCCTGTAATTATCTCGAAGTCAATTCTGTTCATTCATATAACAAATACTTATCTAGCACCTACCATACGCCAGGCACTCTGCTAGGTACTAAAAATACAATGATAAGCAAAATTATATGATCCCTGACCTCATGGAGTATATAGTCTGCTATGGGAAGCAGAACTTGATATGATGCACACAGACATATGGATAATACAAACTGACAAGTGCTACGAAGGAGACGTACACAGTGAGAGGACAGAATATAATAGCGAAATCAAATCTAGTCTGACAGAAAGGTCAGTATGGCTCCTTCAAGGAAATGACATTTAAGCTGAGGCCTAAAGCAAATGTAGGATAGCAAATGGAAGATGGGACTTTCCTCAGAAGAAACACTAACACAAGCAAAGGTGCTGAGGCAGGCAAAAGCATGATCCCCCTAAGGAATGGAAAGAAAGCCAAAAGGGCTAAGGGTCAAAACAGTATAGACAACACTACTGGTCACCTCTCCAGCATGTATTCAACCCCCTCTTCCTCATTCCTAGCAGAATCATACTTTAGTTCAAGCAGCTACCCTCCTCCACAAATGGGTCATGTGTTTTAGAGGAAGAGAACTCCATCCTTCCTTTTAGAAGTGGATACTATTCAGGGGCACCTGGGTGGCTCAGATGGTTAAGTGTCTGACTCTTGATTTCGGTCATGATCTCAGGGTCGTGAGATGGAGAGCCACGTGTTGCTCTGTGCTCATCAGGAGTCTGCTTGAGATTCTCTCCCTCTCCCTCTGCTCCTTCCTCTGTCTCTCTCAAATAAATAAATACAATCTTAAAAAAAAAAAAAGTGGATCCTTTTTAGACTTAAGTCAATCATGGCAACCTCTTTTCTTCCTGTCAGTGATTAAAGGATGGCACGAGTAAAAGTAGGAAAAGAAGTTATTACATGCTCTTACAAAGAGATGGCACTTCAGACTAAGGAGGTATCAATGAAGATAGAGGTTTGCATGGAGAAATGAGGAAGAACAAAGTGTATAGTGTGTCTCCTAGGTTTTTGGCTCAGGTAAATAATGGTTAATCCTTTCCATATACTCAAAGCCAAAGAAATATTTTTAAAAATTAATAATCTTGTGATATTCTTAGTATACTTCTCTTAAATAAATCTAGTAAGAACTGTTTAAGGATCATATTTAAAACATAACTGATTCTCTACTCAGCCATAAAAAAGGATTAAATCTTGGCATTTGTGACAACATGGATGCACCTAGAGGGTATTATGCTAAGTTAAGTAAGTCAGAGAAAAACAAATACCACATGATTTCACTTATGTGGGGAATCTAAAAAACAAATGAATAAATAAAAAGCAGAAACAGACCCATAAATACAGAGAACAAACTGATGGCTGCCAAAGAGAAATGGAAGATACATGCTTCCAGTTACAGAATGAATAAGTCACAGGAATAAAAAGTACAGCACAGGGAATATAGTCAACGGCACTGTAATAGCATAAGGTGATGACAGATGGTAGACACACTTGTGGTGAGCACAGAATAACACCTAGACTTGTTGAATCACTATGTTGTACCCCTGAAACTAATGTATATATTATAGTGTGTCAACTATACTTCAATTAACAAAAAAACTAATGTATGTAAAAACAACAACAACAACAACAACAAAGCCTCATATAAGATATACTGGCCTCAGAAGTTCAGGCATACTCATAAGGATCAAGAATGAGGCTATTTAAATTTTGTCTTACAAATCAGTGTGTGTTTAAAAATTACAACGCATAATTTTTTTAAAAGATTTTATTTATTTATTTGAGAGAGAGAGGGAGGAGCAGAGGGAGAGGAAAGAGAGAATCCCAAGCAGTCTCACCATCTACCGCAGAGCCAGACCAGAGGCTCACTCTCACAACCCCGAAATCACCACCTGAAGGGAAACCAAGAGTTGGATGCCCAACCAACGGAGCCACTCAGGCACCCCAAAAATTCTAACATATAATTAACAATACTGCCTACAAATCAGACCAATTTCTAAATATCGTTTACTGTGCACTGCCTTTTTCAAAAAATGATTTAAACTAGCAAAATGTCTGAATAAATTAAAAGTCAAGCCAAGAATAAAAAAGTCCAAGGATATCTGACTATCCTATGTGTTATCTAAAAATAATTCCAGAGAAATTAGATGAAGATACATTGTCAATTATGCTAAACAAATTTATCTTAGCTAAGTCTCACAACAGCAATAATTAAGGCTACTACAGATACTAACAGAGCCAGGCAAAATATAAACTACCTTGACAAGTTGATGAAGTGTCATTTCTTTCAGAAGGTGGTGTACTTGGGCTGTTGAAATGATGTGAAGTTCCTTGGTTCAAGTCAGTGTTTGCAAAATTCTTTGAATGGCATGCACAACAACATGATGACGGTACTTCAGCTTTTTTACTTAAGCTTTCATCTACTGGCTTCCCTAAAAAAGTGAAAGAACCCAAGTTGTAATACTTCTCATTTAAAAAATATTAATCTTGGGGCGCCTGGGTGGCACAGCGGTTAAGCGTCTGCCTTCGGCTCAGGGCGTGATCCCAGCGTTCTGGGATCGAGCCCCACGTCAGGCTCCTCTGCTGTGAGCCTGCTTCTTCCTCTCCCACTCCCCCTGCTTGTGTTCCCTCTCTCGCTGGCTGTCTCTATCTCTGTCGAATGAATAAATAAAATCTTTAAAAAAANAAAAAAAAAAAAAAAAAAAAAAAAAAAAAAAAAAAAAAAAAAAAAAAAAAAAAAAAAATATTAATCTTCCTCTGCAACTAGGGTGAGCAATCACCCAATCTGCCCAAGATTGGGAGGTTTCCTAAGATACAAGATTTTCAGTGCTAAAACTGGAAAAGTACCTGGCAGATCTGGGCAAGTTGGTCACCCTATCTCCAGCATCAATTACAACAAGAGAAAAACACTTACACCAGAAACACAGAGACGTTATCATTAATTTACATAATTTGTAAAAATCTAATAATAGTCAAAGATTAATAATGTTAACCACTCAGGTATTCACTATGAGATTTATTAAAATGTCAAGCAGGGAAGATTAAAATAAAGACCTAAAGTATATTCTTAATTACTACTATTTCCCTAAAGAAACAAATCTCAATACTTTAAATAATGTAAATACATAAGGGTTAAATCATTCCTACTTCATACATCTGTTTAAAAGAGAAACATGTTTCATGATGTATCAATTATGATACATGTATCAAAGTATATTTTAAGGTCAATATTTAAATAAAACAGGTAATTTTTAATACTAAATAGAATACATAATTGTAATAGAGGTCTACATTGTGTGCCCACAAGAATACTACACCTGATCTTAGCCAAAAGGTCAAGAAGCGATTGCCTACATATATAAATACACAATTCATGGATATTAAAAAAAGGTGAATAGTTAATTTTCTATGAACAGTATTGACATTATTTTCCCATCTGTACTACATAAATACTACTAATTCTATTTTTCAGTCTCCCATTAAAATTTTAAGTTATTAACAGATTATCTTTTTACCCAAAGAGTAACATCATTAACAATCGAAATGAACAAGTTATAAAATATTTACTTTTTATTTTTTAATAGTCTTATTAGTAGCACATTTCCTTTTAAAAAACATATATATATGTGTGTATATATATATATATATATATACATATACACATAAAAATACATATACACATTCTTACATACACTCGTGGTTAACTTTAAATTCTCCTAATACTTTAGGTCAAATCCATCTAATTATGTAACTAAAACATATTCAATACTGTATTTCAGATTTATTATGTATATTAGCAAGTCTTTCATAAAAGTAAATGTTACGAGGCCTTTCTTAGCAAATAAAGTAAAAGTAATAGAAAATAACATGCATTTATGAAAACGAGATTACAATAAACTTTTGCTTATTTGGCATCTAAACAAGCAGAAAAATCAATTAGAATGTTTTCTTTATATATTCTATGGTCTAATGTTATAAAGAAGGGACAAATAAGCAAATATATTAAAGGATTTACTCAAAGCAATTATTTCTGTATGTTATAGCATCATGACAGGCCCATCTCTTGCATCTTTTACATACAAATTATCATAATCATTTTCATAATGATAACTAAGCATTCCAAGATTTTTATGTAGACTCTAAATCATCAAATAAAGAATTATAGTATGTTCAGAACTGTTTTAGAGTTAACAACATGTTTTGCTCTGTTGAAACTCTTTTGGAATATATATAGCTTGGGGCAACTGGGTGGCTCAGTTGGTTAAGCATTTGCCTTCAGCTCAGGTCATGATCTCAGGGTCCTGAAATCAAGCCCCACATCAGGCTCCCTGCTCAAGGGGGGAGCCTGCTTCTCCCTCTCCCTCTGCCGCTCCCCCTACTTGTACTCTCTCTTGCTCACTCGCTCTCTCTCAAATAAGTAAAATCTTAAAAAAAAAAAAAAAAAGGAATATATACAACTTATAAAAAAAAAATCTTAAAAGAGAATCTGTACCTAAATTAGCTAGCTAGAACATGGTCGAGTCATCCTGGATAAAAAGTACTTTATTAAAACACTTTTTTCTGCTCCCACTAAGGAACCTGAAGGTATCAACCAACTACTTACCACTAAGAGACTGTTGCCAAGCTAAAGCAGAACAAAGTAAGGCTAAGCTCTTCCCACTTCCTGTAGGGCTCTCCAACAAACAATGTTGCTTACTATTTAATCCTCTGACAATCTATGGACACAAAAACAATAAAAAAATAAATAAACAATTTACTTCATTAGGGTATCTCTCCATCATAAGTACAAATACAGTAAGAATGAGAAGTAAGGTTGCACTTCCTGGAGCACAGCAATAGCAGAAGGGAGAACCAGTATTTAGTTAAACTAGACTTTATTCCTTTATACCTCTCCCTAAAATTATGGCCTTAAAAGCATATTGAGCAAAAAAGAAATGAAAAAAAAAAGCAATTTGTGCCTTAATCATTTCTGTAAAACTAGAATATAGTACATGGATATCTTTGATGAAAACTTAATGGAGGATACTGTTCCTGGGAGTATAAACTGTTACAACCACTCTGTAAGGAATTAACAATTCCTTGTAAAGTTGAAGATACCCAACTCCACCAAGTCCAGTCCTATGTAGATACTCCACAAACTTTTCCCACATGAACACAAGGAAACCTGTATAAGAAAGTTCATAACAGCATTGTTCATAATTGCTAAAGAATGTAAACAACTTAAAAGTCTATCAAAAGAAAATGGACAAAAAATCCTGGCAAATCCATATAATGGAATACTATACAGCAAGTAAAATGGATTAACAATCAAGAGGCCCACATCTTAAAACTGTCAAGCAAAAAAAAAAAAAGTCAACTTCTGTGGGTAGGTATAGTATCATATTATTATGCAACATTTAAAATATGTGTAGTAAATACTCTACTGCTCACAAACAAGGTATAAAGTAAATATGGTAAAATATTCGGATTTAACAAAGTTGGAAAGTTGGCTTACTTAAGTTTGTATATTAATTTTCTATATGACAACTATCTTCAAAAAATTATGGTGAGAAATATACTGTTCTGTGTAATATATAGCAAATATTTTGGAGAAAGCACTAATTCTGCAAAGTAAATAGAAGTTCCAACTGAGATGGGAACATTTTTCAGAATGTTCTTCTTTTGTCTCCATTATAACAATGCACATATATACTCTAGCTGTGATCAGTATTATTTTTCCAAAGTTTAAATATTCTTCAATGAACCCGGCAAAAATTTTCAATCCATTTACTATCTGAAAAAATGAACGTAGTCTCATGATTATAAGCACCTGTATCTTAATAAAAACTTAAAATAAGTATTGAAAAATACTTACAGAATTCATCATAGCAAGCTGTGATGGGTAAGCTTTATAAGGAAAGGTAATCTTCACCCCACCAATTGTATATTCAGACCAAAGTGAAGACATCATGCTTCGCTATTTACTTCACATTCCTAACTGCAACAGAAATGAAAATCAATATTGAAACAATAACATTCAAAGAAAACCAGATAACCAACACTAGGACAGATGTCTGGAAATAAAAACTGTAATAAATGTTTAAACAAAACAAACGGGGAAGTAAAAGAATTTCCTAGTCTTATAAATCACAGTGGTTGACAGCATGTCTTGGAATCTCACAAATGTGGATTTGTATCCCTGCTGTGCCAAAGCTGTGGACTAGGAGTTAGAAGGTACAAGCTCTAGACCAGGTTCTGAAAACAACCCAGATATGTTACCTTGATCATGTCTGTTCACTTCTCTAGACTAAGATCCTTATCTGTAGTAACCCCTAATTTAAAAACAGTTATGAGAGAGACAATGCCTTGGCACTTAGTAGGTGCCCAATAATTCTTATTTAAAGGTCAGTGGGGTACAATGGAAAGAGGAGTTTTGGACTAAAGCAAACCTAAATTTGAATTCCTCTGTGTGAATCACTTAACCTCTCAGAGCTAATTTCTTCATCTGTGAAATGGAGATAATACTACCCACCTGATAGAGTTTTCACAAAAATTAGCCAGGCACTGAGTTAAGAATTAAATAAGATAATGTCTGTACATGATGTGTACATAAGGCGCCCTATGGCATCTGGATGGCTCAGTCCTTAAGCTTCTCACTTCGTTTCAGGTCCAGATCTCAGAGTCCTGGGATCAAGCCCAGCCGGGAGTCTGCTTGTCCCTCTGCCTCTCCCCCCACTAGTGCTCACTCTCTAATAAATAAAATATTTAAAAAACAATAAAGTAGAGGGGCACCTGGGTGGCTCAGTCAGTTAAGCGTCTGCCTTCAGCTCAGGTCATGATCTCAGGGCCCCTGGATAGAGTCCCATATCCGGCTCCTTGCTCTGTCCAGAGCCTGCTTCTCTTTCTGCCTGCTGCTCCCCTTGCTTGTGCTTTTATCTCTCTCAAATAAATGAAAAAAATCTTTAAAAATAATAATAAAATAGAATAAAAAATAACATAAAGTACAGAAATGTGCAAACTCCAGTACCTAAAACAAAAGTGATCTACTTTAATCCCCCCCCTCAAAACCACCTTTTCTTAACCTAAGATACATAGGTATAATGCAGAAACTGTTCTCTCTTGATATTGCATGCAGAAGTTTCTGTGCATGGCTGCATTTTTCTGAAAAGAGAGTCCATAGATTTCTCATTCCCAAAAATACATCCTAAAGAAATAACAAAAAGGGGGGGGATGATATACATTGGTATCATTTTGCAACAGTGAAAAAAATAGTAAACTCAACCTGGCGATGGAGGGATGGTTGAAATAGCAATGCAATAGATTAGAAAGCCAGTAATAACCTTAACCATAGCCTATGTGTTCCAAAAGAACCACTATTCTAAGGTATTTTCCCGTTCTAATATTTTGTGATTCTGTGAAGCTCTGAGAATGAGATTTGGTGGAATCCAACCCTTTAATCTGAACCAACAACTCAACGCTGGCCTAGTTACTCGGAAATAACCTGGGTGGACATCAATTCATCCCCCACCCCAGTTGTGGCAACAGGCATCTCAAAATGGGGCAGCTTCCCCCATTTGATGGAATAAAGCAAACAAAAACAAAAACACATCACAATTATCAGCCACCCGCCGTCGCCCCCTGCCGCCAAGAGTTAGCGCGAGGGCCCCGGCTATACTAACAGGCCTCCGCTCCCTGGTGGGGTGGACAGGCTCCCTTCTCCCCAGGTTTTCGTCCCTCACTCTTCCCTCCTCTTTCAGCCCGTGGAGATCCCAGAGGCCCTGGTGATCCAGTCAACACCGACGGGCCCAGGAGGAGTTTGGGCGAAAGCAGAAAGCAGTCTTCCGGCAGGCTTCGCGCTCTCCCCCGCACTGGAGACAGACTTGCCTGTCCTGAGGAAAACTGAAACACCGCAGACTCGGCTCCGATTCACGGGAGAAATGGAAACAGATATCCGCAAGCAAATACAGTGGAGCGCTGGCAAAGAGGGTCACACGCCTCTCTCTCTTCCTCAGCGGGCTGCTATTACCCGGCCTGGTCGCAGGCTCGGGGATGCTTCAGCTTTCCGCGCCTGTTCTCATCAGTCCCCTCAACAACACTCTCTCAGACGAATTCCCGCCTCCCACCCCCTCGACTCCCGGCATCCAATCGCAGGACGAGCTCAGACAACCAATCACCTGCCAAGACCAGAAACCAAGCAACCAGTCCTGGCGCAAGGTTAGGGGGCGAGAACTTTGGCACCCAATGGAAGCCTTCGTAATAAGAATGGACCCAAGGTACTTGGCGGCACCGGAAGGGTAACCTCAGAGGAGGGAACGCCTCGCCCAAATCTTAGGGGTTTAAAGGCGAAAAAGTTTTCTCCGTTTGACTTTTTGAAACCGGTGATTTAACCCGTGCATAGATTTCTTGGAAACTCTAAGTCTCTAGTCTTACAATCTGTAGACCAACAGAGAGGAAACACCTTTAAGCCTTGCCGAGTTCTCCGAGCATTCATCAGTGCCACTCAATTCAAATTCGAACTTACAAGTAGCCGGGCTACCGAAAAGACTGAGGCGGGAATTGCCAGATTGAGCCAAATCAGGCGAAATGGATCGATGACAACCGGCTACACGACCTCATAATTTTCAAGGCTCTCCCAGATACCAGATTGAACCAAACGCTCGCGAGGTCTTCCAGCACCTGATAACTTCTACCTCTATTAAGGCACATCCACCTGTCCCTCCCGAGACCAGTTTATTCTTGTCAAACAAGTACACTTCAGTTTCCTCAAAAAACAGGTTAACCATGATCTCTCTGAATTGTTATTTTTAAAGAGTTATGAATAGCCTAAACTTGGCTAAAATACTAGTGTCCAAAAAAGCAATACCTGAGACATTTTCTCAAAATCGAGAAACTGGTTTGGGAGAGAAGGTTGCAGCAGGAGGGGAGCTGATTTGTTTGCCTCATTTTCACTTTTACTACATTGTCCCCAAATGACAAAACTCAGTCACGAAAACAAATTCTGCCCTTTACTCATTTCAGATTCAGAAATTTATCCTAAATAAGTAATCTAAAAGAAAGAAAAGGTAATAATACCTCAGCTTATAACAGTGCCTATTATAATACTGAAAAAAAAAAAACACTTCACAGTATAGTAATAGGGAGATGGTTATATCAATTCAATCACCATGAAGCCAATAAAATAATTATAAACATAAATTACTATAAACCATAATTATAAAAATTAAACAACTTGCAACAATTTCATATAAAATGAAAAAAGCAGACTCCAACTGGATACTATGAATTACATTATGTGAAAATATGTGTGAATAAGCAAAGATGAAGGGAAAGTACTAAAAATGTAACTTATTGTTAAGACAGTGGAAGGGTAATTTATAAAAATAAGTCCTCAAAAATGCCTTCAAGTTGTTATTTTGCATTTACAAAGTTTTAAAATATCTAATCTTTTAAGTAACTTCTCCAGGGTAACTATTCTGATTTTCCTCTCCTAAATTCCTAAGGCTCTCAACTGACTCTAATCTTGTATTGCCATTTGATGTATGTGGCATAACAGAAAGGGACACACACAGACTCTGGAGTCAGACAGTCCTGGATACCAGTCCCTTGAAATGTCCCTTTCAAGTTAGTAGCAGTGAAATGAAACACAAAAAACTACAAGTTCATTTGATAAAGAATATGAATGTTTATAAACCAATATTCAAAATAGCTGCACACATCTGTTTCACTTGAATAAAAAAAATCACATTGTGACAAATCTTATAACCTTAACTTAAAATACATGAATATTAACATTTACTAATATATTTACACATTTTATTTACATCATCAACAAATCTGATGAAAAACAGCATGTTATTTAACACAGCAGGTTTTGACCAGTCTTTGAAAAGAGATCCAGGAATGTGCACTGCATTTAGTTAGAAAACATATTTCAACCTTTTCTGATTTGCTAGAGGTTACCTACTCACACAAAATAGTCCAAAGCCTCAGTTTAAAAACTAAACAAAACAAAACAGGAGCAGTTGTATTTAATCTTGAAAGACTTATAAAACTGCCTTGTTTAAAAATAAGAAAATTCTTATGGTATTTTTAAGTGGATGCTTTTACTTTTTGCATCAAAATTACTTAATTGAACACTAAGCATCTAATAAAAGTTATAAATATTCTATCATCTAGTATGCTGTGTACTTCATGATTTCAAACAGCTAGAAATTAGTTCTTATATAATACCCTTATGAGGTAGGGCCAGTAGTAATCCCATTTTACAAAGGAGGAAAATGACATGTGCCTATATGCTAGTGAAAAGACTGGAGTTAAGTTTTTTTTCTTAAAAACCACACTTCCTTATTAGCCTACCTAATTTCTTTTACAAGCGAGGAGGTCTGTTTCAGGCACGGAATTGAAGGGGTTGGGAGGAGTGTGTCATTCAGGTATATCTCAGAAAGCAAAGAGAAGTAACTTCTATGTCGGATACTTAATTAAGGAAAAAAAAATTAGGACTATGGTTTACCTGAATGCATCTACCTAATCAATGGAAGTTACTAACAGAGGACAGCAAAATCCTTCAGCAACATGGTACTTTACACTTTTTAATTTTTCCTGAGGTCCAAACACTGTATATATTTCCTTACTCAGAGATCTTCTAAAATTATGATGTGAATTATAATCCTGATGGCACACCAAGTGCTCTTCAATTTGGTGTGTTTCACTGCTCTGAACTTTAATTAGATACCAATGTATTACCCCCCACCCATGACCATTAGGTAAGTCAGTAAAACATTATAAAAATAAATCTTAAAAAAAAAACTAAATGAAATCTCCTTTCAGGTTCTTCTCTGCACAAAGATGTTTCTGTAAACACTTCTAAATTAGTATCTTAAAATTCCAAATTATTCAAGTATCTCTTTAAACATATGTCTCTATATTAGTAAAAATTGAAGCAAATATGTAAAATCTTAAAATTGTCATCTGTAATTCCATGGAAATCATTTACAAAAAGCTATTTGCCTTTTTTAAAGCCTTCTCAATACTATTTCTTGAGAAGCAAAATTCCATCTTGCATTATTATTACTTGCATTGCAAGTTTTAGCGACTTCTATTGGGTATTTCAACTCCTAATTTTTCCTGAATTCTCCCTTCCCTTTTTCTCCCTCTCATCATTGCATCATTGTCACACTGTTACTAGCTGACATTAAACACTAGGGCTACCCACAGACTCATCTTTATAAGAAATTAAAGGCATGGCACTGTTTCTTCATTGCAAAAACTAAATACAAAGCCAAATTCACTTTCTAGTAATGAGTTTCTTAAATGTGCTCCCAATAGAAAAAAAAAAAAAAAAAGCTCCGCTGCTACAGTATAAACATACCAGCAAATTAGATTCACAGAACTGCCAAATACAAGCAAGCATAATTCTTAAAGAGAGTTCTAAATTATACTCATGTTGAACTGAATCGTTTAATGATTCCAAGATGTTACTGTTCCCAGTTTAGAGTTGTTATAAGATGCAGATTCGTATTGAGTATATGCAGCAGACAGCTTCATTTTTTTTGTTTTACTTTTTTTTTTTAAATTCCACTAACACTCATGTTTATTATTTCAATTATTGTGCTTTCAATACAATGACAGAGCTGTACATCAGGATCCATACTTCCAGTGTCTCCAGATCCATTTTTGTAAGATGGATCTTTACAGATACCAGACCATCCACTCGGTTTCTCCTTTATTTGTTGAAGACCTAAAAACATAAGGAAAAAAAATAAATTGAGGCAAGGAATCTGGAAAGGAGTTTGGCCTTTATGTTTGAGATATTAAAACAACTTTAAAAATAACTTACTACTTACGTGTAATAATTGGATCAATGTCTCTTGTCTGAGTGGCAACATCAGAGGCACAGACTTGGCCTATTTGGATCAGCAAAGACATAATATCCTCATACAGTGGAGGAAATGCTCGACAGAAAGAGACCAAACTTGGCAGAGTTGGCATGAAAAAAGCATACCGCTTAGCCTGTGTTAAAACTGTTGGAAAGAAGTTAAACAATTTTTTACTTTACAGATATACATTCAACATACATGACCTATTAAATATACTAAGCATATGAGATTGCTAAGTTTTCTAAGATGTGTCTCATCCCTGCTTTCAGGGAGCTTACAATCTAATAGTCAGCCATCATCCAACATATAAATTATTATTCTCAAGTACTGTGAAAAGTGTATTTCATGTATTATTTAATTTAGTTCTCACAGTTTTATAAATGAGGAAAGTATTACTATGATACCTCTTTTATAGAGGAGAAAAACTCCTAAGTAAACCTTAGATTAAGAAACTTGTTCAAGGGGACGCCTGGGTGGCTCAGTTGGTTAAGCATCTGCCTTTGGCTCAGGTCATGATCCCAGGGTCCTGGGATCGAGCCCCACACTGGGCTCCCTGTTCAGCAGGGAGTCTGCTTCTCCCTCTCTGTCTCCCCACTCCCACCCATTCTCTCTTTCTCTCTCTCTTTCTCTCTGCGTCTCTCTCGAATAAACAAAATCTTAAAAAAAAAGAAACTTGTTCAAGGCTACACAGCCACTTAATAGTGGACTTGGGATTGAACTCAGGCAGTTAAAGCTCTTAACCACTAAAAATAATAACATGAGGTAATATAATGAAAACAAAAATGAACAAAGTATTATGGGGGCACTAAGAAAATATGAAATTAACTAAGCCATACTTTAAAAGACTGAATTATAGTTCATATCTTCTAAAGTTTCTTTTCATACCATTTTACTCTACAAACCGGATGGTGATTAAAACATTAGGGTATGCTTTAGAACTTAAGGAAACAATTAATATATTTACATTTACACATCATGATTACATTTTTCTGGAACTCTAAGCCTTTCTAATAAATTATAATTTGTCTTCTACTGACCTAATGACATTCAGAAACCATACCTGATTTTCATTCGTAAAATATGGAAAGTTTTTTTCCCTTACGATTATATTTATTTATTTATTTAGAGAGAGCACACGTGTGTGAGAGCAGGGGAAGGGGCAGAGGGGGAGAGAATCCGGAGCAGACTCTTCACTGAGCACAGAGCCCAACGGGGGGCTCAACTCCACGACCATGAGATCTTGACCTTCCTGGGCTGAAATCTAGAGTCGGATGCTCAACCAATTGAGCCACCCAAGTCCCCCTGAAAAGCTTCCTATATTTACTTAAATCTATATATAATTACTCACAAAATGAAAGATACAATTTGCCTACCTATTCATCTCCTCTACACTATAAATCACACTTGTAATAAAAAATTTTTCAAAAGAATAATTGAACAGATGGTGTAAATTAAACTATTAGTGACACAGAAACATCATATTACTAAACCTGTACTACTTTATGTTAGAAGTTTTTGTTATTGATGTTGGTTGGCTACACACCTGTTAGCAAAGTTCCCATGACATTCACAGCTAGGCGAGCCACACTGAGTGACTTTGGTAATGCATACTGGATACACAAATGAGAAAGCAACTGGATAGCAAATATCTGCAATACAAATTCAAAATGTTACATGTTTCTGAAGAATCTTTAAGTATTAAAATTTTAAAAATTTTTGATAACTAGCAAGACTGGAGGGAGATTAAAATTTTCCTAAACCTCCAAAATGTTCATTACCTGTTTTTCAAGTTCTGGCTGTGCAATAAGCTCAGGTATGAAATCCAGACAGATATGCATAGATGGAATACCTGCGACGGTCAGAGGTAAAAGTTCACATGGATAACCCTATCTCAACAAGAGAGGGGGGAACAGTTAGAAAGTAAAAAAAAAAAACAAAACACAAAACACACACACAACTATAAGTCAAATACAGATAAAAATACATGGGGAGATTTTTCTTCCTTTATGTAAAAGTTGCTCAGAAGGCTACAGTGCCCTGCGTGTGTCCTGGCGTTTCACCTTTCTAGTGCAACAGAATAAAGACAAATTATCTGAACCTATTAGTCTGAAATAAAATTTAAAGACTCTGGATTTGGGGCCATATTGCAAAGGACCATGATCATTTGTGTGATCTCCGACTTCTAACTGATCCTTGGTAATTCAGTAATCAAAGCACCCTCCCCGCCTCAAAAATCGAGGTCAGCCATATAAGTGTCATTCTTTGAAAACACACCTGAAAGTGAACAAGTTTAGCAATGTTGGGATCAGCGATGTACATCTGGTGTAACAGACAACAGATAAGGCACTGAACTTCTCGAAGGTTACACAGCAAATTGTCTTCTTCCTCCATTCCCTTATTTGAAGCACTGGTAGTAATAACACTTTGAACATTCCTTAGCAAGCTGTCTGGATTGACACCCTTTGCTTTCTCTTCTTCAGTAGGTAAGCAAATCTCCAAGAGAATTTGGACAGCTGCACTATCCTACAAGCAAATAAAACAGTGAATTTAAGAAGTTTTTGAGAATTTTGCTTGAAAACCAAATCTAATTTTGTTTTCACATGAACCACACTGGTAAAATACCTGTTTCTTTAAAAAAAAAAAAAAAAAAAAGGGGGAATTTTTAAAAGAAAANGTACTTTTAAAAGCAAATGTGAGCAATCTAGAGGGCAGTGGTTCTCACCTTGTTTAGGGTCGCGAACACCTTGAAGGCTCTGAAGAAAACTACACACCTTCTCCGTATAAAAATTAACATGTAAACAAATATACTGCATAATTTCAGGGTAGTCACATATCACTAAGGCAGATCCATGGAATGCAGTTTAAAATCATCTACTAGAAGAGCATTCAGATTTAGTGACATCCTGAACAGGGCCTGAGCAAAAAATGACTTCTACCAGAATCTCCTTTCTTTCCTCTCAAATTCCTACATCTCCCAAGATCCTATCCTGTATTCCCCTCTTTTTCTCACCTGGCTTTATTTTCCTCACCAATTAATTAATTCCTCTGAAGATGGTGGTTAATAATTAATGCCTAAACGTCACTTCCTAAAGGTTTTTTTCCCTTTTAATTTGAAGATGGGCTCCTTATGGCCCTGGTTTTGCAAAGAAAAATTCTGCCTTACCATCTATTCCACCTGTACAGCTCATTGTTGCTCAGTCTACAAGCTTGAGTGTCATTTCATAGAACAGTAATTTCCTGAGGGGTGATACACCTGATGCCCCTACATTTAAAGGAGAGCTATAATCACTCTTATCTAGCAGGAAAAGGTAACACCAAAAATGAATATATGACATGTATCTCTGGAAGACAGCCACTGCCTGGAATAGAAGAAAACAATTACTTCATCTAACTGTTTCACCAACTTGATTATAAAGTAAGGTTAGCTTTATTTTATAATTATCATTCGTGGGTCCAAGGGTATTTGGTTTGGGGTTGCTGTTTTGTTGTTTTTGTTTGTAGACTCTGGTGCCAGACTACCCAGGCTGGAATACTAGCTCTGCCACTTATTAACGTGTAGCCTTGAACAAGTGACTTTACCTCCCTAAGTCTCATTTTCCTAATCTGTAAAAATGGATAATAACACTTCCTACCTCACAGGTTGGCTATAAAGATTAAATGAGTTGATATATGTAAAGAACTTAGAATAGCACTCAGCATATAGTAAGCATAATATAAACGGTAGCTATTATGATCCTCAATCCCTTATCTGAAATTCTGAGGGCCAGATTTATTTTAGAACTCAGAATTCTTTTTTCATGTAATATTACGTAAGATCTCCAGCAGAGACTAGGGTAGCACACAGTGCAGTCAAACATATTCACATATTTGTAGCAAAACCACATTCACAGTAAGTGGGATAAGGCCATAAATAGCTCCATCTCAATTCAGGTCAAGTTTTGTCACAAATGAGATGACATCAGGTCAGGTCTTTCTGCCAACTAAATTACAAAAAAAATGCTTCAGTTTTCATAACTTTTTTGATCTTTGTACCATAGATAAGGGATTGTGGACCTATATTATTACTCTAATTCCCCTTATTGCCAATGAAAATATTTCAGAAGATATATTTCAAACTAAGAAAACACTTCTACTTTGAAGAACTCAAATTGCTTAACATTTAATCATCTCACAGCTCCTGCTTTACTCAAAAATGACTAAAGGCTCTAGTAAAATTCTACATTGTTATAAAACTTTTCTAAATATAAAACTGAACTCTTTATGTTGTCATACTATTTACCACTACCTGACATTTTATTATATATATACTTCTTGTCTATTTGATTAAAAAAAAAAGTTTGTTAAAATTTAAATCTCAATTGGGGCGCCTGGGTGGCACAGCAGTTAAGCGTCTGCCTTCGGCTCAGGGCGTGATCCCGGAGTCCTAGGATCGAGCCCCACATCAGGCTCCTCTGCTGTGAGCCTGCTTCTTCCTCTCCCACTCCCCCTGCTTGTGTTCCCTCTCTCACTGGCTGTCTCTATCTCTGTCGAATAAATAAATAAAATCTTTAAAAAAAAAAAATTTAAATCTCATTTAAATGGCTAGTAAACTAATATCATGAAGATTATTCCTAATTTTAGTAATATAGTCCATCTGATAATCAGAAGCAAAGGAAACAGCATTATAATATGTTCTGTAATGAAAGAAATGCACAATGTGTCACCGTTGTACATAAAGGGCTATCATATGCCACCTATTTAACTAATTATATTAACGGGGAAACTCATGACTATCTTGACGAAATTTTATTACCTGAGCAGCCAGTAATGCATTTTTCAATTCTTCTCTGGTAACCTCTGGGCCATCAGTTTGCCCAACTAAACCTATTGTATTATTCTGGGAAGGCCTATCTTGCTCCGCTGTTTCCTTCAGATGAGCACTAAGGTAGGCTTTGGATGCAAGAAGATATCCATTCAACATGTGTAAAGTAATATCCATCAGTGGGGGGCATCTAACACAGAAAGAAGAAAAATACATGAGAAAGAATATAAATGTATAAATTAGTCGGAATATGATCAATCAGTCCCGAACAGTACCTGAAAAACCTAAAAAGAGTAGTAACACTCTTCCACTGAAATATTTATTCTAAAAATAAAAGTTTAATATATTTGTCTTATCCTCTATATTTCAAAATTATATTGAATATTGAATATATATTAAATATTATCTATTTCACCTTATCAACTAAGCCAAACATAATGTATGCCCTAGAGAAAAGATGCCTTTTTTGCAAAAAAAAAAAAGGCATTGCCAGTAAGTCTCTTAAATGGGAACCTGCAAAGCACCTGTCCTAAAAAGAGAAATATTCTGTTACTGATTAAGATGAAGGAGACTAGAACAGAATATTTATTCTTTCTACTCCTGTTTCTTCTTTGGAGCAAGACAACTTGCTATTCCAAAAGTGCTTCATCTACTTGACCTGGGATAAGTTACAGAGCCTCAGTTTCCTCATCTATAAAAAGAGTACAGTTATTCATACCTCAAAGATCACTACAGATTAAATGAGATAAGAACAAACATAAAAATTAAATATTAAAAAGGAAAGAAATGATAAATTAGTAACCACTAAAATTTAAAAAACCAAGCCCTGGGATGCCTGAGTGGCTCAGTCAGTTAAGCTTCTGCCTTCAACTAAGGTCACAATCTCAGGGTCCTGGAATCGAGCCCCTGTTGAGCTCTGTGCTCAGCGGGGAGTCTGTTTCTTTCTCTGATACTCCCCCAACTTGTGTGTGTGTGCTCTAATAAATAAATAAAATCTTTAAAAAAAAAAAGCCACGCCCTTAGAATAACCTGACAATGTCACGTCTCAGTCTATCACAGAAGGAACTAGTATGCATGCATAAACAGGCAATACAGCTGTGTTTATAACCATGTAACAATGGAAACACCTTAATCAATATATCAATGGTTTTTCGGAAATGTCCAAATTTTCTACAATAAACATCTACGTTTTTATAGTGAAAAAAATATGTCAGTATTAAAAAACTATGGCAATGTTTCCAAAAATCTGAAGCTCCACTCCAAAATTCTGAATCAGAGTTTCTGGAGGACAAGCCTAGTAATTTACATATGGGTTACTATGCAGCAGTTAAAACAAATGAGTTAGACCTATGCATATCAATATGGAAAACATGTGAACAACAGTAAGTTTTTTTAAAAAAAGAACAAAAACATGCCTATAATATAATAACTTATGTTTTTTTAAACCACTGAAAGAAAAAGTATTTCTACTTATAAATTTGTAAATACAAAATAAAGCTACATACACAGTAGTATGACAACAAAGTTTCCTCTGGAGATGGAACAGGGATTGGTCAAGAGGTCAAAGAGCAATTTTGCTTTAGCCATAGCAACATTGGTAGATATGAGAGAGAACAATAAGACTTTACACTGTACGCCTTTTTCTTACTGTTGATCTTGTTTGTTCACTTACTAACGTATATAATGAAAACTTTCATACATACATAAAAAAGGGAATATGGCAATGAATCTCCAAGAAATTATCACCTACCTTCAACAGTTACCAACACATGGCCAGTCATTTCCTCTACACTCCCATCCACTTTCATTCCCCTCACCACCAATGGGTTAGTTCAAAGCAAATCCTAAACATTATATCTTTTTATATGTGTATATCTTTTATATTGTTTGATATCTTTAAAAATCATGTGGATGATCACGTGGTAAAAAACTAAATTTTAAAAAATTAACAAAATTAAAAGGCAAAACAGAACAAAGGAAAAAACTGTAATATACATATAAAGTGCTAATATCCTTTATGAAGAACTCTTTCCAAATCAAAAAAGATATGTATTTCAACAGAAAACTACACTAAAATATAAAGAAGAGATATCAACAGCCAATAAGCATATTTAAATATTCAATCTAAAATATAAATTAAAATGAGAATCAAGTTTTCACCTATCAAATTGGAAAATATTACATAAAGTAGTGAAGTGCAATATCAAACACTGCTTTGGGAATGTAAACTGGTTCAGCCTTTCTAGATGGCAGAATGAAAATATGAATATGAATCAAAATATGAATATGAAAAATATGAATCAGAAACCTTGAAAATGAGCATGTTACTTTTGCCCCCATAATTCCATTTTTAAGAATCTGCTCGGGGGTACCTGGCTGGCTCAGTTGGAAAAGCATGTGACTCTTCATCTTGGGGTCCTGAGTTTGAGTCCCATATTGGATACAGAGATCACTTCAATAAGTAAACTTTAAAAAAAATAAAATAAAATATTCTAAAAAAAAAAAAAAGAATCTGCTCTAAGGAAATAGTACATAAAATAGTCACCACTGCACTATTGATAATAACAAAAAACAGAAATAAACAAAATGCCCAACAATAGGGATTGGGTTAAGCATAGCTTAACTATGTGGAATACTATACAGCCAATTAACATCGGAATATCTATTAACCTGGGGGAAAGTTCGCAAGTTAAGAGAAAATCCAGGCTACCAAGAAAACATATACATTATAATAGCAAAATTTAACAACTTTCTGAATAACTGGAGGCAATTCAGGTGAAAGGTTACTTACTTAAATGGATTTTTAACACTGATAATTTGTTTTAGAAGTTGCCCTTTTCTGGAAGTGTAATTTACTGCTATTTTTCTCTCATTAGATACTTAATGTCATTTAAACTGTTCATTTTCCTGACTCCTATTTCCTATGAGAACTTGATTTCACCAAACCATACATAACTGATTTTGCAAATTTGTCACTTCATGAATGTCATCCCTTGGGTTGAGGACAGATGACTACATTCATAGAGTGTGTATCCTAGTTAAGTCTTCGTTAACTCCAATTTCTTTTTCCTCTAAGCCATTTAATGCAAAGCTTGTCTTCTTAAGTTACCACCTAAATGACCTCTTTATCCTAATATTCAAGGCTAAATTCAAGGCTAACCTGACATTCCAATTCTAAAGGGTGCTCCTCTCAACAAATTATCCCTCCATTCCAAGCCTTTTTCATTTGTGCTTCTTCACTTTTGCTCACACTGCTCCTTTTCCCCCACAATGCCTTTCTTAACCCCTTATCCTGATCATTAGATCTAAACCCCATTTCTATCCTTTAAAATACTACTCAGGTCCTACTTACTCTGCATCTTCCCTGAACCTTTAATAGCATCCATTTACTAAACCATTCATCTGCATATGACCATATTATTTAACTTTCCATGTATTTGTCTTACTTCTCCATACAGGTGATAATCACTTTAACCTATGTATCATTGTATTACTTAGCACAGTAACTGGAAATTCAAATATTAATGATGTGAATTAATTAAATTGGCCTCTTGAGGTGGAGCCACTTCAAAGCAATTGATTAAGCTCAGCAACTGGCAAGAAATCATAGACAAATGTGGAATCAATGAAGCTGATATCACAACTGCAGATGCCCAAAAAATCACAGTTTAAATGCAAGTAGTGGTTCATAATAAGCGAATTTTTAAAAACCTTTTTAAAAAATGCTAACAACAAGGCTAGATTTTACTAATCACATATTAAATATTAAACTGAATAGTTCTGAATGTAGACAAAACAAAAACAAACAAACAAAAAACCACCTCACAGAGCACACTGCCAATTACTAAGATCTTCAAATTGAATTTCTTTGATTTCTTTTGACTCTCCAAAGTATAACTTCAGAATAAAACTGAAACTCAAATGACACATACCTGTGTACCCTCTGGTCACATCTTAGGACAATGAGAGGATCTATCATCAAATCATTCTGAGTATACTTTTGTTGCCGTACAAACTTTATTGAAGGCTGAAGTGCATTCACTGTCATTACCCATAGCCTGACGAGAAAATAATCACATGTTCAAAAACAGCTAAATTATAGTTGAAACCTGCAGCCATTCAGTCCTAACTTAGAAGGATATAATCAAGAAAAAATTTAAAAACAGGTGTGAATGAACTTGGAAAAATTAAGAACTACTGAAATCTAACTTATTATGATGTCTCTAAAACAAATGAAGATAAAACAGCAAACACAACGTAGTTTCAAAAATCCTCACAGTTATAATGGAATAATCATGGTACATAAAATAAAAGTATGAATTAAAACCTTAGCACTTTGAAACTGTATCTGGCCCCATAAATAAGCCATGGTTCTGTATCATCATAAAATCTCAATGTTAGATGCCACTTTGAGATTAGATATCAATAAACTCTAAAAGTCATTATTAACCTGATTGCACATCAGAATTACTAAGGCATATGCCAATAGGAAGGGTACCTGATCTCTTAAAGTGAACCCCAGGAGTCCATCAGCCCCAACTTGCACACTGAGCTTGCCCACTCTTAAATATGAAGGGATAGCCAAGAGTCATCAGACATTTAAGGAAAGCATCTAGTTTGAAAAAGATTAAAATATGCAAACAGAAAGAAACTTCAAAGAAACAGAGAATGTAGGGATGAGAAACTTTTTAAACCCTATAATTAATATCCTTCAAGGATAGAATATTGCACATATGAAACAAGAACAGGAGGCATTTAAAAATATTCAGGTAAGGGACACTTGGGCAGCTCAGTTAAGCGTCTGACTCTTGATCTCAGGTCATGAGTTCAAGCCCCATGTTGGGCTCCATGCCCTACTTAAAAAAAAAAGAAAGAAAGAAAGAAAAAAGAAAACTAAAAATGTTCAGGTAAGAAAGAGCTCTTAGAGATTAAGATATAACAAATTTTTTAAATTCAAAAGAAAGACCAGAAGATAACATTGAGGAAATACTCAAAGTATATTCAAAAGACAAATTTTAAAAAAAGAGAAAAAAATCAGAAAGTAAGGGGTTTTAAAATAAGAGGCTTAAAAGCTAAATTACAAAAAATTACAGAAAACAAAGGGAAAGAAATCACTGAAGAAAAAATATAAGAAAATGGCCTTAGAAATGAAGGCATTGGTCCCCAGACTAAAAAAAGGCCAAGCACCCAACACTATGAATTAAAAAAAAAACCACACACACCAAAATACATCATCATAAAATTCCAGAAAACAGTGAAAGGAAAAAAACCAACAATTTAAGAGAGGAAAAACAATGGTCACATACAAAGGAGTGGAAGTTGATATATCACTGGATTAATTAATAGCAACAAGGGAAGCTCAATTCATTCAGTAGAATGATAAATAAATAAGTTCCCTAAACATCCTTTCTCAGGAAGCAACTTGAGTGTGAGTTTCACACACTAAAATGAGGAACTACACCAACGACAGAGAAAAACATGGAATTCAACAAAGAAGAAAGAAAAAACCAATTCCAGGATGGCTATTGTGCATGTTGCAAATTAAAACATAAGGATAGAAAGCTATGAAAGGAACGTTTCCAAGAAAAAAAATGTTACGGAGACATTACCTGATATGTTATAACAATTATAAAGTAAATGTACTCTCAATAATGGAGTTTAGGGTTGAATTAGTTATTGATAAAAACGAACACAAAAACAAAACAAAACCACAAGTAAATGGAAGAGGGAATTATTAACTCAGGGTTTGTGTGTCAGATACGAAGGAAGGCAGCTGTATAAGAAAGAAATTGTAATCAAAGGATAGTGCATGTATCAACTACAAAAATAGCACTAATGTAGTCATAATAACAGGCACACTGAGTACTACTTTAACCAAAAATTTTGGTATTACTCTATTGGGAGAAATGGAGGAAGGGAAAGTGTGTGTTGGGGGAAGAGGGACTCACAGGGGAGGAAACAGGTAAGAGGGCTAACATTTCACCTTGTATAATGGAAAGTCACAGATAATTTCTAAATTGGAAAGTCAGGAAATCATGGTAATTTTAAGTATGTTATTGAGATAGATGGGGGGATATAAATGCCAGAATAAAAGGGTTGAAGAGCTGAAAACAGCTGTCTCTGGGGAGCAACAGTCTTAAAATGGAAAGGAATATACTATATAAGTTCTTAAGTTATGTGCATTTATTTATTTGATATAAGTAAAATTACATTTAAGAAGCATAAATATGGGACACCTGGGTGGCTCAGTCGGTTAAGCGTCTGCCTTCAGCTCAGTTCATGATCCCAGGGTCCTGGGATCAAGCCACACATCGGGCTTCCTGCTCAGTGGGAAGCCTGCATCTCCCTCTCCCTCTGCCCCCCCCCACTTGTGCAACTGTCTCTCTCACAAATAAATAAAATCTTTAAAAAAAATTTAAAGAATAAAATAAAAAGCATAAATATTCCCAGACCTATTAAATTAAAAACTCAGGTAACTCCAGCCCAGTATTCTGGGGTTTTTTTAGAGCAGACTAGGTGTTTTTTGTTTTTCTATTTAAAGGAGGTTTTTGTTGTTGTTTTTATTTTACTTAAAGTCCAGTTAACAGACTGTGTAATATGAGTTTCAGGTGTACAGTTTAGTGAATCACCACTTCCATATAACACCCTGTGCTCATCACAACAAGTGCACTCCTTAATCCCATCACCTATTTAGAATAGGTGTTTTTGATGCAATACATGAAACAGGAGAGACTCGTTTCCTAAAGCAAAATAATTAATCCGGTGTTCTCTAAACTTTATGTGTGCTAGATTCACTCAGGAAATCCTTAAAAATATATATTTATTAAAAATATTTAAATATTAAAAATTAGTATTTTTAAAGAAAAGTACTAATGACTAACTCCCAGCAACAGACTTTCTGATTTAATTAGCATGGGGTACAACTTGCAGATCAGGAGCTTTAAATAAAGCTCTCCGGGTGATTTTAATGCATGGCAAAATTTGAAGCCATGCTAAGGACTGCAAGACACAAGGTGATCTGAATCACAATTAGCTGCAAATGAGAGATATGTGATAACATTTTTAAAGAACTTTCTCAAGTTGGAAATACTTTAAGGTTTCTCTGCTTCTTAAAGTTTATTCTTTTCCTTAAAGTTAAAACAGCTCTTTAATTAGTAGTCTTCAGAATGGATTTATATTGTCAGATAATCAACAATTTTTTCAACGTTTAAGTTTAGGTTATTGTATACAATCACTGCTATATGCTTACTTATTACATGAAACAATACACTGAAATTACCTTCTAGGCATCACAGTATTAAGAACCATCCACAGTTTATTGACGGTTTGAAGAATTCGCCGTGGAACCCCTGAATTCAATAGCTGGTTCATATTGGATGTTAATACTTCTGCATAAGGTATAAGTTCACTGGCAGAGAGTAGAGTCAAGTGTTCTAGAATCTGCATCACTTGTGTGTGACTTACTGGGACAGCTGAAAATGCTAAAAGGAAAACTTGGCAGTCATGATCTAAATTCTGTACAACTTACCAAATAATATTTGGTAATACTTTCCTATCAGACTACACACCAAATCAAGGAAACATTGTTGCTGAAAAAGAGTAAAACTTTCAATCCTGGCCACAAGTTTTGGCTACACTTAAAATAAAGGCCTAAGAAAAATTCATGTTAAGTATACTTATAAAGATAAAAATAATCATTAAGATAAAAGTTATAAAAATCCCATTTTAAAAAACACATTAGTGACTCAAAGACAAATGTCATTTCCCTGGTGATTCAGATTAATTTTAAACATTGACCAAAACATGAAAATATACCCAGGTATTGCTTTTGGTAGTAACATTCAATAAGATTCAAACTTCTTGATATTCTCCATCTGGGTGGCCCCCTTTCTAGGATGTAAGTATCCAGCAGACTGCTGTTAGTAAAAAATTTCTAGAACTGTGCTTTTCAATAGAATAGTCACTAACCACATCTGGCTACTGAACACCTAAGAAAAGGAGCTAGTGCAAACTGAGATGTGCTGTGAGTATAAAATATATACCAGACTGCAAAGACTTTCTGTGGAAAAACAGCAAAATATCTCATTAATATTTTTTATATTGATTACATGATGAAATGATAATATATTGATATATTGGGTTAACTAAAATAATTATTAAAACTACTTTTGGCTGTGTTTTACTTTTTAATATGGCTACAGAAAGTTTACAATAATATATGTAGCTCGTATCATATTTCTATTTGACAGTCCTTGAACATTATCCATTAATGACAAGTAATACTACTCTATTCCACAGCATTTATTCCCGATCAGTTTAGGACCTTCCTAAAACCACATGACCTGTTTAGTGATGTAACATAGAAACTATGAGAAAACACAAGCACGTCAGAAGAAAAGGTTAAAACTCCGAGGGTGACTGTTAAGCGTCTGACTCTTGATTTCCGCTCAGGGCATGATCTCAGGGTCCTGAGATCAAGCCCTGAGTAGGGCTCCATGCTCAGTGCATAGTCTGCTTGTTCCTCTCCCTCTGCTCCTCCCCCAACTCGCGCGCGCTCTCTCTCTCTCTCAAATAAATAAATTAAAAAATAATTTTTTTTAAAAAGGTATAAAACTCCTTAACTCAAAGAAAATTACTTAAAATATATTGACCAAACATTGTTACATACCCAGGAAAATTCTGCATGATTTTAAGATTTCAATGAGCCTAACATACATCTCTTTGTACTACTAAAGGCGTAAAAGGGGTATCCAATTTACTATACCTTCTTGGAGTTGTTTAGGAGAGTGGTTTTTGGCATTATTGGTCAGTAGCATTCGCCTTAACAGGGCATCAGTCCCTGTGATTTCTTCTTCACAGATCCAATCATCCACAATGCATAAATGTGGGTAATTAGTTGCAAGGAGACGTAGTAAAGCAGAATGTAGCCCTTGAAAATTTACAAGATGTCAACTGGATTCTTCATTCTCGAATACCAAAATCTTATCTCCTCACTCCCCTCTCCCTTGTCCCTTTCATTTTCCGCAAACCAAAGGAATGGGCGCATCTTGTGCATGCATACTACCCTTTGAGAATTTC
Organism: Ailuropoda melanoleuca; assembly: GCF_002007445.2. Classification (NCBI taxonomy): domain Eukaryota; kingdom Metazoa; phylum Chordata; class Mammalia; order Carnivora; family Ursidae; genus Ailuropoda; species Ailuropoda melanoleuca. The sequence continues at coordinate 12,598,533 of NC_048230.1, forward strand.
TGTTCAGTAATTCAGCCAGAGAATCTGCTTAAGTAAAGATCCCCAAGTGACTTGATACACAAAAAGGTGGAAACTACTAGTTTTATCAAAAGTTCTCAAGCTTTCTTCCACCCTATCCCAACATAAAAGTCTCCCATCAGGAAACAGTTGTTTGACATAGCAGTTGTTCAAGAGCTGACTGGGGAGGAAAGAAAAAAAGGGGAAAAGAATGTCCATTTGGGGGAGATCATATATAGTTTGAGAAAGGCCTTACTCAGAAATTCTGATAGGCATCTATAGAAGAACATGTGCTCTCTTCCAACCCAGTTCAGAATCACTGCCACAGATGGGTAAAATCAAAGTTGCCCACTTTGAGTGCCTAAAAGATGTCAGGCACTCTATTTTTTCATTTCTCCCTAACGTCCCTTCAAGGTAAGCAATATTGTCTCCATTCTACTGTAAGGAAACAGCCTGAAAGACATTTATTAAAGTTCCCAGAGTCACACAACTAAGTATGCCAGCCAATCAAAGCAGTATGGCTGATACCTACAAGACAGTGCATTTGTCTTCCTTCAAGAAGACTTAAGAAAGCTCAAAAGGAACGGGAAACTTCGTTTTACTAAATCAAAATATTCTTTCTAACGTTTTGCTTATAGCACAGTTTGACTATTCATGACTATTATTTTTAATGATAAATGATTCTATAAAAAATGTCTATTTAGATATCCAAAGTATCACTACACTAAGTGTTTGGCACATAAATACCTAATAAATATTGTTGTTACTATATTATCATCCTCATCAGAGTTACAAGAGTAGTAGTAACAGTATTAGTTGTAATAAAAGTACTTTTCATCCAATAAACTCCTTATTATGCAACTTAGATCAAATCATACCACTTAGTCCCAGTAGGGAGAGTATCTGCCTCCTTTGCCATAGAAACTGCTTAAAATTAATATTTCTGTTTGAACAAATGCTGCAACCAAAAGTATTAAACATTTAAATATCTAAATGCACAACTACATGTACAGTTAAGACAAAAGTCACAAAATGACTGCTTACCATAGTGAAAATTAATCTACATTTCATAATCTCCTCAATAAAATGTTAGTTGCCAAACATGGCCAAATATAACATTAGTTTATGCAAAGATATAAGTAAATAAATGCACACATCCGGTTAAAGGTGACCAAAGAAGGTCATCTTTGTTCCTGCTTGAAATCAACCATAACAAAGAAAGAAAAAGAAAACTTCAACTTCATAGAAACAAACAAAAAACCCATACTCAAATGTTAGAAAAACAGGTGTTAAATTAAGAAAAAAATTTGAATTTCAAAAAATATTACTATATATGTATTTGACAATTTTACAGTAAAAAACATAGTAATTCATGGGGCGCCTGGGTAGCGCAGTCGTTAAGCGTCTGCCTTCGGCTCAGGGCGTGATCCCGGCGTTCCGGGATCAAGTCCCACATCGGGCTCCTCCACTGGGAGCCTGCTTCTTCCTCTCCCACTCCCCCTGCTTGTGTTCCCTCTTTCGCTGGCTGTCTCTCTGTCACATAAATAAATAAAGACTTTAAAAAAAAACAAAAAAAAAACCATAGTAATTCCATGCTATGGAATATTATGGATGAATTAAAAGCAATAAGGTAGATCTATACATACTGGCATAAAAAGATTTCTAAGACTCCAAGAGAAAAAAACAAGTCTCAGAAGGGATAAGGTATAATGCCATTCACAGTTTAAAAAAAACAATTTTTTACTCATGTGTGTATCTATTAGCTTCAACCATATGAAACTGCATTTTTGTAGGTCAAAAAAGTTGATTATCTGCAATTTCATATGGTTCAACTTATAGAAAAAATGTCTAAAATTACATACCAAAATAAAACTGGGTTTTGGGGAAGGAGGAATGCAAGAAGTAGGAGAGTGAGTGATGTAAAGAGGACTTTCACTCCTGAATTGTTTGATTTTTTTTTTTTAACCACTGAGCACATTTTATACTTCACAACACTATAAACAATAAGGTATTTTTAACAATAAACGTTAGCAGTAAAAAGCAAGAAAACAAATACCTCCCAACTCCTGTTGCAGCCCTTGAGCCTGTCGAATAAGGAATTTGATAGGAATTTGATCCATTAAAGACGACGAATATGATTTGGGCTTTCTTTGCATGGCAGCTGTCAGTCAAAGATACAAAGTGTAAGATAAGAACAGTGCAATAAACAAAAGAAATCTTAACCTTCAATCTAAATGGAAGAAAAACAACATTAAGTTACTTTTAATTCACTTAATCTGTGAATATACTTCACCGAAAATGAAGAAATAGTGGATACACAAGAAGAGCAAGAACATATCTAAAAGCAAGATCTGGAAAACGCCCCCAAACTGAAACTAGTGAGGAGAAAAATCGTAAGTGAGAGAAGCCATCTGCAAAAGTGCCCCACACTAAAACACAAAAACAAACAAAACAAAATGAAACAAAACCCCTGATAAGTAAGTCAAGACTCTTCCAAATCTAATTAGGAAAACTAAATTCAGTCATGACCATATGGCTTGAAGCTTCATGACTCCAATAGTCTTAATTTGATTATATATTATAGTGGTGACTCTTTTTAAAGGAAGTTGGGCAATATGAATTTGACTGCCTTCTCTCACAACTTCTATCTTTAGTCAGCAAACAATTCCTTTTCTAAAAAAACAAGTCCATCTTAGGGGCGCCTGGCTGGCTCAGTGGGTGGAGCATGCAACTCTTGATCTGAGGGTTGTGAGTTTGAGCCCCACGTTGGGTGTAGAGATTACTTAAAATCCTCATGTTCAAAAACCTTCAGTGGATTCCTATATCCCCCAAAGTAAAGGTAGCTGCCAATCAACACTGTCTTTCTCTGTCTCATCTCCATCATATTCTTTTTTTTTTTTTAAGATTTTTATTTATTTGTCAGGGAGAGACAGAGAGCACAGCAGGAAGAGTGGCAGGCAGAGGGAGAAGCAGGCTCCCCATCCAGCAAGAAGCCCGATGTGGGGCTCGATCCCATGACCCCGGCATCACAACCCAAGCTGAAGGCAGATGCCCAACCGACTGAGCCACCCAGGCATCCCCATAACCCTCTCTTGTAAATTAATAAATTAGCCTCCTAGTTTTCCATATCAGTTTTGTATGAATTCCACAAGAACATGTTTCAGAAGGCAGTTAAACAAAATAGGTTCCAATGATATTCAAATCCTGGTTCCAACACTTACTACTGAGGGAAATATTCTTAGAGTAATTAGGAAAGAAAAAGAAATAAAAGGCATCCAAGCTGGAAAGGAAGAAGTAGAACTGCCACTCTCTACAGATGACATATGTGGAAAGCCCTAAAGGCTCCATAAAAAAACTGTTAGAATAAATGAATTCAGTAAAATTGCAGAATATAAAATCAATACACAAAAATCTGTTGCATTTCTACATAAACTATGAGAAAGAGAAATTAAGAAAACAATCCCACTTACGATTACATCAAAAATAAAACACCTAAGAATAAATTAAACCAAGGAGGTGAAAAAACCTAAATATTGAAAACTACAAGACATTAAATGAAAGACATTGAACAGGGCACAAGTAAATAATATTTCATGCTCACGGACTCTTACAATCAATATTGTTAAAATGCCCACGCCACCCAAAGCAATCTACAGATTCAGTGCGATCCCTATCAAAAATCCAATGGCATTTATCACAGAATTAGAACAAATAATACTAAAACTTATATGAAACTACAAAAGACTCCAAAGCAACCCTGAGAAAGAAAAACAAAGGTAGAGGCATTATCTCCCTGATTTCAAACTGTAATACAAAGCTATAGTGATTAAAACAGTACGGTATTGGCATAAAAACAGACACATTAATCAATGGAACATTCATGGTCAATTGATCCACAATGAAGGAGCCAAGAGTATATAATGAGTAAAAGGACAGTGCTGAAAAAGTTTCAACAGTGCTGAAAAACTGGACAGCCACATGCAAAAGAATGAAACACAACCACTATCACAACACACAATGATTAACTCAAAATGGATTAAAGACTTGAACACAAGACCTATGACTATTAAAAGAAAACATAGATGGTAACTCCTTGACTAGGACTTGGCAGCGATTTTTTTAATCTGACACCAGAAACAAAAGCAAAAATAAATAAGTGAGACTACCTCAAACTAAAAAGCTTCTGCACTGAAAAGAAAACCATCAACAAAATGAAAAGGCAGGGGCACCTTGGTGGCTCAGTTGGTTAAGCATCTGACTCTTGGTTTCAGCTCAGGTCATGATCTCAGGATCGTGGGATTGAGCCCCCATTGGGCTCCTTGCTCAGCAAGTAGGACCCATTCCAGGAATATAAAGATATTAATTATATAACTAATTATATAAATAGATCACACAAATCATCTCAATAATTGCCAAAAAAAGTATTTACTGAGATCATGACCAGAACTGAAACCAAGAGCCAGACGTTCAACCAACCTCGACACCTAGGTGCCCCAAGCTTACATTTCAATAATGTAAAAAAATTATTTCATATATCTAGATGGGAAGATTTAATATTGTGAAGACGTAAATTGCCTCCAAATCTATAAACTTAACATAATTCTTTGGAATTTGACAAACTTATAAAGTTCATCTGAAAGATTAAATATATGAGAATAGGCAGAAATATTGAATAAGAACGGTTATGATGAAGGCACTGGGAATGTCTGACTTAAGAAAGAAAATCCAAAATCAGACATAGGTTTGTAATAAAACTTCAATATACATCAAAGCAACCTTCCAAAATAATAGGAAAATAATAGATTATTCACTATGTGATGTTGACAAATAACCAATTATAAAAAAATAAAATTGGATCTGTACTCCATACTTTACATCAAAATTAATTAAAGGCATACTTAAATTTTAAAAATAAATTAATAATGTCATAAAAAAACATATAGGTGATGAGTTATATTAACATTAGTACATTGCTTTGGAAGATTTTCTTCTCCATAAAATTCTATAACTAAAAAAACACCATAAACATATGGTAACACTCAGTATTTAAAAAGGCACTCACATCTTATACAAATGTGGGAGTCTATAATGGTATAACCTATCTGGAAAACAATATGGTGGCAATTCATTTTTTAAATCTTACAATTTTTCAAAATCTTAGACTCAGTATTTCTATATCCAGGACTCTCTCCTAAGGACAGAAACAATCATGCCTATATACAAAGTTTGCTCTAAGGATATTCATTCCTCCACTGTTTATAACAGTAAAATTTGGAAATAAGTTAAATGTCCAACAATAAGGAATCTATTAATCTATATGTCTAATTAGACATATTTATAATATTTATAAAGAAATATTACACAGCTATTTAAAGATGTCTTTAAAAATTTACTACAATAGGCAAATGTTTAAAATGTATTATTAAGGAGAAAGAGTAGATTAAAAAACATGTTATGGGGGTGCCTGGCTTGCTCAGCAGGCGGAATGGGTGACTCTTGACCTTGGGGTTGTGAATTCGAGTGCCACACTGGTGCAGAGATTATTTAAAAGTAAAATCTTGGGGTGCCTCGGTGGCTCACTCTGTTGAGCATCTGACTCCTAGTTTCTACTTAGGTCATGATCTCATTGGTCATGAGACCAAGACTGTGTCGGGCTACACACTCAGTGGGGAGTCCGCTTGAAGATTCTCTCCCTCTGCCCCTTCCCCCGGTAGCGCACGCGCTCTTGCTCTCTAAAATTAAATACATCTCTTTTAAAAATAAATAAAAATAAAATCTTTTAAAAAAAGGTATTATGATTCTGCCTTTGTAAAAGCTATCATCTGTTCAAAGATTGAAGGGTTTTCTAGCAAAATTCTAATGGTGATTAGCAGTAGAATTATGGGGTGGTTTATACTTTGATCTTTTTTACTTTTCTCATTTCCTAGATGTTTTTCCAGTAAACACAACTTCTAATACATGTTTTTCTTTTAAAAACCAGTTCCTTTGGATTAAGTAAGATATAATTAGGTAAATAATGAAATAAGTTTTTAAAATTCTTATACTGTTACTCTAAAATATGGTCATGTAACTATTAGAATCCTTTTTGTCAAAACTTTATTTTAAAGCTCTGAAACTTGAAGCTGCCAAAAAATAACATTGGCCAATGTTTCCTTAAAAGTTTCTGCATTTTGAAAGAGGCAGATGGAGTAAACTTTCTTCTGAGAAGAAAATAATTAACTATCAAGTGCAAGAAAAATTTCAAGTTCAAAGAATTTAAAGCCAGAGACCATTACAGTTTCCCAAGTACCATGGGATGTATCTTCTACAGGTGACCAAGAAGGAAATTTTACATATAACAGACAGACAAAAGCAGGAAAAAAAGGCCAAACTTTTGTTTTTAAATGAAGTTAAGCAGAGGGAAAGAGTTAAGCAAGTAGTACTTTTAGCTATTTCAGGATGAGATTTCATTTAGAATCCATTGGCTCCTTTAGGAACAGATAGTTTCCTCCTCTGTTCGATATTAATTACTACTCTCTTTAACTTCAAAAGTATCTAAAAATAAACAGTTATACCTAGAAATAAAGTCTTCAGGTGTAATAAACAGGAAACGCTTTTTAAGTCTAAAAACTGGAAATATAATGGTTATGCTTACATTTTAATTGGGTATTAGTACACTAGGATTTATTATAGTACTCGATTTCTTATACATATTCTTTTGGATCACTATAATATTTAACTAAAATTGACACAATATAAATATAAACAAATACAAATATTTTTAAACCAAAAATATGTGTGCATATGAAAATACATATATGTATGAGTATGTATATATGTATACACATACATACACACACACATTTTTTTTTTAATGACTATGACATTCTAATACTTGGCTCTAACTCAAATTTCAGAATTCCATATATGAGCATCTGCAGCTAGCTGGTGGTTGCTAATGATTTTTATTATAGGGCCAAAACCACAGAATAGTTAACAATGTACTGAAACTACAACACAACTTCCCATGTAAGAATAAATGTGAGGCAGAATAATCACCTTTTTTCACAGTGAAAGAGCAAAGTTCTCTCATGTTGTGATATATTCTGCAGTCATTATTCTCCTTGGAGATGAGAAACTAGACTAGGAAAAGGTCTCAACCAGGGGAGAACAATTCTCCAAGGAAAGGCCAACTCTCCATCTGTCTTCTACATCACATTGCCTCTCAAGGACATCAGTCCAGGGATTCTCCCCTAAGCACTATTAACTTTACCTCTCCAGTAGATTACCCCCAACAACACACATTCTCTTAGCTTTTTCACCTTACAAAAAAAAAAAAAAAAAGCCCTCTCCTGACCTCATTTTCCTCTCAGATTACCACATTCATTGCTTTCCTTTCTTTACAACTCCTCCAAAGAGCTATCTCTATTCATTGGCTTCAGTATATCTCCTCTATTTTTCTTTTCAATTCACTACAATCAGGCTTTCTCTTACCACTTTACTAGCAAAACTGTAAAGGTCAAATGACCTCCAGCAAGCAATATGCATCCATCAGCTAGGCCTCAGTCCTAACCTTAACCAATCTAGCAACATCATTTGACATAGGTGATCACTGTATCACACACACACAAAAATGTGTGTGTGCGTGTATGTATGTGTACATATATATCCTTTTAATCATTCTTCCCTTGACATCCAAACGTCATATTCTCCTGATTCCCCTACACTTCCATCCTTGGTGATCCTATTTAATGTTGTGATTTTATATATATATATGCTAAAGGATCTCCCAGTCCAGGTATCCCCCCTGAATTCCAGGCCAGTATATATAACTGTCTCCTTAACATCCCCACTTGAAAGTCTTTCAGACATTTCAAATTTAACATGTCCAAAACTGAGCTCCTGATCCCCCACAAATCTGCTCCTTCCCTAGGATCTTTTATTTTAGTTGATAGCCATTCTGTCCTGTAGGCTCAGGCCAAAAGCCTCCACATCAACCTTGGCTCATGTCTCTCAAACCTCATGAATCCATTAGCAAAACTTCTCAACTCTACCTTCAAAATGTATATACCCTGCTACCAGTCCCAACCATCACTACCTTTCACCTAGCATCTTATAAAAACCCACTAACTACTTTCCTCTAATCCCCCAGTTCCTTTCCCAAAATTCGATCGAGGCTGAGTTGTTCTTCCAGCCTAAAATCTTTAACTTTCCAACTGAGATCCAACAGATTGTTACATAAAGAACAGGAGCTTCACAGGGGGGGCATCTGGGTGGCTTAGTTGTTAAGGGTCGGCCTTCAGCTCAGGTCATGACCTCAGCGTCCTGGGATCAGGCCCCGCAGCAGATTCCCTGCTCAGCAGGGAGTCTGCTTCTCCCTCTCCCTCTGCCTCTGACCCTCCGCCTGCTCATGCTCTCTCTCTCTCTCTCCCCAATAAATAAATAAAATCTTAAAAAAATAAAAAATAAAAATAAATAAATTAAAAAGAACAGCAGCTTCACAGGAACACTGGGTTGAACTAAGCATGTCCCTGGGGACTGAGAAACGTAATCTTTAAAGATTCTTCCAGTCCTAAAAAATTCTGAGTACTTGTTAATTCTTCATGGTATATACACAAGCTTTGGCTATACTACTCTCTGTACTTAACTGTGTTAAAAAAAAATTTTGCTAGGGGCGCCTGGGTGGCGCAGTCGTTAAGCGTCTGCCTTCGGCTCAGGGCGTGATCCTGGCGTTGTGGGATCGAGCCCCACATCAGGCTCTTCCACTAGGAGCCTGCTTCTTCCTCTCCCACTCCCCCTGCTTGTGTTCCCTCTCTCGCTGGCTGTCTCTATCTCTGTCGAATAAATAAATAAAATCTTTAAAAAAAATTTTTTTTTGCTAGATATTCATTTATGTAAAAAATAAGGGTGTATCTTGGTCCCTGCTACAGTATTAATGGTCTGAATTCTTCCCCAGAACACCTCCTTGTAATTTATTCTTCTTTAATAGAATTCACTACATGTGGATAAAAATGAGAGACTATTATCTAATGCTTATTATTAGCCCACCTTTTGGATAATATGACAAAGACCATAATTACAGTTGTGAGATATCATCTGTATAACACTAACAATTACAGTCAGGAAAGAAAGGAGCTGAGAAATTCACAGTATATTTAAAACGTAATACTTCAGATAAATAAAAGAAACTGATCTGCCAAACACTGAAAAGTAACTTTGATTTATAGCTTTCAAAAAGTAAAATTACTCAGCTGTGGCAAAATAACAATCCTTACAAGAATTTTTCCTGCATTACCTACCCAGTGCCTACAGCTTTCTAGTCATTAGTCATTTTTTACTCAAATATGCAACTATATACATTTAGCAAGCCTAAAAGACAACTGAATTTTCTTTCTCAGATATAGAAAACACACTGCTTTATACTGACATCTTCTATGTTAAATCTGATTTTTCTGATATTATAGAAAGTAGCTATGTTTGAAAACCCAGTTCAATGATAATTTTAATGGCAAAATGAAACTCTTGTTATTTCTTTCTACTGTTTTTGACTCGATTGTTATTCTTCACCTAATGGAAGGAAAGTAGGGTAAAGACTGCAATCAAGCAAAAAAAAATTCAGTTATACTTCCTTTAGGTTTATCTTTTTTTTTTTTTTTAAAGATTTTTTGTTTATTTATTTGACAGAGAGAGACAGCCAGTGAGAGAGAGGGAACACAAGCAGGGGGAGTGGGAGAGGAAGAAGCAGGCTCCAAGTGGAGCAGGGAGCCTGATGCGGGGCTTGATCCCAGAACCCTGGGATCTTTTTTTTTTTTTTTTTTAAGATTTTTTTATTTATTTATTTGACAGAGATAGAGACAGCCAGCGAGAGGGAACACAAGCAGGGGGAGTGGGAGAGGAAGAAGCAAGCTCATAGCGGAGGAGGAGCCTGATGTGGGGCTCGATCCCGTAACGCCGGGATCACGCCCTGAGCCGAAGGCAGATGCTTAACCGCTGTGCCACCCAGGCGCCCCATCCCAGAACCCTGGGATCTTGACCTGAACTGAAGACAGACGCTTAACGACTGAGCCACCCAGGCACCCCTAGGTTTATCTCTTAATTTACTGGGACTTAGTAAGGTCCCTAAAATTATTAAAATACAGACAATTCAGTTATTAATTTAGCCTGGTAAAAGGGGGCTGAGCCGCAAAGGGTGGTTATGTGCCCATACGTGTATGTATTTACGCATCAGAGTATACAATGCCTACGCTGCAAAGACTGCAGAATGATATCGGGGCTTGTTAGAATACTCGACCTTATTTTCTCACATGACAGTGTGGAAAGTGAGAGAATGTAAACAAATAAAACGAACTATCACTAGAAACACTCTTCTATGTATATGTACGACTTACCTAAAGTCTTTGTGTTTGCTAGGAGAGCTTCCTCATAAGACAGGATATAGTAAAGCACCAAAAGCTGGGCTGTGATACTGAAACGTTGATGAAGGCGGATGTTATCGCCCTGAAAGTAATATTATAAATACTTTAAAACACTGTTAAATTTCATGAGTACTTTCTGGATGGTAAATGCACTGAAAATCGACTATTCAGTGTTACCATTCCCAAGCTCAGATAAAATGGGAGAAATGTTGCCATGTCTACATTAAACTCAAAGAGACAACTTGAAGTTCAAATCTGAGATGGCATGGGAGATGAAAGGCAACATGCTTAACAGTCTTTATGATTAAAAAAAAAAAAAAAAGACTTCAGCTGCTCCATAACAGCAATTCCATCAGGCTGCTTCTGAAAAAGGTCTACAGAGTTTTCAAGTATTACCAGGAATTACCATGAAGAAAATAACTCCTAAAAAAACACAGTGTACATTTGAATAATTTGTGAAAAATACAACCATTTTTTCCTGCTGAAAAACTGAGAAAAAAAGATTTTCTTCAAATTTCCCCTTTTTAATCTAAGTATATCTCAGATTCCCAGGAAGCTAAACAAAACTCTGTTGACCCTGTTGAAACGTCACATAGTCCTTTGCTAAGCACACACTCTCCAGAGCACTCTTTAGACTTAAAAATGGAGCTCTCTTAATGAATTCCTCAGAAGATGCCTCTTCAATGAACTACTTGGAACTAACACCATACTTGTAAATTTCATAAGTGATCTGAAGAAATGTAATCCCATTTCAAATTCAGAACCACCTAGAATTCCTCTAATAATCAAAGAAAAAATGTGGAACAAGTCAGAAGAATAAAAGAAAAATCAGCTAATAAATGTATAAGAACTACTATTTTACCCCAATGACTCCTTGAAAAATACTGAGGATCTCCTGTTCTGTGACTGGCTGATTTGTGGCTTCTGGATTAGATTTAGATGCAGGAGTAAGTATGGAATTTATGTACACGTCAATCAGAGGAAGTAATTGAGGATGAAGTGGAGTGGAGGTTTCACACAGCTGTCTATAAATCCAGTCCTAAAAAAGAAGGTTATAAGTACTAAATCAATTATGGCAATAAGAAAAAGCAAGCAAAATTTAATACGAACATAAAATTTACATGATTTATGAATCAGTGAAACTATTAACTTCTAGCAGCTATAAATGTATTACCCAGTTTCACAACTGTCTTTGATCTAAAAATATATTTACTTTTATATCCTAATCAAGACTATTGTCCAGTGGAAGATAAATCTATAATGATGAATTTGGGTTTTGAATGTGGACTTTGGGGTTTTAATCTATTAGTTTTTAAGTAGTAGGAAAAATATTTTAAGTCCTTACTATATCTCTATTTAGAGCACCATCTGTGTTATAGAAGACCCCACCACACAGGGGAATTGAAGGAGAGGGACAGTTCTTCACAGCAAATCCTCAGATAGATTAAGAAAGTGGTTGGCAACCACTTATGGGAGACCATCACTTAATTACACATGGATAGAGAACACGTGACTACACTGGGTGTGCAGACTCTTAATTCTTACCTATTTCACTTGCTAAAAACATAAAGAAGCAGAAGATTCAATCTACTTGGAAAATAACTTCACTAAATTGTGGAAACAAGGATAGTTAAAGGTGATATATCAATGCATATATTATTCATTGTTCTTTATAAATAGAAAAGCCTCTAGAAAAGGTTCAGATTTCTTTACCTTCTGGACTTATCTTTCTCTTTAGAAGGCCTTTTAACTGTTTGATATAGCCAAATAAAACTAATTGAAAATATATCAAAATATATATATTAGGAGTTAGCTGTCCTTGTGACAAAAGTACAAATGCTGGTCATGGCTGACAAGCAACTTTCTCAGTTTGGTGAACAAATCCAAAGCATAGAAAATGGCAATTTCTTACCAAGTTTTAATGAAATAGCTACATGATATTATTGAAATTTTAAAGGAGTAGTAATACTGTACATTTTGCCAATAACTTAAGAGTTATAGAATTTTTTAAAAATCTGAAATTAACATCCTAGTTACTATATATAAATGATTAGTAATTAGATATATACAGAAAACCCAGAGCAGAAACCTATAAACTGAAATAGAACAAGAAAAAGAAAAAAAAAAAAAGCATTAACTGGGGTTTTAGCTTGAAATATAAATGTAAGATCATACTTTTATTGACACTTTGTGCTTAGTAAAGGAACGACTCCTGAGAAGCTGGTAAATACAATGAATAGGCAAAAATCCAGTAATGTTGGCACTCAGGTTACTGGTGACAGGGACCCGAACAGCATGAGCTGTGACAACCTTAAAGAGAAAAATAGTATTAACACATATGAAAGAACCAAATATAATATTATGCTGAAAGAGAGACCATTAGCAGGTAGAGTGTCAATACTTGATACAAATGTGGCCCTTAGGAATGAATGAGAAAAACTAATTATTACATGATTTAATTATTTCTGGATGATAAGGCAGCATACATTTAGGGATTTGTAAAACACTCTAATTTTTTAAATTTGTTTTTAAACATAGATATGTTGACAGTAATGCAATAAGGTAAAAAAATATAAAATTTGGAATCATAAAATCTAGTCTCAGTGACTTTAGTTAAGTCACTTTATCTTCTGGGCCTATTTCTGCATCTATAGAATGGGACAATACAGCCTTAGCTGCTTCAAAAGTTTTTTGTGAGGGGGAAGAATTGAAAAACATACATGAATTATAAAGTATCGATTCTTTATATGCAACATAAATTTTCTATGTGTGATATAAAATATCACATAAACAGGGATTTTTACCATTACTCTCACTGTGTCATGCACAGACCTCTAATGGTTTTCAAAGACCCTCCCCAAAGCTGTCTTCCAGTGAGTTCAAATAAAAACATAAAAAATAACTTAGGAGTGTCCTATGTACTATTTGTGTCTGTTATGTGGCAGTATATGTATATTGAGCAGAAAAAGGAGAGTCTGGTATAGAGATGAGAATATTAAAAGAAGCAACAATTGTGCATCCATGAGCCTTTTCAAATATCTCATTTTTTCAGATATGTTTTTTGTAATCTGAAGTTTAAATTGACAAATTAATCTGGGAATTAATTTTAAATTTCAGAATTGTCTTCTTTGCTGCAAAAATAAAATATCCTTAGGTTTACCCATGGAAAAAAGTGCTGAGGCCAATAAGAACATGTAAATACAAGAAAAAAGAATTTAGGGGCACCTGGGTGGCTCAGTCGGTTAAGCACCTGACTCTTGAGCTCAGCTCAGGTCTTGATCTCAGGGTCATGAGTTCAAGCCCTGGGTTAGGCTCCATGCCCAGCCTACTTAAAAAAAAAAAAAAATTAAAAGAATAAAGAATTTAGACTCTAGCTTATAATTTAGTTAGAAATGAACATTACAGCCTAAAAGTTTAAACAGGTCTTTATTTTATTTTTCTCCTGACAAACCCAAATGATTACCCCATGTGAGATCCCTACCGTCAATACCAAGGACCATATTCTTAAGCATTTACTCAACATCTCCAAAGTATATAAATTTAAAACATGCTTTAAATGGGATTATTCTATACAGAAGTTTTAAAGATTAAATAAACCAGGGTGCCTGGGTGCCTCAGTTGGTTAAGTGTCTCCCTTTAGCTCACATCATGATCTCAGGGTCCTGGGATCACCCTGCATCAGGCTTTCTGCTCAGTGGGAAGTTGGCTTCTCCTTCTCCCTCTGCCCCTCCCCCTGCTTGTACTCTCTCTCTCTCTCTCTCAGATAAGTAAAAACTTTAAAAAAAGTAATATTTGATAAAAATAAAGAAATAAACCATCATTGGAAACTAAAAAAGAATAGAAAAAGACCATAGTATTCTCTTAAACTGAGACATACAAGTTCTACCCCAAAGAATGTTGCAAAAGAAAGTTAAAGAAATACCTAAGAATAAAGTGAAAAGAAGTACCTGCTCAGTAAAAATTTCCTGTGTGAAGATAGTCTTCATCCTGCTCAAGGAGCTTGGTTTAATCACAATCTAAAACAACCAAAAAAATTCTAACAGCATGTAAAAATATACGAAGCACACTTTTCTCTGATAAATGTATTATCTAACATGACTATGATACGTAAAAATAATGTTCAAATACTCTATTTCAAAAGTGGCCTCTCAAACCCAACATTAAAGTGTGTTTTTCCTCAGACACTGAACCAACATACAAAAGTACTTAGTAAATATTGTTATCAGCCTTTCAAGTCAGTGGGAAGAAGTGGATTATTCAATAAATGAAGGTGAAATAGCTATCTTTCTGGGAAATAAACGTGTGTGTGTGTGTGTGTGTGTGTGTGTGTGTGTGTATATATATATATATATATTTGCACACATGATACCATACCCAAAATGAACTCTAAAGATTTAAATGTGAAACACGAAGCCACAGAAACATTTAAAGAAAATACAGGTAACCATTTCTTTAAACCTGAGGAAAGAGAAATATTTTTTTCATTTAAAAAAAAATTTATTTTTTCTTTTTTTAAAGTAAGCCGTACGCCCAAAGTGGGGCTCAAACTTACCACCCCAGGATCGAGTCATGCTCTACCAACTGAGCCAGCCAGGTGCCCCTCTTTTTTTTTTAAGATAAACATTTCTAAGTGTGACAGCAAAGTAGGAACCATAAAGGAAATACTAAATATACTACACGCAAAAAAATAATTTCCACATGGCCAAAAAGACTGAGAAGAATCAATTGCAACATACTGTACTTCTCCAGTTTTAAAGACACTAAGGACTGTAAGATATGCTGATTTAATAGTAACTTTTCAAGGGGCACCGGGGTGGCTCAGTTGGTTAAGCAGCTGCCTCCAGCTCAGGTCATGATCTCAGGGTCCTGGGATAGAGTGACATATAGGGCTCCCTGCTCAGCGGGGAGCCTGCTTCTCCCTCTCCCTCTGCTGCTCCCCCTGCTTGTGCTCTCTTCCTCACCCTCTCTCTCTCAAATAAATAAATAAAATCTTTAAAGAAAAAATAGCAACCTTTTGAGGAAAAAAATTGGGGGAGGAAACACTACCATATTACATCGCACATCAACTATAAAATAAAGCCCCATTTCAATACTGGACAAAATGTGTGTCATGAAATCAATGAAATATGATATATAAGGTATAATGACATATCATTTATATATGAAGAGCCCTTCTGAATCAGCGAAAGGAAAAATAAATCAATAAAAATCCCTATAGGAAAATTAGGACATTGGTAAGCGTCTTCACAAAACAAATGAACCAGCCAAGGGGCACCAGCATGGCTCAGTCGGTTAAGCATCTGCCTTCAGCTCAGGGTCCTGTGATCAAGCCCCACACTGGGCTCCCTGCTCAGCAGGAAGTCTGCTTCTCCCTCTCCCTCTCCTCCTCCCCCCTGCTCATGCTCTCTCTCTCTCTCTCAAATAAATGAAAATCTTAAAAAAAAAGAATCAGCCAAAACATACAGATTTTTAAAACTACCAAAAAAAAAAACCCAACTATAAACTATAACTAAAAAATAATAATAATTAAAACTACAGTTTCACTAGTAATTGACAAAATGCAAAATAAGTGAGACCATCTTTCATCAAAGTTGTGAAGATTAAAAAGAATGGTAGGGGCGCCTGGGTAGCGCAGTCGTTAAAGCGACTGCCTTCGGCTCAGGGCGTGATCCCGGGGTTCCGGGATCGAGTCCCACATTGGGCTCCTCGGCTGGGAGCCTGCTTCTTCCTCTCCCTCTCCCCTGCTGTGTTCCCTCTCTCGCTGGCTGTCTCTCTGTCACATAAATGAATAAAATCTTTAAAAAAAAAAAAAATAAAAAAAAAAAATAAAAATAAAAAGAATGGTAATGCCCAGTGATGGTGAGAGTCTCATTCACAGATGACAACAGTTAAACTGCTATCATCTTTCTTAAAGGTAATCTGGCAATACTCATCAAACACCTTAACACCATCATATTGTTTTACTTAGTCACTGCCTTCTAGAAGTTATTCCTAAGGAGATAATCCAAAAACTATTTAAAGGGGGTGCCTGGCTGGCTCATTTGGTAGAGCATGCAACTCTTGATCTCGAGGTCCTGAGTTCGAGGCCTACTTCAAAAAAAAAAAAACTGTTTCAAGATAAACATATGTGAGTGCCTGTGTGTGTATTTACGTAAATAAGAATAACCATTTAAGCACCATTCAGAAACTGGAAAATCTACAAGGCAAATAAGAAAGGATCCATTAAGAAAGCCATGATTGGTGCATAAGATGTACTACAACATAATCAATGAAAATTATATTGTATTAGAACATTTAGTTGGGCTCCCTGCTCAGTGGGGAGTCTGCTTCTCCCTCTGCCCCTCACCCCACTCATTCTCTCTCTCTCTCTCCCTAATAAAGAAAAATCTTCAAAAATAAAGAATATGTCATCACATATTAGTTAAGTTCTCTAAATTACAAACTATATGTTTCAATGTAAAGAAAGAACAGATGCAAGAATGTTAACAGTGTATAGTTGATATCTTGAACAATAAAATAATATTCTTCTTTTCTTTTGTGTTTTCCAAGCTTTCTATATTTTGGGTTCTCCCAACTTTCTATATTGAACATCTTTTATGCTTGTAAATAAATGTTTTCATAATATATTTTTTTCTAATATGTCCCGATAAGATTTCAAACTATTAAACTAAAATTACTTTCAAGTGGAAACAAAATGTACTGTACACTACAAAACACCCAGCTTAGAACTACCTTCCCTAGAAAGAAGATAAAAGAAAATTACCTTCATCCCCAAAGTGGAACAGACCAAGTCAATGATAGCACTAAGCTGGTTGCTATGAAAGTACATAGCGACCAGTAACAACATCTCCCCAAAAGAAGCAGAGACACCAGAAGTACTGTTGAAACAAAAAAGAAAATATGAATTTCCAAAAAGGGGATAAGAAACAATTACTAACTGCAACAAATGAAGTCATCTCACCTTTCAAAATAAGCTTCTTCTTTTATCATCCAACTTAGCCACACCACCATTAGCTGCTCCTGTTCGGGTGTACTATGTAAAACATACAAGAAAGTCACTGGCTTAAACCAGATATACTAGCATAAGAATGAGAAAACACTCTGGAATTATTTTTAGCAGAAATTATTTTTTCCTTCCCTATTTTGAAATATCAATTCAAATCAATTGCTTGTTGCAACGGCCATTAACTGTCATTGAAATACGAAGTAGTTCTGGAGATGAAGAATAAGGGCCTTTGCTTTTCTTTATATATGTGAACAGTCAAACCCTCTCAAAGGCTTAATTACTGCGTTTGTAAGTTGGAGAGAATGAACTTCCATTCATTTTTTAAAAAAGAAAAGACCTTCTGGGATTAAAATGGTAGAAGAACTGAATAAACAGCTAATATTTCATATAGAAAAAATCTATAGAGTTAAAACAGTCATCAAAAAGTCACAGAGTACCAGAGCAGTAACAAGGAAAATAAAATTTAATTTACAGAAACATTTTGAGCAGAACTCAAAATTATAGAGAAATAAGTGATCACTACTCAAAGAAAAAGAAAAAAGAGCCATGGGTTCATCAGACATAAAAAATGATTATAGGGGCGCCTGGGTGGCACAGCGGTTAAGCGTCTGCCTTCGGCTCAGGGTGTGATCCCGGCGTTATGGGATCGAGCCCCACATCAGGCTCCTCCACTATGAACCTGCTTCTTCCTCTCCCACTCCCCCTGCTTGTGTTCCCTCTCGCTGGCTGTCTCTATCTCTGTCAAATAAATAAATAAAATCTTTAAAAAAAAAAAAAAAAGATTATAAAAACATACCAACAATGTTTTTAAAGGGAATTCCTAGACTTACACTGAAAGATACAAGTCAACTTTGACTTGTGAAAATAATTTTGATTTTTTCTACTTCACTGCAGTGTAAACGGGTAAAACAAAAAGCAACTGAAAAGCCCGCTATCCTGAGCTAAGAAAATTTAAAAGGTCATTCTCAACTATAGCTAACCCATTCTACTAATAAAAGACAGCATTACACAGTAGAAAGATAACAGCCTTTAGAGCATGGCAAAGCTCAGTAGGAATCCTATGTCCATTAATTACTGGTAATGTGATCTTAAACAAGAAATTTAAATGATCCTTCTAAACTTTAGCTCTCCAGTCCAAAAATACAGATAGAAATACACCTCCTAGAAGTAAAGAAGATTAGAGATAATGTTTAGCACTTACTTCAGGTAAAGAGAAAAGAAAGCACTTCATCTTATTACCTAATTTCACACCCTCCTAAAACTCCAAACTACATTAAAGGGATTTTCCTAAAAGGCATAAATGCGTAAGATGATGCTGAGGGACAACACCACAAAATACTGGAAGCAAGAGCACATTTTGAAGAGTGGTAACTAATTCAGCAGACCCCAGAAAGCAGAATACTAAACTAGCAGGAAGGAAAAGCCAATCCACTTATATACCACAGAATCCTGAAAGGGCTCAGGAACTAACAGCTCCAGGGAGTTCTGGGAGGGAGAGTGAAGACAGACTAAATTAAGATCAACAGTTTACTGTAAGTAGTAGACCTCCATATCACCTCCATTCTACATAATTAGATGAATCCCCATCCCCCAGCAGAGAGAAGACTGGAAATTTGTCCTCTGGAGATGGTGAAAGAGGGTGTCTGTGAACTAAGGATTAACCAGGAATATCTGGGACACCATTCTAAAAATAGAATTAAGTGAAGGATTATACTGAAGGTTTAGATCTCCTCACCCTTAACCCTTACTTTTTAACTTTGCTTTTGGGTTTCTTGTCAGGTCTTCACTCTCCAGGCAAGACAAAAATCTCTTCTATGAATCCGATAAGCCCAAGAGTTCCCCAAAGAGCCACCTATGCATTAAAAAATTCAATCTGCTTTTTAGTCTCTTATTCTACTTCTTTTTTTTTTTTTTAGATTTGTTTACTTATTTATTTGAGAGAGAGAGAGAGAGCACGCACACACGAGTGGGGGAAAGGGCAGAGGGAAAGAATCTCGAGCAGACTCCCCATTGAACCTGGAGCCTAATGTGGAGCTCAATCTCACAACATGACCTGAGCCGAAATCAAGAGCCAGACACTCAACTGACTGAGCCACCCAGGCGCCCCTCCTACTCTTAAATATAAACAATCAAAAATGATCAAAGCCCTGAAAAAAAGTTTCTAACTTGAAAAATAGAGACCAAAAAAAGCAGGAAAAAAAAAAAACTTAGAGAAAAGCAACAGTATTAATAAAACCTCTACAATCATTACGATTAACATCAGAGAAATCATGCCACCATGCAGCAACAGCTACCGTAGAGAACAAATAACCAGAAAAAAAAGAACGCGTAGATATCAAAAATGATAGTGGATTAGAAGTTGAAAACAAATCCTTGAAGGTGGAATGAGCAATATGCTTTTGGAGTAATAAAAATGTTCTAAAATTAAATTGTTGGTAATGGTTGTACAACTTTGTAAATATACTTAAAACTACTGAATTGTAAACTTTAAAATGAGCAAATTTGATGGTATGTAAAAGGTCTCTGAACTAAGTGGTGTTTTTAAAAGTAGAACAAGACAAAGATAAGGAAAACAGGAAAGGATAAGAAAACAAGATAATCATTTCAGAAAGTCCAATATCCAAATAAGAGAAGGTTTTGGACAGGAAAAAAACCCACATGGAACATTACTAACAAATTAGTTTAAGAAAATCTCCTAGAACTGAAGGACATGAGCTCCTAGGTTGAAAGGTTTTACTGAATACCTAGGATAATAGATAAAAGCAAGCATATCATCCAAAAATTTCAAAACCCTAGGGACAAAATCTAATCCTACATATCTCCATATTAAAAAACAACAACAACAAAAAAAAAACAGACTACACAAAAAATCAAGAATCAGAATGTCATCAGACTTCTCAATAGCAACACTGAAGTCAGAAGACAATGCAGCAAGACTTCCAAAATTCTTAAAGGAAATTATTTCCAACTTCCAATTCTAAGCCCTATGAAACTGTCAATCAAGTGCCCAAGTAGAATAAAGACATTTTCAGAAGTACCCAGTCTCAAAATAATTGACCTTCCACGTACACATGCTAAAGAAGCAAAATGAGAAGGCAACCAAAAAAAACGAAATATGTTGGGGTGCCTGGCGGACTCAGTCAGTAGAGCATGCAACTCTTGATCTTGGGATTGTAGGTTCAAGCCCCACGTTGGGTGTACAGATTACTTTTAAAAATAAAATCCTGGGGCACCTGGGTGGCTCAGTCGCTTAATCATCTGCCTTCAGCTCAGGTCATGATCCTGGGGTCCTGGGATCGAGCCCTGAGCTGGGTTCCCTGCTCCGCAGGGAGCCTGCTTCTCCCTCTCCCTCTGCTCCTCCCCCTGCGATCACGCGTTCTCTCTCTCTCTTGCAAATAAATAAAATTTTCATAAATAAATAAATACTAAAATCTTTAAAAAGAAGAAAAGGAGATATGAGATGCAGGAAGCCTGAGATCCAACAAAGGAGGAGTGAAGCAAGTCCTGAAAAAATAGCGAAGAGCAATTCCAGGATGAGAGCTGTGTGACAGATGCAGAGGTAACCGGTTCAGAGAATCAGGAGAGACTTTCTTAAGAAAATGAAACTGACAGAATAAGGAGTCTGAAGATCTCGAGAGGAGGTTCAGATCGGCAGAGCTTAACGTAATTACAGTAACGTAAGTACACAGAACAAAGAGCAAATTAAAAACAAAGCACGGTATAATTATTAAGGCAAAAAACAAGTTTTGCAGAAGAAAAGTTATCATCTACTATGTGGCGGAGCTCCCAATAGAGACAATATGAACAGCCATATATTTTTCAAAGCAAACTTGTAATATATCTGTACTGGGACAATGGGAAGAGGGGAAGGATATGTAAATGCGCTGGTGGTGGGGGGGGGGGGACAAGAAAGAGAGAACTAATTCCTCATCTTTCATTGTAGGAAATCAACAACTACTCCTAAAATTGAAAAATCAAAAACACAGCAAATACAAACATGTTATTTAAAGATACGGAAGTAAAAACCAAAAGAAACTGAAGAAAGCTGAAAGAAGTTGCCTGGAGGGAAGGGATAACAGGGCGGAAGGGAATAGGGACTGCTCTTTGCCTCACCAAATCTGGAAGAACTAGCATGACTCCTTCAACTGGCAAACAGTAGATGCTACTGACACCATTTACTAAAAGACAATACCACTGTCCATTCCTAGACCACTTTCTCTAGTAAGCTCCCAGTTAATGCTGTATGTGCATTTCAATAAATAAACAAAAGCAGACCTTCAGAAAACAGAGCAACCTTTATAGGAAGATACCTGACAAGTGTAGAGAAGGCCAGCAGCATACAAAAGGAGAGCGAAACGAAGCGAACGCCAGCTGGTGTAGCAGGCGGACGGCTTGTCATCAACTGCAGTAATTGCTCAGCCTCTTCCTCAGTTGGTCTAAAAAAGGGATATATTATTAGGCTTTACTTTTCTTAGTTGAGAGAGGAAGGAAGAAAAAGGGACTTCCCAAGAGTTTAACTTTTCAGATATAAATTCTGAGCTTTATAATGATACCTTCCTATTTATAAAATCTTTACTATCTTAAGTCATTCAGAGCAGAACTGGTGAGCTTACAACCAGTGATTTTCCTCAGACACAAATACATACAATCCTCACTTGGCACAGTAGTGTGGGACCATAAAAATAACCACACAAGCTGAAACTATGCACTGTGATCATAATAATCAATGGGGAAAGTTAACTGTTCAAGACCTTTAAAATTTGCCAAAACATTAGAGACCTTCTGTCAGTCATAATGCACAGGGAAGTGAAAAAAATAGCAAATATTTATATAGTGCTCTATAACTGAAAATATTACAAACATTGGGAATTAGAGTGTTTTCTTTGTAAAAAAAATTTGTCAAGAATAGTTTGAAAAGCCCCTGACGCCTTCTCATTGTATATCTTATAATGTGGAGTGAACCTTTTTCTTAAGCCTTGATGAACTGTCATCTCCCTTTCTAAGTTCGGATCTGACACCAACATTTTATCCTGTGCATGTTCAGTCAGGAAAGATCTGAGAGTTCCTTTAACTTGTAAATTTTTGCCAGCATCACCTCCTCTGGGACTTCCTCCTTTTTTCCACAATGACTTTCCTCAGTCATGCTGACAAGGGCACCTTCACTAAGTTCTTCGGCTACATATCTAGGGTTTCTCAAATGGCAGCAGCGTCCACATGGTAGTGATCAGCTATTCCATTTTTCTTTGGTTCAAATACCACTTCCGGTGTCACCACTTTTTGTTTCTTTGCTACACATTCAGCTTTCTTGGCCAATTCCTTCTTTCATTTATTTTTGTCAAATGACACATGGGTTTATCACTGAGACAAGGCAAGAGTACAACTCTGAACTTTCCTGTCTGTTCACCGACTGAGTAAAAGATTGGCAGTGATCAGCTGCCAACAACTTTAAAAGAAATAAGGTGGATCTGCTGTTTACAGAGTGACTCGTGGCTTGAAGACATCTCGGCAAAGTTTGTACTTCATACAATTATATGGTCAATGTATCATGGTAACTGATAATGGTAGTTGTTGAGGGAGCAATGTTATTTAAGCCAACGCTAAGCCGAGGTTAGTGAAATTCATTCTTATCAGAGACATGCAAAGTGAGGACTGTATGTATAACGATGGAGGACATTATTCAAAAGGATGTAGTGCAGTGACTACATAAGAAACCTTGTGCTTAATAACCACAACATACCGATTTTAAATAATCTGTGATCTCAGTTGTGAAAGGAAAAAGGACAGATTTACTTCAACTAGTTGCATGGGCTCAGTAAAGTATCACTCACAGATCATTCACTACCGTCATGTGAGCTGTGGTAGTCACAGGTTTTCTTAAACTGCTCTGGCCCCTCCCATATTCACATAATTCTATTTATAATCTGACAAAAATAGGATACATCTCACCTGGGAACGTTCTTGCCTTAGGAATTCATTCTTGATATAGGCCAGCCCACTACCTAAGCCCAACAGGAAACCCAAACCCTCAGAATAAAAGGGCTTTAGCTCACTTTCTTGGGATTAGAAACAAGAAAGTAAAATGATAAAAAGGTAAAATATCAAATTATTGAATACTTGAGTCCAGCGATCCCCATCAAAGCACAGTACAGACGTAAGAGTGCACTGGCTTTCACAACATGCTCTTCTTTCAGCCCCGAATACACAGACACATTGGGCTCCATCTCCACATCAGCTTCTTCCACAATGCGGGTACTTCTTACTGTGGGAAGAATGCCCATCAACTCCAGAAGAAGCTGCCTTCTCATTTGCCAAAGGACAGAACTACTGGTCTCTCTTTTTCTCTGTAAAAAATATGGACCACAAAAGGAAGGAAGCACGGAGCACTTACTAAGTCAAAAGGATGCTCAAATGAAACTCCCCCATTAAACATTTAAAATTGACCCATTTGAAGAGGCTGTCAGAACTGCAGAATCTCATTTTAACCAAATGAGCAAATTCAAAATTCACTGATTCCTTTGGAGAATACTCTACTCACCTTAATCTGGATTGGCTGTACAGAAAACACTAAATTAATGACAATTTGAACTGTAAAGTATCACTTAAATGGTACTTTCAAATACATAACAACTAAAGGAGTCATCTGTGAGATAGTAGAAAGTGCTCAGATTTTGGAGACAGAACATCTTGGGTTTAAATGATAGCTTTGCCATTGATTATTTATGCTTACTTCTCTGAACCCCGCTTTCCTTAATGACAAAGAAGTGAATATTTTATTAATAATATTTAACTCCCAAGGCTGTTGTAATTAGGAATTTACAAGTCTATCACCCTCACAGTTCTTCAGGCAAGGGTAATGTTTTAGTATCTATTACTAGGCAGGGCCTACCACTGTGCCTGACATATAGCAAGCACTCAATATCTTTTAAATAGATGAATGAGCAAAGATAACACATATGAAAGCAGTTCTAAACTGTGAAAAACTAGGTAAATATTCATTATTTTTAGAATGTTTCTAAGTAAAATATGATAAACCTGCTTTAATAACATTATGTTCAAATAAAGAGAAATTTACTGCACACAAAGGACAATTACAAACAAGATGAACATACCAAAATGCTTAACACAGTGCCTGATATATAGAAAGTATACAATAAATATTCACTTCCCTTAAGAAGCAAAGCTTAAAATTAGTTCTCCAGAAAAAAAAAGAAAGAAAGAAAAAAAAATTAGTCCTCAAATGGGCTGGAAATAAAGTAGAATTTGGATATAGAAAAGTATGGTGAGCCAGTAGCATAAACAATAGACTAGAAGACCAGGCATAACTGTCTAATTCACTGACTTAAACAAAATAAAAATCAGTCTGCACAGAGTTACCATGAAATGTTCTTTGAAAAAGTAAAATATTTTTAACTTAAAAACTGTTGAAAAATATAACATATATTCATCAATAGATGAATAAACAAATAATATGTGGTATAGACATGCAGTGGAATATTAACCTAGAAAACGAAAGAAATTCTGATATATGCTACAACATGCATGGACTTTGAAAACATTATGATAACTAAAACAAGCCACACTCAAAAAGAGAAATACTGTGTGATTCCACTTATCTGAGGTACCTAGAACAAATTCATAGAAAGTAGAAAAAATTTACCAGGGGCTGGAAGGAAGGAGGAATGGGGTATTGTTTAATAGGTACAGAGTTTCTGTTTGAGATGATGAAAAAGTTCTGAAAATGAACAGTGATGATGGCTGCAAAATATTGTGAATGCCCCTGAACTGTACACTTAAAAAGGATCAAAATGGTAAATTTCATGCCATATATATTTTACCACAATAAGAAATATATATTAAAATTACAGACTATAATAACTTATTTTGATGATGAATCTAACCCAGAACCCTAGAGATTCCCAAAACTCCTTTCGAGGGTCCAGAGGTCAAAAACATTTCCTTAAACATGATTGGCCGTTTCTACTCTAATTTTCTCACAAGCGTACAATGTAGTTTTCTAAAGGTTCTATTAAGCCAGACATTAAAGAGATTTGCAAAAATGTAAAACAATACTATTCTCCTCACTAAATTTTTAGAAAATATGGTTATTTTTCATTAAAAATATGTTCATATTTAATACGGTTATTATTGTTATTTTTAAATGAATTAAGTAGGGGCGCCTGGGTAGTTCAGTCAGTTAAGTGTCTGCTTTCGGCTCAGGGCATGATCCCGGCTGGAGTCCTGGGGTAGAGCCCCACATCAGGCTCCCTGCTCAGCACACAGTCTGCTTTTCCCTCTCCCTCTGCCTCTCCCTCCTGGATCCTTCTCATCCACTCTCTCTCAATACATAAAGTCTTTAAAAATAAAAAAAATAATAATAAATGAATTAAGTAAATATTTTAAAGTTTTCAGTTTTCATCTGTAATATTGTAAATATCAACAGATAAAAGCATGGGACGCCTGGGTAGCTCAGTCGGTTAAGCATCTGCCTTTGGCTCAGGTCATGATCCCAGGGTCCTGGGATCGAGTCCCACATTGGGCTCCTTCCTCAGTGGGGAGGCTGCTTCTCCCTCTGCCTGCTGCTCCCCCTGCTTGTGCTCTCTCTGACAAATAAATACATAAAAATGTTTAAAAAAAAAAAACAGATAAAAGCACATAAACAAAAGCTCTCTAGTACCCTCCATGATTTAAAATGTCAGGAGTGCCTGAGACAAAAAGTGTTGAGAGCCACTGGTCTAATGACATCATTCTAAAAGTGTTTCTTCCTCTTTGACTAGTTGCCAAAATATACTGATTCTTAGCCTGTAAGATCTTTAAACCCTCACCTGCTGTCCATTTCGAATAAAAGTTCCAAACCAAGTCCGGACTTTCGCATTTGTTCCAAGAAGCAAACCACTAACAAAACAAACCAAGTCACTCACTCCATCTTCACTAGCTTCATTTTTAGTATGATCCAACGTCAAAGCCACTCCAAGCCCTGGCAAGTGACATTCCTCCACCTAACACAGCAAAGAAAACAAACTGAACTGAGTATCATAAGGAAAAGGGCCAGGACACTTCACTGTTTAGATGTTTTAAAGCTTCTAAAGTTTAGAAGTAGACATATCCCAAAACATAAAAACCCAGAGGGGAAGGTAACAATACATTCAGTATATAATTATAATTCCAAATCTCTACAGGACTCTAAAACCACCTTGGGAAAGTTCCTGATCATAATACAAAGGCTTTTGTCTTATAAAAATAATAAAGATCTCCTACCACCATCCCTCGAACTTTGAGAGCCTGAGAAGGATTCATTTTACACAAGAAGCGTAGGGCATCTGTTCTGCGCCTTCCTCCAAGACTTTCTTCGTCTTGTCGTTCTCCATTTTTAATCAGACCCCTGCAAACTGAACATTTAACAGCCACTATTACTTTAAGCTTTCAAGTAAGATGTTAGAAACAATTTCTTCAGCCTTTTAATTAATCATTTATGTGGAATAGACACTACAGAAGAAAATGATCAGGGAACGTGAAAGCACAGCAATAGAAACTGGTCAAAATAAAGCACAGAATGGAAAGAGACTTAAAAAATGAACGGTGACCTGTGGGGCAATATCAAGTAGTCAAATATAATTACGTCTCAAAGAAAAAGAAAATGGAAGACAAAAATATATTTGAGGAAATTTTTTCAAATTTGATGAAAACTATAAACACAGGAGCTCAATATATATCATGAGAAAATCAGCAATAGCACAGTTTTTACAAAGGACTTTTACATATCTTGTGATATTCAATAAATCTCTCAGAAATGTAAGGGAAATGTTATTATTAATATCCCATTTTATAGACGATAAGTACCTTAATGATTACACACAAAATGAGTGACAAAACTAGAAATTACAAATGCCACATCCAGTGCTTTTTCCTCTTTGGCTCCCAATTCACAATCTTGCTCAAAAATGTTTTTATTTTTATATCACACAGACCCAAACAACAATCTTCAATCAGTAGTAGTTTGAAATAGAGGTGAAAATTTCAGTTGATTTTTCTCAATTTCAACTTTTCTGCAAACTGACAGCAATAAGGCTAAAACACAAAGGGTTTGATTGCTGCTATTTCTGACTACATGTTATCTTGTACTGCACTCTGGCTGTTTCACAGATATATGTCTTCTTCCCTTTGCTCCATGAGCATAGGATTATAGCTTCTAGTTCTTTCGTATTTTTTACTGTCCTATTATAGCACTGGTGTCTAGTGACAAAAAAATTTTGTTGCATACTCACTGTACTTAAATTTGTAATCTCAAAACAAATTTTGAAATCTTCTCAACTCAATATTTCTACAATGAATACTAACTAATGAATTTTCCAAAGATAAAATCTCAAATGAAAGCACATAAATATTTCTTCTTGGCTCAAAAAGCAGGTCCTGTATCTGCCCAAGCAAATCTCTTTTAAAATAATGTTTACCTTCATTAAAACTATCAGGAACATTGGCCACCAACAGACATAAGAACCAAGCACCATTTCTAACATGTAGCAAGGCTTCAGCTACATCCACTATTGGAAGCAGGGAAGGGAGCTCTACAAGAAACCGAAATCAATGTTACTACTAAGGAGTGATATTTCATTGAATTATACATAAGCATTTTCTGACATTTCACAGATGTCATTTAAAAGCAATTAAGGTACTTTCTTTTCATACTCTAGAGGTGAATTCTCCAGTAGGATAGCCACCAGCCACATGTGGCTATTTAAATTAAATGGGGCACCTGGCTGGCGCAGTCAGTAGCACATGCAACTCCTGGTCTAGGGGTTGTAAATTCAAATTCGAGCCCCACCCTGGGTGTAGAGATAACGTAAAAACAGAATCTTTTAAAAAATAAATTAATAAATTAATTCAAATTAAATAAAATGAAAAATAGTTCAGTCCCGCTAGCCACATTTCAAGTAATCCGTAACCACATGTGGCTAGTGGCTACTGCATTGGTAAGCACAACATGTCTCACTGACACTGGGACACTGGACAGTACTGGGCAAGAGAGATTTTCATGAAAATCTTTGCATTTTTATGTCCTCTATGTTTCTAATCCAATTGTTCAATGCTACTAATTTGAAATATTTCAATCCCCCCCACAGGTATTGTCTTAACTTTAAACAAAATTGGGATTATATTCTACTTATCATTTTACCCTTTGCTCTTTTCATTTACAGATTATGACCATTTTCCAAAAATGTATTAAAATTCCTTCAAATACACTGTTAAAAGCCATATAACACGCCATGCTATGGAAATAATATAATTTACTTAATCATTGTCCTACTACTAGCCATTTTTGTCTTAACATTTTAATGTGCAATTTTATAAAATATATAAAATACTTATAAAAAATAACACAATTTCCAAATTAAGAAGTTCCACAGTACCATTTAACAAGAAACTATGAACGTAAGGTATCTTAGCAGTCATTACAGTACCTGCTTGTAAAATACAAAGTACATCTGCAGCTTCCTCCAAATACACTGGACTCTCAAATAGCTCAGATGACTTAAAAAAAAATTCTCCACTGGACTCAGACACCTTAAAAAAGAAAAAAAGAAAAAGAGAAAAAAAAAGAAATGATAAACTCTATTAATTTCAGATAATGTACTAAATCCCTTACGATTTTTATAATTATTTATTGAGCTTACAGACCATGTTCCTAAATATGTCACTAATATACTGCAGCAGAATATGCAGTATTTGATAAATCTGAGCTGCTTTAATCACAGTCACATTAATTATTATTCAGACATGGCAATATGAGTCTCAATAATTTATTTCTATATTAATATTTGAGACATCTGGAATTAAAGATAAGAAAAGCCAAACACAAATGAGTCAGGAATGCTACCTACAAGTGATAGCTCGGGATGCCCAGGTGGCTCAGTCAGCGAAGCATCTGCCTTCAGCTCAGGTCATGATCCCAGGATCCTGGGATCAAGCACCGCATCCGGCTCCCCGCTCAGCGGGGAGTCAGCTCCTCCCTCTCCCTCTGTCTGCTGCTCTCCCTGCCTGTGCTCTCTCTCTCTCTGACAAATAAATAAATAAAATCTTAAAACAATAAAATAAAATAAAAAATTTTTAAAAGGACGCCTGGGTGGCTCAGTCGGTTAGGTGTTTGCCTTTGGCTCAGGTCGTGATCCCAGGGTCCTGGGATCAAGACCCGAGTTGGGCTCTCTCTGCTCAGCAGGGAGACTGCTTCTCCCTGTCCTTCTGCCACTCCCCCTGTTTGTGCTCGCACTCTTTCTCTCTGTGAAATAAAGAATAAAATCTTTAAAAAAAATTTTTTTTGAAGTTATAGCTCAAAAAAGGCAAGAAATGGTAAACTGAAAAGCAGTATAACAAATATAAATTATATTCAATTGCAGGGGCGCCTGGGTGGCACAGCGGTTAAGCGTTTGCCTTCAGCTCAGGGCGTGATCCCGGCGTTATGGGATCGAGCCCCACATCAGGCTCCTCTGCTATGAGCCTGCTTCTTCCTCTCCCACTCCCCCTGCTTGTGTTCCCTCTCTTGCTGGCTGTCTCTATCTCTGTTGAGTAAATAAATAAAATCTTAAAAAAAAAAAAATTATATTCAATTGCAAATGAACTATAGGAGAAACAAAAAATTAAAACGCAGGGGTGCCTGGGTGGCTCAGTCATTAAGCATCTGCCTTCGGTCCTGGGATCGAGCCCCACATGGGGCTCCCTGCTTGGCAAGCCTGCTTCTCCCTCTCCCTCTGCTTGCTGCTCCCCCTGCTGTGCTCTCTCTGTGTCGAATAAATAAATAAAATCTTAATAAATAAATAAAATTAAAATAAAAATGCAGATCAACAGAAGCACCTACTAACTTTTTTAAAAATTTCCTATAGTAGTTTCATCACAGTTCCCATTTGCTGAAGAGTTCTGAACTGAAATATTGGAAACCTCCCAGAGAAAGGTCACTTATTTTACTAGATCCATCAAGCTAGATATTTAAAAAAAGGTATAGGAAAAATATTGATTACAATTAAGACTATCGGTACAGTAGAAAAGAGTAGAAAGAAATAATTGTTTGTAATACAAAAATATTTTTTTAAAAGATCTGTAACATATATACCAGAATTAAAAAAACAAATTTTTAAAAATAAAAATTAAAAAAATAAAGATTTCTAACATATCTTAAAGACTATCTAAAACTGACTAACTGCACCCCCCAACCACCACATTTTCTTTGGAAACAGAATTTAGAGTTGTTTGGTCCACAGTTTATAAAACTAAACTTTATTATAAAATAACGGACCTTGAAATTCTAACAGTAAATAACTTTTGCCTCTGAAACTCTGGGCTTAATAGGTAAGCCATCTTAATATGAAGATCCAGCTTAATTCTTTTTATAGTAAGCCCCTGACATGCACAAATTCAAATTCAGAGTTTCAAGTAATCATAATTACCCAAAAGTCCATGAACTAAGTAATCTATCATTTTGCTGACATGCAAGGTTGAATAGCTTTCATTAGTGTATATGAGCAATTCAGTCATCTAGTGAGTAAGGCAAGGCAATGATCCTACATCCAATTCACCTTTGATAGTCCCTACTCACTGTTACGCGAGATAATGAATGCTCATTCAGTGTCTACAGGAATCACATACATTTTTCAGTTATGTTTTATAATATTTTATGAGGAAAATCATATCCTATAAAGATATTATCAAATTTGGTAATTTGTAAAAGTCTTGAGCTACGTACCCTTCTAGATACCAAGAAGCCATTGTATGGAGTCCATACAGAAAACAATCTCTACAGTAGAAAATGCAGAATAGGTATAAATGAGAGAAAACAGTAGAGAAAGAAAGATAGGCATTTAATATCGTTTAAGGATATTTTCAAAGGAAATACACTTTCAAAGGAAAACACTTTCAAAACAGAAATATGTGTAAAAGAGGATGCAACTTGGGGCGCCTGGGTGGCACAGCGGTTAAGCGTCTGCCTTCAGCTCAGGGCGTGATCCCGGCGTTACGTGATCGAGCCCACATCAGGCTCTTCCCCTATGAGCCTGCTTCTTCCTCTCCCACCTCCCCCTGCTTGTGTTCCCTCTCTCGCTGGCTCTCTATCTCTGTCAAATAAATAAATAAAATCTTTAAAAAAAAAAAAAAAAGAGGATGCAACTTGCCTGCCTTCCAGCCTGTTTCTATTTCTTTTTTTTTTTTTTTAAGATGTTATTTATTTGTTAGAGAGAGAGAGAGGACAAGCAGAGGGAGTGGCAGGCAGAGGGGGAACCAGGCTCCCTGCTGAGCAGGGAGCCAGATGTGGGATTCGATTCCAGGGTGCTGGGATCATGACCTGAGCCAAAGGCAAGTGCTTAACCGACCGAGCCATCCAAGCGTCCACTCTGCTTCTACCTTCTATGTGTAAACATCAAATCATGCATATTCTAATATGTGATTAAAATCAATGTACCTTGTTCATAATTGCCAACAGTTCACTTAGCACAAGACGCAATCGACGAGGCGAATCACTGTGTTCAAATTCTAACGTCAATCCATGCTGAAGCTGTGATACGAGGATGCTCTCTCCACTGCCTCCTCCAAGTTTATGCCTAAAACAACAACCATGAGAACACTGACAGAGAAATAACATAAAATTATCTTTTGTTGAAATAAACTACAGAAGAATGTATGAATTCTTTTCATACATTTCATGAATGTAATACTTCTGAAATACGAGTTTGCCTATTTCAGGGATTCACAACCTATATAAAGACTCCACCTAATAGTTAACACCTACTTCGATGAACAACAACCGCTCGCTATTGGATTCACAATGGGTAGGGAAGAACCAAACAACTGCCCAGAATTTTGGGAAATCAATGTAAGCTCAAAAAGCCTTCTGGGTGATTCCAATAAATACTTCTATTCTAGGGGAACTTACCCTACCCACCTCGCACTGAGCGATATAATCAGTTTAGCGTGAATACAACAGCATATGTAGTCAAACTTCTCTCTACACATTTTAGAATACAGAATTCAAAAGATCCTAGAATTTTAACTATAAATAGAAAAGAACTAGGTAAATGTTCTCCAAAGTTTAGAGTCTCAATTTTTTCTGGGAGAGTGCATTCAATAAAAACTCCTAAAAGCCCCAAAGAAATATGTGATTCCCTCTTCTTTGGCAAATCTCAGTAAATCCCAATCCACATACTACATATAATACAACATTACCTAAGCTGCTGTTCTTTGCTGGCATCCTGTTCTAAAGCATGAAAGTCCACAGACAACAATGCAACAATGGAGTTGACAGCTTCCACTCCAGACAGAAGACGAAGGATCAGTTTTTTATCCTGAGCCCAGCTTTGGCTCTGGTCAGCTGGAGCACAGAGCGCCATCCGCACCAAGCAGGGTAAGAGAAGTCTTAATTCCGGATCACTTAAAGACGCCAACCGAACAACATCCACCTTCTGCATTGCCTCAAAAGCAAAAGGGCTGACAAACTGAAGACTTGTACACTCAGCCATTATCACTGTTGATCCTAATGATAAAAAAAAAAAGTAGGTATAACTCCTACATGTATGAACGTCCCTCTTTTTAAACATACCCCGAGAAACGTGGTCTATCTTTAATAGGCTCCTATGCTGGCTATGTTTCTGGCACAATTAAAGGCTCCCTGTGTTTTTACTCTCACCTAAACAATGAGAAAGAAAAGAGTACATTAATATCTCCTCCAGCCCTTGGAATCTTCTGTTCTAATACTTACTTTGCAAAGAAGAAATATGAAGCCCGGAGAGATTAAGTAACAGGCATACAGTGATGACTGACTAGCTAGTGGCAAAATCCAAGGCTGAACCCTCATCTGCTAAATCTCAGTCCAAGACTCTCCACCACATCAATCATCTGAGCACCACAATGCAAATAAAAATGAGCAGTATAGTTAAGAATGTTCCTCTTCTACACCTCTTTAGTTTTTTATGCCTACTTAACATATGTAAAGAACTGTTAGGCTTCTCTTTCCCACCCTCCAAGAGTCAATGGAAGCTAAATCTCAGTAGCCAAAAGCAATGACAGATTCAACGTTCTGGAGGCCACAACACTATCCTAATGTCCCTTGTGTTGCTTGGGGAGAAAAACAGCTGTGGAGGTGCAATTAGCTATAGGAGAAAGAGGAATTCCACTTGGGCAATTCCACTTGGGAATTCCACTTCTCTGCCTTCACTAGTAATCAGAAGACAAAAAAAAAAAAAAAAGGCAGGGAGTAGGTGGCCAAAGCCATGCCCTCTAAAACCCACAGACTAGCAAAATCGTGGGTTAACAAAGTCGTGGGCAGAAACGTTACTCTGTTTTTAAGCAAGAGGAGCTGGCCTTTTAACAGAGGGGCGGGCTGAGGGAGCAGAGGCGCCAAGACCTGTGTGTGCTCACAGGTCTCGCCCTCAGCGTAACGAGAACCAACTAGTTCCTCCCGCAGAGAAATGTACGACCAGTGACCGACGTGGACCGGGTAACGCGCTAAGGCCTGAGAGGCGGAAGCTTCATACCTTAAGATTTGCCCTCCAACCTCCCTGGACCCAACACGGATTCCGCGCCCTAGAGGCGGGACGCGGTAGAAATCGAGAGCGCGATCCGAAGTTGGGCCTAGGCGAAAATCCCCATTCGCCAACCCTAGCTATGCCCTGAGTCGTCCCAGGCACCAAAAACCCAGACGCCGGGACCAATGGGGTCGGCAGTGCGATACGCTGTATGGGGACACCGCACAAGCACAAAGGAAAGACCCGCACTGAAGGGAGGGGAGAGCAGAGGGGGCTGTTTCAACCTGCACCCAGCACCTTCATTCATCCCCAGCGTCTGGCTCCCGTCGGCCACCGTACTGCACGGAGAGGACGGCCTGCTGCGAAAAGAAACCCGGGACGTCGGCGTTAATGCAACGGTGCGCGTGCGCGGTCCCACCCCTTCCTCCCCGCAGTAGCCCAGCCTAACTACACAACCCTCGACCCGGAGATTTAGAATGGTGCTTCCAGTGCTTTCTCCAAAGCGTACTTACCACCCGTGTCCTTTTCGAGTAAGTGCTTAAGACCCTCCGAGCTACAGTTTCATCGTCACAGGATTTCTGTGGCACTTGAATGAAGTAACGTATGTAAAAGAAATGTTAGTTGTTTCCACTACTTGACAAGAACACTAATGGAATCAGACTGTACTCTTCTCTCCATCTCTGCCTATGACGTCCAAGCACCGAAGTTCTAGAATCCTAGGATTGATAGATGAATTTAAAGATTATTATTTTCTGAGCTTTCTTCCGCTCTTGACTTCACACTCTCAGGGTCGGAAGTTAAACATCGTAATTTCAGGGTTCTGTACTTTAGGGTCAAGTGTTAGGGGATGGGAAAAATGGGTGGGAGGATCGGGAGGTACAGGCTTCTAGTTAGGGAATTAACTCCCTTACAACACAGAAATTGCAGTCAATGGTATTGTAATAGTAGCTATACTTGTCATGAGCATAAAGCATAACATACAGAGTTGTCCAATCGTATTGTTTCTGGATTTGACTCTTCTAGAGAACATAGGTATTATATTAATCATCCCTCACATTTGTATTTTACAAATTTCTAAGTGTTTTTTGTAAGCCTTTGAGGTTCACAAAGGTAATATTAGGAAGGTATGCTTACTATTGAGTTCATGTAACAAATGAACAAATTGAGACCTCAAGAGGTTCAATGTTTTGTCTTTAGTCACCAGCTAGAAGGTGGCAAACTTAAAAGCACAAGAATCCTAATCTAGTAATCCTAAACTATTTCTACGTATATGAAAATAGTCCTAATTAGAATTGTACAAATTCATTTAAATTATTTGCAGGGGCGCCTGGGTAGCACAGTCGTTAAGCGTCTGC
Organism: Ailuropoda melanoleuca; assembly: GCF_002007445.2. Classification (NCBI taxonomy): domain Eukaryota; kingdom Metazoa; phylum Chordata; class Mammalia; order Carnivora; family Ursidae; genus Ailuropoda; species Ailuropoda melanoleuca. Next base: position 12,633,784 of record NC_048230.1, read on the forward strand.
CTTCCGCTCAGGGCGTGATCCCGGCGTTCTGAGCCCCACATCAGGCTCCTCCGCTGGGAGCCTGCTGCTTCCTCTCCCACTCGCCCTGCTTGTGTTCCCTCTCCTGCTGGCTGTCTCTCTGTCAAGTAAATAAATCTTTAAAAAAAAAAATTTGCAAAACTCACACTTCAACCATGTACTGTAGTTTGATGTACTTACCACAAGAAATCTATTCAAATATTTCAGTGCCTTACTAACGTGCTAGATGTATTGGATTCTACATGCAATAGTAAGCAAAACAGACCCTGTTTCTGCCCTCATGGGGTTGTTTGGTAGGAGACTATTCATACAAACTGAAAAACACTATGAAGGCTCCACATAGAATATTACAATAAAGGAATGTAACCTGGGGACCTGGTCTGAGGCAAGGGTGTATGTGGAAAGTGAGGGAAGCCTTAAGGCAAAAATAACCCTAGGGCATTCAAAGAACTCCTATGCCTAGGAGACTGGGAGAAAAACACAGGAAAAAAGCCCATTTTGAGGCTTGTGGAAAAGAAGGCAGGAGACAGACCATGTAAGAATTTTGGTATTTAGAGCAAGCAGCAGCCATAAAGGATTTTAAGCTACCAAGAAAAAAAAAAATCACAGGTAATATAAACTGTGAGACAAAGAATAACTTAATAAGGTACAAGTTCCAACAACATACACCTCCTTTTAAAGTCTTAGTTTAAAATTTTTGCTAGCAGAAACGATTTCAAAATGAACACAATTTTGGGGTTTGTCCTTACTCAGCTTAAGTTTGTACAAAAATATTTAAAATGGCTGCTTACACAAAATATTTTTAATGGATTGTTCATATCTGAATCCCTTTATGATGATTCAAAAACATTTATGTGGGGGCACCTGGGTAGCGCAGTCGTTAAACGTCTGCCTTCGGCTCAGGGCATGATCCCGGCGTTCCGGGATCGAGCCCCACATCAGGCTCTTACACTAGGAGCCTGCTTCTTCCTCTCCCACTCCCCCTGCTTGTGTTCCCTCTCTCGCTGGCTGTCACATAAATAAAATCTTAAAAAAAAAAAAAAATTTATGTGATCAAAAAAATAGGATAGAACTAAGCTTTAAACATGTGAAAGTATCTTGTTTAGACTAGAAAACTGATACCAAAATGATCAGCCTAAAAGGAATATGTAATTACATATACAGTTTTCTTGTATATTAATCACTGATATAGTTAAAATTATTTAAATAAAGTACTTCAGATGGAAAAATTAAAAATCCATCAATTTTTAGATTACCCCTTTCCACTTATGATGAAAAAAAATAATTTTTACATAAGTTTAAGATGGAAATATTTTTAACAGAATGAGACACCACAATGAAGGCTTCATGAATAATTTATTCCATTTGAAGTTTTGTTTTTTTTTTTTTAAAAAGTATAAACCTTTTCATTTCCTCAATCACAATTTGTACAACTCAGTGTTATGGCATTCGGCAGCAATAGTGTTTGTTCCTTATTCTTTTTTTTGTCACATTAAAAAAAAAAAAGCAATTGGACCATATTAAATGTCACTGCTAAACAACAACTTTAAAACGCCCCTTCATAAAGTGACCAAGCTATTTTGAGAGAGTTGATGCTGACATGTCCAGTAATGACGTTACAATTTGTAGTTTAAACTCAGTAACTTTAAGGTCCACAAATCCAGTTTGCTTTGAAAACTAAAGCTATTTTAAAACTTCATGAATATATCAACCTGAGGAGTATTTTAGGTCCCAAATCCAGTTTTTTAATTAATACTCCACAAAAGAGAAAACATATATGAAAATTTAAACCACAGTTCTGGGCCCATTAAAACACCAAGAAAAACCGGAAGGTTAAGATTTCCAGCTTTTTTGGGGGGGGGGGGAGCAGGGCCAAAAAAATTGTACGTCAAAAACATTTTTCCTTAATTTAGACAAACTAAAATCTTAAGAGGAAACCCAGACCAAAACATTACTCATGCAACATTAAATGTGTTAATAGACTGATATGCGATGCCATAGTGGATGAATAGCAAATTATATGATGCAACAGCATTTAAAAACTTCCTTTTAATGTATTCAATTTGAACATTTTAAATAATGCAACATAGTATTTTGATATTACAGTATTAACATAGTGCTTGATTAAAGATCTGCAAATCTTTGTAGTAACACATTAAGTTAAAAAATTACCTCAGAAGGTAAATATGAAGACGAAAGGAGAATATTTTAATACAGTAATCTGTGCCATACTGACAATTTGAGTACGAATACAGCTGAGGATAGTTGACTAAGTAGTAAGAGCTTAATTTTAGTGGTTTAAGAAAAGTTTAGAAAGATTTAAAAATTACAGCTACTTTAAAATTTAAGGATTACATATAAGTACACTTGGTGGCCTTCTGGCCAAACAATAAGGTGTACAGAAATTTATTCATACAGTGTTAATTCACAGTCCTGAACTGAATGGCTTGCATAAGAAAGTATGGCTAGATGTTTCTCACTGGCTGGAAGCAGACATTATATAACTAATCTTTTTAAATGCCAAAATACTGAACTTCCACCCTGCTTGGTAATGGATAACTGCACAAAAAACAGACATTAGCACTGTAACAAAGAAGTCAAGGTGTTGGTGATCAACTGGTAGAAAGTATATATTATTTTGCTTACCATTTAAAGTAACAAAAAAAACTACCCATACTTGTCTGTGACAGTACATTAGTAAGTCAGATCCATCATCCCGCATAAAAGGCTTAATTTTTTTTTTCTGAAATAAGTCTTCTGACCTTTTCTAATGGCTATTTAATAATTTTCTATTTAAGTGTGAACTTATATATAAAGGGAAGAAAAAAAAATCTTATCAGTAAATCCTGTATATTTGGGAACTACTCCCTGATTCCCAGATAAAAAGGAATTGTATACTGGGTTTCTTCCTTATGGCTCCATATAAAAGAAACTGTCAGGGAATAATTTTTTAAAAATCTATTTTCAAACTGAGGTGTGGTTACTATAAGCTAGTGATATTAAACAACTGAGAATATAGCTTTTATTTTTAAAAGTCACTACTGAGCTAAGTATATAAAAAAGGATACTTTTTATAGAAATTCCAAATAAGCATCTTTTCCCTCAAATCTCAGACAAGCTTTTTTTCAGTACAGAACAAAACATGCCAACATAATCTGTAGTGTGCTAGCATAATTTAAAAATGAATGCAGAGATATGATCTTTAAATTTTAATTTCAAAAATGCTGACCACTGGAATTGCATTGTAATTTTGAAGTGATTGAAAACCTGTCACCAGTTGTGTTCTTTATAGAAAAAACAAGACTTGCTAATGTTTTAATATACACAATTTGAAGAAGTTATATTGTTCATAAGAAAGTGATATTTAAGCTAAGCATATAGTATTTACAAAACAAGTTTCAGTAAAAACAAAACAAAACATACCGAATTACAGTTTTGTAAATACAACTGATTTTGCCTTTGTGGAGAATTAGTGAATGTACAAATTCGGAATTTTGTTAGACTGCTTCCAAGAAAGATAGGTAGACTTGGTGACTGTGAATTCAAGTCAGCAACATAGGTAGGAGGCTAACTTGGACTCTCTTGTGAGCAGCACTGTAGAAACAACATTTTAAGGGGGTAAAGCCTGCATAAAAGCATTTCTCTTGGCATGTGCAAACAAGAAGGGGGGAAGCTGTATTGAAGGAAGGGGTGAATTAAAGTCCCTAAAATTCAAGTCCCTTCTTTAGGGAGGTGAGAACCTCCTTGGCATATGCCCTGCCTTAATCTGAGCTGTGTTACAGAAAAGTACAGACTCTGGTGTTTGGGACTGCCATCTCCAAACCAAGAAAATTAAATAAATAAAAAAGGCAAAAGGAAACAGGTTAAGTTTAGAAAATGGTTCTTTAACTAGTGGAATAGAGTCTGAATACCAGAATTCACTGAGAATCTATTTACACCACAGTTGATTGCACACACACACCCATACATATGCATACTCTCACACACATTCCCAATCTTTAATTTAAAAAACAAAAAAAGTCAAACAATCAGAGTGACTGTTCTTAAAATAATTTGTAAAATGCCTAGAGCTGGGCTAAATTTCAACCTTATAGCAGATCCTGAAGATAATTTTCATAATTAATAATATTCCCATGCCTAGATGTGCCACTGTCAAAACTGAAAAAAAAAAAAACATTTAAGCATGTAACATTAAACACCAAAATTAGTTTAAGCATTCAGTAGCAAATGTTTTTCTTGTAAAACTAAGTTTCTTTCACTGGAAATGGCCTGAAATATTAGTCATAGCCCTAAACCATAGTACAAAATATAACTGAAGAATTCTCATTTTATTCTAAGTTAAACCACCCAACAATATCACTTGTATATTGCCATCAGTTATTCTGTAAAGGTGTGATAATATAAAATGCTGTAAGACCTGGTACCTTTTCAATTTATAAACACAGTGAACTTCATTACTGTACATGTACTCTGCAACTACAGCTTAGCTGTAAATCCTCCACACACAATGGTATGGACATTATTCCCCCTCTATCCCCATTAAACTGTACATCGAGACAATACAAATTTACTGTCCCACCCACCCCCTTACAAAAAAATAATACTCTAAAAGCAACCCTACTGCAACTTTTTAATTAAGACGATTACATATATTTTAGACCAATTGCTTTAAAGCAAGAAGGCAGTATAAACCTTCTAGGAAAATTTTTATAAAAGAGGTTAAGAAATATAAGACAATTTATACATTTAAAAACTTACAATAAATAAGAGATGCAGGCATTTTTGAATACTAGATACTATAATCCAATACAAGAACATCTTGATGTTCTGAAGCCATATGTTGAAATTCATTGTTCCTCATGTTTCCTCTCCATGCTTTTAATATTCATTTAACATGACTGGGTACTATGGCTCATTACTTTTCACAAATACTGTGACTGGAAAAAAAAGGTTAATTTTGCTACGAAAATGTTATAATACGTTTTGTATGATCAGTCATCATCCTAAAGAGTTCAGTATAGTCAATGAAAAATAGCAGGGTTATAGCCCCTCCCCCCAAGTCAAAACAATATTTGTTGAAGTAATAAGAATTAGACCCCATCACAGATGACTTTCACTGAGAAGATAACTGTAACTTAATCTTGCAGCGAAATATCTTTTTTCCTTGTTCTTTTCTTGCACAGTTCCATCGAATGAAGATCACAGCATATTCATGATAAAGTTATATAACTGATTCAGCACCACAAAATGAATTGGGAGACATGAGCGTCTGTCCTGGATTGCAGGGTCACAGGTTAGCCAGGAGAGTGCATTGTACTGTTCCAAAACAAACCTGTAAAGTATAAGTCATGTATTTACTTTCACTGTAGATTTTTGAAGCATTTCCTAATTATGGCATTTAAGATTCAAAGCCACTTTAAAAAACGTGGAAGGTATGGAATAGAGAGAGTCCTTGGGGAGATTAAAGATTAACTAATTTTCATAAAAAGTATCCTCAAAAGTAGACTACACATGCTAGAAAGAAAAGCATTCATTCTGAATGATGCACTTCATCTAAAGATCCAAGAGGACACAACTGTAAATTATTGCCAAATATGAGAAAATTACGTAAGAATCAACATTATATTCTTTCAAAGATGCAATGGAGAACCTTTAATGGTAAAAAGAGTTCTACCTGAGGACATCTGAAGTCTGATTTGAGTCAAGTGGGTGGGAGTGTTTACTGTGAAGCAGCTCGTCAGATTGCACTGAAGGCACGTGGAGGTGCAAAGAGGCCTAAAAAAAAACAGGACATCAGTCAGCCAAAGGGAAAGTTGCTGGTTTTACCTTATTTTCCCATGGTCTCCTCCTTGATGAAATACATTTTAGACCTATGTAATGAATGGGCACCACTATAAAGATGCTTGTTCTTCTTAACTAGTTTATTACAGAATTAATTTTTAAGTGCATAATTTATATTCAATCTTACTTTATTTTCATCAGCTCTATTGCTTTTGAGACAACATAATAATCCTTAAAAAATTATTTAAAAGTTATTTTAAAAGTCATTTAAAGTCATCTATTTTCTGAGTATAACAGGCCTAGATGTGTAAATGCTTACGGAAGCACTAAGCGGATAAACCTGAACAGTCTGTCTACAGGTTACATAGAACTTTAAACTATGCACATACCTGTAGGTCCAGCAAAGAAAAGTGAAGAGGAGTAAGCATATGCAAATATACTGCTTACAAAGCTATAAATTTTAAACAAAGCTACCTATGGTGGAATTGTAAGCACTCTAGTAGAGTGCATATAATGCCTTCTTTTGCCCATGCAATTTCATAATGGAGGCTTGGTGACAACTGTCACACCCATTTCAGTATGACAATGAAGAGTGGAAGAAAGGAATTTCAATTAAAGTGAATCATTTTTTGCTAAATGAGTCAAAAATATTATATAAAGTGTTAAAAAAACTATGAGAGATGAAGAAATTCTTAGATCTTTCTGTATACTGCAAAAGGTATTATTTTATATTTAGGTGATCTCTCCTCTACAACTGTAATATATATATAAACTCTTGTGTTATATATTCAAGAATATAACCAAAGATATATATTTTTAACTGCCCATAAACTCTTGATTTATAAAATTATAAGCAAAAGTCTCATGTGGCAGATCACTACAAATTAGATGAATATAGTCAGTACCAGAAATTACCATTTAATTTCTATGATAAGATTTTTTAATCGCCTAGGTAACAATCTATTATTTTTCCAAGTAAAGAGAAACACATCAGGTGGTTTTACTGCCTATGGTGTAAGAAATAAAATGGAATGTATGAAAACAAAAGGTGAACAAAATTATGGTAAATTATGCCTTACCTGGTAATTCAGACCAGAAGTCCTAATCTTGTTACACTGTATCTGAGGGTGAATGCCCACTTTACACTATCCTCTCTGCAAATAAATATTGAGTAGAAAAGAATCTGGATAGTCCCTTGGACTTTCTGTAAAGTGGTGTTTCCTAAAAAAATGTTCCGTGAAACACTAAGGTCATGAACTATTAATTGGTGTTACACAATCGCTTTTGTGTATTAAAGTAAGTTTGGGAAATAGGTATACAATGTTATTTATTGCTGTTTTTCAGAGACTTTAAATGTGCATACATGTATTATAACAACAAAAGGGGGTAGAAAGCATGTGCAACATTTCCCAAAGGACCAAAGAACCCTTTGTTTTGTAGAAACACCAAGGGCTACTATTTTGCAGAAACACACTTGGGAATATGTTCTTGTAATGAGATCTGTACAGACCACTGTACATATATTGGAAGGGGAAGAAAAGTCATATGATAAAACTTTATTACCTTGGCTGATACTCCCTAAATACATTATTGCATCAATAGTCAATTCAGATCAACAGCTGTTGTATTCTTTATGAATGTGCTACAGAAGTTCAATGCTTAGTCTCAAATGTCACTGACTCGATGGGGCCAAGATTATCAAGATTTAATACCAACAGGCTTAAGAGAGGGCAAGCCTATTGGTTCAGGTACCCACTAAAATATAACCCCCCAAAACTAAGCATAGTTTCCAACGTTAACCCTGTAAGTAAAAAATCAACTGGCAAGAAGTGAGGTTAGCATGACTTCTAGAATAAAACAGTCAACTTCTGGTGCATGTACATTAAGAATAAGTGAATCAGATCTGAATTTCCTATTTTGGAATAGTAGTAAAGCAGCAGCAGTAACAAACTCTGGACAGGGCTTTCACATCTCATTTTACGATTTTATAATATAGCTCAACCTCGTTATGTCACTTGCTAATGAACTTGTTTTGATACATAAGTTACTATGGGTCTGAGAATCTTAGCACTTGAAAACCACTCAATAGTTTTAACACAGCAATTTACACAAAGGTAGAAAAAAATTTTGAGGTAGTAAATGGACCTAAATATCAAATTTTCTTAAAAAATTATGAATCCTTTAATCCCCAAAATATTGTGGCATAATAGCAGTATGATGTAATTCAAAGAATAACTGTATAATCATGAAAGGATCCAGACTGTAGTCCTGGGTCTACTATCAATTTATAACTTTGGACAAATTAGAGTTTTTCTCAACTTTAATATGCTCACCTAGAAAATGAAAAGGTTAGATTAAAAGTAATATAAGGTTCATTCAGCTCTAAAGTTCCGTATGTGCAGCTGCAAATATAAGAGCAAGGGTCCCAGAAATATGACTTAAGATTAATGAGAAGTTCAAACTTAGTATCAATTTGAAAAGTAGAGCTGTTTCATAATTAGATAACTTCTTTGTGATCTTATCATATTTCACAATGCATTTAATAAGACCTTAGACACTTCTCTACATTTCTTAGGAATTAAGCCATCAATTAGCATTATTTAGGAACTGGCATAGAAATGGAAATACCTTAAGAAAAAGGGGACACTGATATTGTGCTTGAGGACATGCTGACCAGAACCAGTCAGGTAACGGACCCGCTTTGGCAGTTGATACAAAGTAACCAAGGGCCAATGGTTGCTGAAGAATATTAGTTACTTCATCATGAGATTCTGTTGAAAGTAGCCGATCAGTACCTTGACCCTTAAATAGAGAAAATTAAAAGTGTGTTAGTTCATTTGCTATACCTCGGCACTAGATATACAGAATGGTTTATGGCAATCAGTCTCACGATCTTATGACATCTATTTAAAAAAATACTAAAGGATACTGAAAAAAATTAATTGGTATGTACTTATTAAGAAAATCATAATTAGAAACAATATTAAAAGAATGAGTTTTAAGAGTTATATGGGGAAATTAATATACCAGCTGTCTAACAAGTTTGTATTATTATGCCGAGCCCATGTTCAGTGTATGTACGTATATAAACCTTTCCAACCAACTGAAAAATACAAAATGTTCAATGAAAGTTCTAACTTACTTCCTCAACTAATTCCTGACCACCACGCCTCAATCCAAAAGGTAAATTACATTTAGTTTTGTTCATCTAACACTATAAAATGCAGTTATTAGTGTTTTGGAAAGCATTAGGGCAATGGGAAGGGACAACTATTAAGTGATGCTCATATCCTTTAGATTAGTCCATGTATTTTATTTATGTTAAAGAAATAAAAAGAAGAAAAATGGTAAGTATGGAAATGTTCGCTGCAACATTAGCTACAACAGAAAAAAATAAAATGCTAAATGTCCAACATTTTGGGAATAACAAATTATGGGAAAATGATGTTAAAAAGCTGATTACACTCATTTATACATATTGAAAGCTGCAATATAAATACATGTGAAAGGAAGGTAATCTGCTCAAAGTAAAAGTGATTTTATTAAAGTGATGAGATTACTGGTGCTTTTCTATACTCATATATATTTTTTGAATAATCTCACTTTTTTTTCCCCAGGGTTTTTTATTTTTATGTAATCTCTACACCCATCGTGGGGCTCGAACTTAAAACCCTGAAATCAAGAGTTGCATACTTTACCAACTGAGCCAGCCAGGCACCTCAAAAATCTCACTTCTTTCTAGCTTAAAAAAAAAAAAGAAAGAAAGAAAAAAGGAAGGAGGGAAGGAAAGGATGCAAGGTAAACCTAGAGAAAGAGCCTTATTTTAAAAGGGCAGGTTCTAAACATATGCATACTATAACAATCAAACAACCGTTATATATAATTTCACTCAAACAAAGATGTTATTCAAAGGAAGCCCAATTAGTTTTGAGTTCAAATAGAAGGACAAGACAGCCTGCTTCCCAAATGCTAAAAATTAAGACAGAGGGAAGAAGAAGGGTGGTCAGTGTTTCTTCTGTTCTTATGAGAAAATTAGTATTTCTATTATGTTCCTCCTCACAGCTCTGATATGAATGGCAGCTCTTAGAGCATATACTAATTCTCAGGTAATCTGATCCTATACCTGATTAGAAGCTATGGTAAAGTGGCAGGAAAACTACGAAAGGAGGACTAAAGCCAAGTAGTCTAGAAAACATGAAGTCAGGGACAGCAGAGCCTTAGAGACTCTTTTTATAATGCACAATTCAAAGTAATAATATCTGTAAGACAGACGTGGAGAAACGTACTATTAATCTCACTTTTTGCTAATTTCCAAGGAAAAAAGTGCTTTATTTCATATATCAATCCATTAATAAGTTAATGAATGACATTTAGATTAACTAAGCTTTTATAATAGGGTTACCTTGCCAGCATCACCTCCATGGGGGTAATGAGATCCTGGAGAATGTACAGGAGACCCCGTTGGAGATGCAGGAAGAATATTTATGATATCAGGGTCAAGATCATCTCCTGTGTCTAACAAATCAAAGATACCCATACCATCTGCTCCATCTATACAGGAGAAAGAAAAATAAATAAATCCTCCATTTTTCACATCCCGCAGTCATTTATAGGAGAGGGTTAAAATAAATTAATGAATTTTAACCAAAATGGGTTAATTTAATTAACATCTATGGAATGTCTACCATGTGCTAGGTATTATTTTAGAAGCCATATATATAAACAATTACACATTATAAACAAGCATGTGGTAGTGTGAATAATGCCCTCCCCCAAGATGTCCACATCCTAATCCCAGGAATGTGTGAATATGTTACCATAAGGAACTTTGCAGATGTGATCAAGCTAAGGATCTTGAGATGGGGAGATTATTCTGGATTATCCTGGTGGGTCCAATGTAATCACAGGGGTCCTAATAAGAGGGAGGCAGTAGGGTTAGAGTCAGTGAGGAGATGTGATGATGCTACACTGCTGCTGATGGAAGAAGGGGCCATGAGCAAGAGGTGCAGGTGGTCTCTAGAAGGTGGCAAAGGCAAAGAAACAGATTCTCCCTTACAGCCTCCAGAAAGAACCAACCCTGAAGACATACTGACTTTAGCCCAGTTAAGACTGATTTTAAACTTTTGATCTCCAGAACTGTACAATAATAAACGTGTGTTGTTTTTAAATGTATTTAAAATGTATTTAAAATGTGGACTATGCACAATACTCTAATTCTTTATTATGTAAAATATATTCAAGTTATTGTATAACACATTGAAAGAAGAAAATAATAAATACTCCTTACTTGTGATTTTGTTTCTTTTTTTAAAGTACTAGTCATTATGTCAAAATCAGGGACCAGGCGGGTGAACCTCTAGTTTAGAGATGTACCATTTTCTAAGGTACCTCAGAACAAATGGAATATCATTTATTTTCTCTTCTACTAAATGTAATCTGTAAGTTTATCTACAAGAGTTATCCCCTACTATGGCAGTTTATATAAATTATTTTGGCAAATCAATTTAGAAAGGAATATAAAATGTGTTGCAAACTCTATGGTCTATGTACAGATAGCAAGCAGCACAGGCAAAAACCTGTACATTTTATGATCAATGTTGTCTTTTAAAATAAGTAAATATGAGATAATTCACAGCACTAGTTCCAATATCACTAAGGTAGAAGAATGGCTGTATTAGTTTCCTACTGCCTTTTTAACAAATTACCACAAACTTGTTGACTCAAAACAACACACCTTTATTCTCTTACAGTTCTGGGGTCCAAAAGTCCAAAATCAGTTTTACTGGGCTGAAATCAAAGTACTGGTCATTAGGTCAAAATCAGGAACCAGGAGGCCTATCCTCTTTGTGGAGGCTCCAGGGGAAATCTGTTTTCTTCTCTTCTCCAGTATCTAGAACTACATTCCTTGCATTCCTTGGCTCATGGCCCCTTCCTCCATCTTTGAAGTCAACAGGACAGCATCATTTCTCTGACTTTCCTTCCCTCCGTTTCCATCACATGACCTTCTCCTCTTTTGTGCATCACCAAATTTCCCTTTGCTTCCCTCTTATAAGGATACACGTGATTGCATTTAGTGCCCCCGGTGCATAACCCAGGATAACCTCTCCATCTCAAGATCTTTAACTTAATCACATATGCAAAGTCTTCTTTGGTCATCTAAGGTTAACATTCATAGGTTTCAGAAACATTTACCGGACAAGGATAGGTTTGGGGAGGCACTCTTCAGCCTAAAGTCAGTCACAATCATCAAGGCTTATTTTATATTTGCAAACCTTTAAAGAACAATTCACCTACCATTGTTGGGATTAAAAGCTAAGTCCAAATTTTCAGTGGTGTAAGTAGCTGAAGCTACTTGCACAGAAGCAGAAGTAGGGAACACAAGTATATGAGTACATGATGTATCCTGTGGGGTATTTAGCTGAGATGTCTGCATGTTTAGAGTGGTGCTTCTTCCAAATACAGAACCAGTTGACACAGAATCTGAAAATAAAGAGAATTTATTTTTTCTTTCAATAAAAGAAGAATCAATTTTACATAATACTAGAAACACAGCACATGAAGAATTAAATCTGATATAAACTAAGGATAGCTAACCTGGCATAATAACAAAAGAGCCTTGGGGTTCCATTGCTACCAAGCAAGCACTGAGAATGCTGGGAGAGTCTGCAGCAGATATACCACACATTCTACACATGTCTTTGAGCCTTTTACTTAGAGACTGCAAGTTTCGACGACTCAGCAAACTGCTCCAATCTGTGGGTATCAATAGTAAAAAAAAAAAAAATATCCAAAGTAACAACATTGTTAACACCCTCTAGAACCAAAGTTAAAACATAATGGTTTTAAAATTAGTGAATTCCTCAAATAGAAGTTATCATGAAGCCAAAAATCTCTTATTGTTGATGTTACTCAACATCCTTTGTCCCCCTAACTTTAATGTATGTCAACATCAATTAGTATCCGCTAAAAAGGGATGAGCTGAATAATAAGTGGAAAGGGGAAAAAATGGAAGACAATAAATAAGAATAGTAGTAACGACACTGGTTATTCAAGTCAAAATATAGTAAAATGTCCTTTTAAAACTGGAATTAAGCCATCTGTGACCCAGACATATGTGATTGCTCTTTGAAAACAAAATAAAAAACTAGTTTTTATAACCTCTGCATTTTATTCAGTACATACACACAGATGTGGTCTGACAGTGTATTAATTAACATAAAGCAGAAATTGAAGTACTTAATAATCAAAGCACAATTTTACCTTTCAATTCTCCATGACCAATCCTTCCTAAGCGGCCAATTACAACTCTCCACGGTAATGAACTCATTTGTACAAGTCCTAAGCACCACTCCCAAAGTTTCTGTAGACCAAACCTTCTAGCAGATCCTTTTTTCCGACGAGCTCTGTTGTAGAGAATAAAGAGACAATTAAATATTTCTAAAATTCGTAAGAGAATATTTTAAAAGAGCTCAAATTTGTAAAAAACTAGTCCCAAATTTTAATGTTTGACAATTTTTACTTAAGTCCTAGGCAAGAATATACATAAAACCATAGGTTTAGCATGCTTTCTGTTTTTCATAATACACATTAAAATAGATTCTTAACTTAAAAATTGTCCATGGAACACCAAAATTCATCAGAAACATTGTTCTACACCAGAGACTGGCAAACTTTTTCTTTAAAGGGCCAACATATTAAGCTTTTGGAGGCCATCAAGATTCTGTTGCAACAGTAACCCTGCTAATGCAGCATGAAAGCAGCCACAGATAATACTTAAACGCGTGTAGTCAGATTTGGCCCACAGGCTGTGGTGTGCCAACCCTTCTTCTATACTTTAAGTTGAAGAATATTAAACAAAATACTACACTTCTCAGACCAAACAACACTGCTGTGTTTTCTGCATGCATGTCCTTTATTAGGCAAATACATGACATAAGCACTCTGTGGCTAAGGAACGGTAGTTATGACTGACTGAGTACTTAATACATAGCAAGCATTATACCCAATTTACACGTAATACCTCATTTCAGCCTAATAAACCCTACGAGGCAGATAAAATTACTCTTCCAGTTTTACAGAGAAGCAAGCTGGAGCTCAGCTAGCTAAAGTAATTTTCTCGAGATTGCATACCCAATAAGTAGCAGAGTTGGGATTTGAACCCAGGTCACTATGACTCTGGAGTTGCACCTTTTAATCATTGTATCACTTCTACTTTCAGTCAAATGGCAATCCTATCTTTGTACTGGAAAGGTGATATTCCTTCTCTACTCTTTCTTGTCCTTCACAGATAAGCATACTATTTCCAAAATTCACTTAATGAGCTTTTAAAAAATCAAAATTGTGTCAAGGAAATATGGTAGGAAGTATTCCTCTAATGTTTATTAAAAATGGTCAATAAATCTTTATAACCAATAATATAGTGTTTCTATATTCCACTTCTCAGCACCACTATAACCTAATTAATATTCATTAAACATTTTCTGCATATATCAACCTCTTTTTTTTTTTTTTAAGATTTTATTTATTTATTTGACAGAGATAGAGATAGCCAGCGAGAGGGGGAACACAAGAAGGGGGAGTGGGAGAGGAAGAAGCAGGCTCATAGCGGAGGAGCCTGATGTGGGGCTCGATCCCATAACGCTGGGATCACGCCCTGAGCCGAAGGCAGATGCTTAACCGCTGTGCCACCCAGGCGCCCCTGCATATATCAACCTCTGAACTTAAACTGATCTTTATATAATAAAAAAATAAAGGATAGAACCAAACCTCAAAACTGAACATTACGTCATGACCTTGCCTTTCAGGTTCTCTTAGGCCATGTTCACTAGCTTTGAAACATGTTACTAGAAATGTCTATTAGGTTATAACTTAATATGAGGCTTACCTGTTAATGACCTATTAGTTACAGCCTTCATAAATAACTGAGCATGATATCTAATTACTACCAAGAAGAATTCTAAAAATAAGGCCACCATTTTCAGAAGACATTCCAACATTTAAAAGGAAAATTTTCAGTCAACAAGGAAATTAACTCAATTAGAGATTATATTTTAGATGGTACTTGAGAGAAATAAATGCCACAGGATGCTCTTTTTTAATTGCAGAGGGCTCTCTTATTCCATTCCTTAAATTTCTTAGGCTGAAATCACTGCCTCAAGCTTTATTACATGGAATTTAGGGACTTTAATCTCCTTTGTTTGTGTAACAAAGATCACTCAAAATTACTTCTAATTCTAATTATACAATATATTCACTACCCAAAAAAGTGAAAAGCACTCACAATCCCAAAACTTAACAAACATGACCTTCCGAACAGTTTTCTATTCATTAAAAATGAAACACTGTGTGTGAGAGAAAATTTTTTAAAATGGATGATATAATGATACACTTAAGGAAACAGAGGTACCTATTTGGGACATCGATGTTAATGATACAAGTTTCTAAAAGTTCTCCATATAGATCTGTGCAAGATGCAAGAATCCATCTTTGATCATGTGATAAACAGTAGCCCACGAAAAGAACATTATATTTCTGTCCAGCTTCTCCAAATGTTTCTCCTAGCTCTGTCTGTTTATCCTTCACTGGAGCCAGAATAAAAGGAGGTGTATAAAGTCGAATACACTCTGGTCTCTGTAAAATAAAAAATTAAGGTAGTATGGTACTACACAATCATAGAAAAATCATTTATTGAAAATGTGATATATTATCTCTACCCAATTATAAGATAATTGGAAAAGGAGAACTAAACAGAGAACTGCATTTAGTTTTGTATAAAATCATAAAACGTATAGTCATTCAATAACTTTGGTCATGGAAAGCATACTTACATCAGGACTTTTAAGAGCAGTTTCCATGGCTAAACCCGGACCAAAGCCAGTCAATGTTTTCACGTTGGTTGATGTTGGAAGTGGTCTCCGACACTGGGTAAAGGCCGAAAAAGCCAGGGATTTTAAATGCTGGGTATAGATTTGTCTATCTTCATGCTTCACAGGTTGTAACAGGTACTGACAAGGAACAATCTAAGAATTATAGGCAAATATTACAAAGGTTAAACTTCCAAAAATAAAAATAAAAAGAACCATGGGTCTAAAACCCTGTTAAAAACATTTACTAGAGGGGCGCCCGAGTGGCACAGAGGTTAAGCGTCTGGCTTCGGCTCAGGGCGTGATCCCGGCGTTAAGGAGCTCAATCCCAGGACCCTGACACCATAACCAGAGCCAAATTCAAAAGTAAGGCACTTAACCAACTGAGCTACTCAGCACTCGACACCTACTTTAAAATGTAGGTTCCATGCCCAGGGCTTGACCTCATGACCCTGAGATCAAGACCTGAGCTAAGATCAAGAGTCAGAAGCTTAACCAACTGAGCCACCCTGGCATCCCTAATATCATTAATTTCTACTTTTACTTGCCATCTATCTTATTTAGAACTCTAGTTTATATAGATCCATACTCTGGTCTTCTATTTAAGCCTATGGATTTAAAAACTGGTTTATAAAAATAACACAAGAGAAATATTTAATGTACTTAAATACAATCTTTTTATTCTCATTACTGTGGTATGATTATAAAGTTTATCTTTTAGAAAATCCCTACGGTTCAATTATAGTATCACTTAAAGTAAAATGTAATAGAACCTGGCTTTTAAAAAAAAAATCAACTTAGATACAAAATAGTATTTTTGAAACTTCTGTCTACATCAAACTGTTTTATATATGTTTAACTTGCAAAAGTTATCATTCTTACCTGTACAGAAACAGTACTCTTAATATGAGGAGGAAGAGTCTGGACCATTTCCAGAAAGCATCGAAGTAGCCCCAAAGTCCATACATTAGAAGAATTAGTGCTCTCATCTTTATTTTCATAGGTAAAAGGATCAATTATATAAACAACAATTGCAGGTGGATAAGTGATTGCATGTGAATCACCATCTGTGGGGATACCCACTTTATCCCGATCCATCGTGCTAAAATTTAAGGTAGAAATAAACAGTTAGGAAAAAAGTTGTACCATAATTTTGAGGTAATATCAAAAAGAGGTTCTCAATAACCTCTCCCCTTTTCTGGTGGGGGGGTGTAAGAGAGCTTCTCTAAAAATTGAGAGACATCTCTTTCTCTCCAAATAGAACAGTAAACATTGTACACACAATTTCATGGTATACAAATACCCTTACGTTAAGAGGGCTTGCATTAAAAAAGGGAATAGAATTTTTAAAACCACAGAATATCCAGAAACACTAGAGAGCTTGGTGCTTAAGTGATAAAACTGAGACAAAGGTAGGTTAACTGAGCTGCTAAAGATCACAAAGCAGAGCTACACCAGAAAGAGACCAGGTTTTCAGACTTAGTCAATGTTCTACTACATTAATGGCCTATACATATTTATTTCACACTTCATAACTTTAATAGTGCACAAGCTTCATTCTGTGACACAGTGATATGATTTTTTTTAAAGTCCAAATCTATTTAGATGTTCAAGATGAATGCATCAATCTGGGTAAATAAATAGTTTGTTTTTACTCACATAAATGAGTTTAACTTTGAGCAAAATGCATCTGGATAGCTGAAAGATATTACCAAACTCACGTTAACCTAACCTATAAATCAAAAGGAAAGCTCACTCATTATCTTCATCATAAAAGGAATAGAGAGCTGCAATCATCATTGTTGTCGTCATAAATAACTCACATGTTTGGAAGCATTGTATAAGGCACTTAATGTACATTATATCCTATTGCTCCCATTTTATAGATAACATGCTCAGGAAAGTCAGACAACTTTCCTAAAGTCACATAGCCAGTAAATGGCAGAGATGAGATTCAAATCTCTGTATGGCTCTTCATAAGCTCTGAACAGACTGGTTCAGTAGTGACTTCTAAATCATTGTAGTGATTTGCAAAGGCAAATCTACTTAACAGTTGTGTCAAACAACAGATTCAAACATCACAGGATAGTGGAACTAAATGGTTTTCAAGGTCTTAATTCCCATGATGACATTTTACGATTCTATGCCAAAGACTTTATAAAGAGTCTGCATAATTTTAAAGATAAGATAATAAACATTACAAAAACTAAAATTTCATGGGTAAGATCAAAAAACTCTCCATATTCATTCACAAGGACTATCTTAGACAGAAGCATAATACATTTACATTTCTGCAAAGAACAGTGCATTCAAGGGTACCTTTCAGACACATCAGGATGAGGCTGAGTGGGAAGAGATGATTCTCCAGAAATCCCAGCTGTTTGTAGAGCTGATGACTGTTGCCCTCCTAGCTGGCCGTTCTGAACTGTACTCGCTTGTGTAGGCATGGATCCTGTACCACTACTGTTCATACTGCCAAAGGGTGGAAATGAGGGTAGTTTATTTGATGATACTCCACTATTCAAGTTGGAGGATGACGAAGATGAAGTTGAAGTTGTGGTCAAAGTTGAATTAGCTGTGGCAACTGAAGAAGACATGGCAACACCTGAAGTCATTGTCATAGTGCTGCTTGCTGCAGATGCTAGAGTGGCAGATGGAGTACTAGCATTTCCAGTACTTGTCATCTGAGGTGGAGTAATCAAAGATTGACTTGTAGGGGCAACTAAATTTGGCTGGGAAAGTAGAGAGCTGTCCAAAGGCTGGGAAGCAAGATAAGGACCTAAAGATAATAAAAACAAGCAGGATATTTAATTCGTTATTTCACTGATTGGTTCTTTTTTAATTCTACTATGTGAATAATAACCTAGTTGATGCTTATTACCCTCCCTTAGTTGCATGCTACCAATGTAGCAGATACGAGTTTTTTATTTTGCCCAGAAACTAAAGAAACAAATTTTAAATGGAATTGAAAAAGCAAACCAGCATTTTCATACGAAATAAATGATTCCCATGAAAGTGTAACAAAATTATATTTACTAGACATAATTAATTAAATGAAAATAATATCTAACAAATTTTCATCAAACCACTCAAAGAGTTCCTAAAATCACAAGTTGAATAAATACTGACTAAACTGAGAACTAACTAGATATAAAATGAAAAATGGTATCATGGGGTTCGTATTATAGAGGTGCCTAATGAGGGTCAATATTTTGGTTCTGTGTTTCTTTGGATTAAGTCTAAAGTCCACTGATATTTAATCCAATGTTAATTCGAAGGTGTTAAAAGCAAGTCTAGAACTGTTTCTTGGTGTTATAGAGGGAACCACAAGTTATTTTATCACTAAACCATTAATAAATCAAGAATCTTAATGTTAATAAGCTTAAATAAAAACAAAAATTCATCAGATCCTACAGAAGCAAGGGAAATTGTTTATACCCACAATTTCTTCTTACCTGATGGGATCCCTATTTTAGGGATCAGCAAACTTTTTCTGTAAAGGGCCAGACAGTAAATATTTTGGGTTTTGAGGGTCACACAGTCTCTGTCTCAACTACTCAGCTCTGATCTTGCAGCACAAAAGTAGCCACAGACAATATGTAAATAAATGAACAGGGCTGGGTTCTGATAAAATTTTATTTAAAAAACAGCAGAAACATTGGGGTCATACTTTGTGACTACTAGTGTTATAAAATAAATACAAATTTAATACCTAGGTCATATCTGCAGACTTGTGCATAAAGCTTGAGTTTAGAAAATGCTTCATTGTTACCATCAGCTGCCTGAGAAAACCATTCTGCTACCAACTTTTCTGATAGTTTCTTTGATGCAGTAGATCCAACTCTCATGATCCCATCCGTCAATAGTCGAGAAATAGGTCTATGCTGACCTAATCGACAGGACTACAGATACACATACAGAAAGCAGAATTAGTGAATTAATTATAGTATTTGAGTATGCATTATAAAATAAAGCATTTAAGTTATTTATTTTTTAAAAGATATATTTGTAAGTAATGGCTACACCCAACATGGCACTTGAACTCACAACCCCGAGATCAAAAGTCGCAAGTATGCTCTGCCAATTGAGCCAGCCAGGTGCCCCAAGCATTTAAGTTATTTAAACTAAGCTTTACAATTTATTTATTTTTTTTTTTTAAAGAGGGAATTTTTTTTTTTTAAAGATTTTATTTATTTATTTGACAGAGATAGAGACAGCCAGCGAGAGAGGGAACACAAGCAGGGGGGGAGTGGGAGAGGAAGAAGCAGGCTCATAGTGGAGGAGCCTGATGTGGGGCTCGATCCCATAACGCCGGGATCACGCCCTGAGCCGAAGGCAGACGCTTAACCGCTGTGCCACCCAGGCGCCCCTAAGCTTTACAATTTATAATTAACATTGGGGATAAAAATATCAAGTGAAATGGTACATCTTTTTCTTTTTTACATTAGAAATCCACTAAGTTTTTTTTTCAAAATTAAACTATCTCCAATGAAATAAAACACCTATATACTACTGGCACAAGAACCATGTGGTCTGAAAAATGAAAATTTGTAGAATACAGATATAAGTGAGCATAAAATGCATATATCCAAGTCAAATCAAAATAAAAACTGGTATATAAATATACTACGTATTTGTCAGCTCTCCCTCCAATTCTGTGGGCCACTGATGTTTGTTATAAGAAGCCCAATATCAAGTAAGTTTGTAATATTAAATTAAGAAACTTTAGACAGGATTTTGTTTGTTTGTTTAAGTAGGCTCCACACCCAATGTGGGGCTTGACCTCACAACCCTGAGACCAAGAGTCACACATTCCACCAACTGAGCCAGCTAGGCACCCCTAGACAGAGGATTTCTTTATTGTTAAGACTTTCCAAGGCTTAAAAAAACCAAAAAACAAAAAACACACAAACAAAAAACTTTCAAAGGCTTTAATAATCTAATACGAGTAGCGAATCTCTTAAAAAAGTAATATAATACATAATGTTCCCCCAAACCTGTTTAATTATGGAACTTTTTTCTGTAAAGATTTTGCAGAACTAGTGTACCAAGTAACACTCTTTGGTAAATATTTATTTCCCAAATCTATAGGACAGATACCTTGTAATTAAGTGGAACATTATTCATAAGGAGCTAAACCAACAAACAACTCAGACTGTAGAAGAAATTAAATTTTAAAGATTGGATTTCTAAGCATTTATGGGGAAAGTATAATGAAGTTACGACTTTATGTCCTGTAGCACTTAAAATTTGTAATCACTGAACTCAGTCATGAATACAACATAAGGATTTTAGAATCAACTAAGTATTTAAAAGACCAGTCAAGAATTTCAGAAATGATATAGATCATAGAGATATCTAACACAGCTTTACTTTATGAAAGTGAGGCCTAGTGTCAGCACCTGAGGTGCAGACAATCAGGACTACATTTTTATAAATGTAATTTTTTCCTGGCTATTTAACAATGGAACCCTTTATTTCAAAAAAAGATGATCTTAAATGGCATATATATGTCCTCAATGGTTTTTCCCCAATAGAGCGATTTCTACTGTGACCCATAGCACACGCATCTAACAAACACTCCAGGTCAAATGCTGTAAAGAACATAACTGGCTAGCATGAAAACTACACTACACAACTAGTTTCATATCATTATTACTCTGTCCTAATCAACTGAACTGCCCAGTATATTTCATATATATGTGTGTGTGTGTATGTGTTATGTATATGTACATATACGTACACATACACAAATTATAGTTTCAAAATGCCACTTTTTTTTTTTAAAGATTTTTATTTATTTGAGAGCAAGAGAGCGCACACACGTGCAAGAGCCAGGGGGAGGGACAGAGGAAGAGGAAGAGGGAGAAGCAGACTCCCCCCCGACTGCTAACTCCTTTTAAAACACCTACCTCATATACTGCAGTGAGGTCTCTAAAAAAGCTTTTGGCTCCATTTAACAAGGCTTCATTTTCTGGACATAATACGACATAGGCTATATCTCTTTGAGATCCATAGGGTTCCAGCATAAGTCTCTCCCAATAAGGGAGTGCAAATGGAGAAAGCACCAGAAAATCATAATCATAACCCAACAAAAACGTAGGAATTGGCAGTGGTTCTGGGGATTCATCAGTTCCTATATAAGAAAAACATATTTCAAGATAACATTCTGAAGCAGTTACATGTCTTCCTTTTATTTAAATGTCAAAGTTACCGAAATCACTATTATTACCAAAAATATTTGATTAAAGACAAAAAATATCTAAAGCCAATCAATGACTGAGACTCTTCCACAGTTAGTAATTTGCTAAACGGCATTAGGAAATATGACTTATACCGTCTTTTAATTGTAAAAAAAATTAATTCAAATGAAAAAACTTAGAAGTACAAAAGAAATAACTGCATAGGAGTTTTATTTTTTATAAATTTGGACTGGGGAAAGACTTTCTAAAAGAATAACATAAAACCTGTCCATTTAAAAACTGATCAATCTGACTATATAAATTTTAAAATTTGGCATAAAAACATTATAAAAAAGCCAAATGATTAATAAATTGGAAAAAAGATCTATAATGTATATGAAAAGGTTAAATTCCTTACCATATAATGGGGACTTATAAATCCCTAAGAAAATGATTAACAACCTAACAGAAAAATGGGTAAAGGATATGAACCAAGTTCACAGAAACAGAAATATACATAAAAGGCTGCTCAATCTCATTAAGAGAAAGCAATTTAAAATAATTAATGGTGAAAAATTATAACATTTACTACATGCTAGGTACTGCTCAAAGATCTTCACACATATTAACTTTACACATACTAACTCATTTAATCCTCACAAAACCATATAAAGCAGACACTAATATTAACCTCATTTTAGAGATGAGAAAGCACGAATGAAAAAGTTAAGCAACTTGTCCAGAATCGCACAAGAAGTGGTAGGCACGGGATTAGAGGCCAGGAAATCTACTCTTGCAGTCTATACTATGCTATTTCTCAGGCTGTAATAAAACAACCATTTTCACCCATCCTATACTCAGTAAGGGTTTGCGGAAACAGGCATTTTGCTGGTGGGAGTTTAAATTGCTATGTAGAGAGTAATTTGTCAACATTAAAAACGACGACAACAACAAAACACACATCCTTTAAGCCAGGTATGTGTGCATTATAGAAAAAGTTGTGATGACAGTGACAAAAACAATATGTATATCCATAAACAGTGGATTGGTAAAGTATTATCATATGTAAAGAACAAAGAAATACATGAACCCATTAAAAATAAAGAAAGACAGCTCTACACATACTGGTCAGTATGGTACAGAACTGTGTGTGTGTGTATGTGTGTGTGTGTGTACTATTTGGTTTTTAAAAGAATCTAAAAATATAATTAATCTGCATTTTTCACTAAATGTCAAGTTTTTAATGAGTATTATTTAGCCATTAATAAATGAAGGAAAAGGAAAATATGAGCAAATCTACTACTTCTACTACATAATGCATTCTAAAACCATGCATGAAAGTCAAAAGATTTCAGGGTTAAAAACTATTATTATATATATATATATATATACACACACATATATATATATTTTTTTAATATTTTATTTATTTGAGAGAGAGGGAGCACAAGCAGGGGGGAGAGGCAGAGGGGGAGAGAGAAGTGGACTCCCCTGCGAGCAGGGAGCCCGACCACGGGGCTCAATCCCAAGACCCTGGAATCATGACCTGAGCTGAAGGCAGATGTTTAACCCACTGAGCCACCCAGGCACCCCCCAAATATATTTTAAAAGCTCCCACCTTTCACAATCTTCAACAGACAGTTCAAGTATTTTGAATGTTCTCTGCCTTGATAGATAACCATAAATCTACTGTGTACCATATATACATATATTTTAAAGATTTCATATTTAAGTAATCTCCACACCCAATGTGGAGCTTGCACTCACAATCCTAAAATCAAGAGCCGCATGCTCCACTGACTGAGCCAGCCAGGCGCCCCTCTACAGTGTACCATATTTAGAGTTCATTTGCTACTCTTACAACCGGCAAATTTCTATTTTTTTTTTTAAATGAAGAACTTGGGGTCTTTCATCACTAGTATTATCTCCTTCTTTTTGCCCCATTCTTCATTCAACTTTGTAAAATGATAATTTACAATTAAAGTAGTGTTCATTCATTTAAAAAATTTTGGCAGTATGATTCTTTCTTCATATAAAACCTTATTGGTCAGTCTAATCTGTAGAAATAGATTTAAGTGAAGCTGTTCTTTCTGAAGAGGGGCTGGAGAACCCAGTAAATTGAATGTTGGAAATGATTAAAGTAATGAAGACTACGATTGACTACACTGGCCTTAAGTCAAGCATATGCCACAAAAATATTTAAGGAAGACAAATGTGCTTACTCCAAGTTGGGCACAAAAATGAAGGGCTGATATAAAATCAGTCAATACACATTACTAAAATTACTTACCATAGGAGCCTCGGCCAGCCATTTTATGAAATTGTTGCCAAGTGAGAGGACCTTGAACTCCCCAAGGCCTTACTGTTCTTTTTTTCTGAATAGCATCCTGAAGAACTGGCTGAAGAGATAGGAGCATTCGAAGTATATCCTGTGAGCACTGCATACTCACATCTACAACCATTAAAAAAAAAAAAAAAAGAAGAATTGCTATTGCCATCACAAAGAAATAAAATTTTATAACAAAATACATTTAAGTTCAACTTCAATCATCAAGATTAAGCATCTGCTTGTGCAGAGAACTATATTAGTTCAATCTCAAATGATCTACAGAAATGATTCTTCTAGATACTTACCTAGAACAGACATAATAAAAAAGTCATTTTAACTCCTCTCCATAAGAAAGTCATTCAGTAGTTCACTAACCAATTTATAAATTAATCAAATAAATATCTTCCTTTTTTGCATTTGTTTTGATTGTTTTTGGTGCCTGTAGGTATTTTCTCAGAAAGAACTCTACCTCACACTGAAATGAGTTATAAACTGTGTACCTTAATAACCACCACTATGGTAAAATGATCAGACAGATAAGACTGGTTACATTGATTAAAGTTTAATTTGGGAAAAATAATAGACTGTAACAAGTCTGAAATACAGAACTTGTACAGTAACAGATAAACTTGCTCACACTGTAAAAAGTGTTGTAATATCCAAAAATACTTTATAAACCTAGATTTACAGATTTATAGATTATAATATTATGACTTGCATTTCCAACCAACTATCAGAATAGGTATGAAAGACGCTGCTCTTAAATGTCAAATGGCTTTTTAAAAAAATTCACTAAATGTTACTGATATAATTAATCTGTGCCCCCAGTACATTCAGTTGTACCATTAAACATGTTTGAACACTTGTACATTAAATCATTCAACTTTTTTTAAAAAAAGATTTTACTTATTTGAGAGATAGAGTGAGCAAACGAGAGAGAGAGAGAGAGAGAGAGAGAGAGAGAGAGAGAGAGAGAGAGAGAGCACATGAGGAGAAGGAGAGGGAAAAGCAGCCTCCCCTACTGAGGAGGGAGCCCGACTAAAGGGCTCAATCCCAGGACCCTGGGATCATGACCTGAGCTAAAGACAGACACTTATAACTGACTGAGCCAACCAGGTGCCCCTAAATCACTCAACTTTAATTATTATTACTGCATAATTTAATACTTCTGCTTTCATTCCCTAGATCTAAATAGTGTACAGAATTATAAGTAATTTAATTTCAGATATACTGCTTAATAACTATTATGTTTAAATAACCTACTACGGGGTCGCCTGCATGGCTCAGTTGGTTCGGCATCCGACTCTTGATTTTGGCTCAGGTCATGATCTCAGGGTTCTGAGATCAAGCCCCACATTGCGCTCTGCACTGGGTGTGGAGCCTCCTTAAAATTCTCTCTTTCCCAGGCGCCTGGGTGGCTCAGTTGGTTAAGTTTCTGCCTTCGGCTCAGGTCATGATCTCGGAGTCTTAAGGAATCCTGGGATCAAGCTTCACATCTGGCTCCCTGCTCAGGGGGGAGTCTGCTTTTCCCTCTTCATCTGCCCCTCCCCCTGCTCCTTCTCTCTCTCTCAAAAAGTAAATAAAATCTTTAAAAAAAATTCTCTCCTCTGCCCCTACCCCGCTCTCCCTCTAAAAAAAAAAAAAAAATAAGTAAACTACCTTATACATAATAGAATATGTAGTCACTAAGTAACAAGAGAGCTATCTGAAGTGGACTAAAGACTTACACACTGGTAAATCAAAGCCAGTTACATATCTATAGAAAATATTTTACACAAATAGTATAAAATACAATTATGTATATTCATATCTGAATATTCACATAAAATGAAGTCTAGAAAAAGTTGCTATTGGCTAGGGCTGTTTATCATAATCACATGGGGAACTTTTTAAGGACATACATGCAGAAATTCTGAGAAATTCTGACCTGGGTTTAGCTCAGGAATTTGTTATTTTGATTTTAATTCAGAAAGATTCTCAAATACTTTTCCATTCTTCTCAGAAATATATTTATTGAACACCTGTTATGGGCCAGTATTTTTCTAGCTGTGGGCACTACTGTGTAAATAAATTCTCATTAACATCTTGAGGGATCTTATTATCTTGTGGGGGAGACTGACATGAAAAAGAGTAAGCGTATACAGCAACAGGTACCAGGTCTCTATTTAAGCTGAAATCTGGTTGCAAAGCAATGATTAAAAAGTTATAAATTATTTTTAAGAGTGATCATCATGAAGGATAGACAGATCAGTAGAACAGAATTGAACATCCAGAAATCTCAATTTATAGTCAATTTATTTTTGACAGGGTGTCAAGACAATTTAATGGGGAAAGATAATCTTTTTAGCAAATCAAATGGTTCTAAGACAGCTGGATATCCACATGCAGAAGAATAAAGTTGGACCCCTTCCTTATACTTTTTACAAAAGTTAATTCAGAATGGATTATATACCTAAATAGTGCTGTAACTATAAAACTCCTAGAAAAAAATAGAACTTACTTAGGGTTAGGAAAAGCCTTTTTAGATATGACACCAAAAGCACAAGCAACAAGAAAGTATGCTGAACTTCATTAAAATTAAAAACTTTTCTGCTTCAAAGGATACCATCGAGAAAGTGAAAAGACAACCCAGAGAATAGGAGAAAATATCTGCAAATCATATATCTGATGAGGGATTTGTATCCAGAACATATAAAGAACTTAAAACTCAATGATGAAAACAAAAAAGTCTAATTTAAAAATGGGACAAAGGTTTTGAAAAGACATTTCTCCAAAGATCGACAAATGGACAATAAGTAGGTGAAAAACCATTACGGAAATACAAATCAAAACCACAACGAGATGACACTTCATACTCACAACGATGGCTATAATCAAAAAGACAATTTGACAACTGTTAATGAAGATGTGGAGAAAGGAGAACCTTCACACATTGCTGGTGGGAATATAAAACGGTGCAGCTACTTTGGAAAACAGTCTGGAAATTCCTCAAAAGGTGAAAGAGAGTTCTATAGCCCAGCAAGTCTACCCATGAGTAATGAAAACATATGTTCGCATAAAAACTTGTACACAAATGTTCACACCAGCATTATTCATAATAGCCAGAGTGGAAACAACCGAAATGTCCATCAACAGATGAATGGATAAATGAAGTGTGGTATACCCAATACAACAGAGTATTATTTGGCAATAAAAAGCAATTAAGTACTAAAGCGTGCTACATGGATGAACTTTGAGAATGCTAAGTGAAAGACACCCATCAAAAAGACCATATGGTGTAGGATTCTATTTATGAAATGTCAAAAAAAATCTATATGGAGAGAATGTAGTTGACTGGCATTGAGAGGAAGGGTTTGGAGGGAATAGGAAGTGAGCCCTAACAGGCATGGGATTTCTTTTCATGGTGATGAAAATGCTCTAAAATTGACTGTGGTGATGGCTACACAACTCTGTGAATGCAGGCATACCTCGCTTTATTCTGTTTCAAAAATAACTGCATTTTTTTTTTTTACAGGTTGATAGTTTGTGGCAACCTTGCAACGAGCAAGTCTATTAGTATCATTTTCTCAATGTCTCTGTCACATTTTGGTAATTCTCCCAATATTTCAAAGTTTTTCTTTATTACTATATTTGTTATGGTGATCTGTGAACATTAGTGATCTTTGATGTTACTATTATAAATTCTGGTAGACATCACAAACCATGCTCATATAAGATGGCATACTTAATAAATGTTGTATGTTCTGACTGCTCCATAACTGGCTGTTCTCCTCTCTCTCTCTCCCTCTCCTTGGGCCTCTTTGCTCTGAGACACAACAATACTGAAATTTGGCCCACTAATAAACTTGCTGGGGTCTCTTTAAGTGTTCAAGTGAATGGAAGAATTGTACTTTAACTCAAAAGCTATAAGTGATTAAGCTTAGTGAGGAAGGCATGCTGAAAGCCCACACAGGCTGAAAGCTAGGCCCCTTGAGCCAAACAACCAAGCTGTGAATGCAGAGGAAAAGTTCTCAAAGAAAATTACAAGTGCTACTCCAGTGCACACACAAAAGATAAGAAAAGTGAAACAGCCTGTCTGCTCATATGGAGAAAGTTTTAGCGGTCTGGATAGAACAGAACATTTTCTTAAGCCAAAACCTAATTCAGAGCAAGACCTCTTTTCAATTCTGTGAGGGCTGAGACAAGTGAGGAAACTGCAGAAGAAAAGTCTGAAGCTAGGAGAGGTTGGTTCATGATGAAGCAAAGAAGCCAACTCTATAACATCAAAGTGCAAGGTGAAGCAATAAGTGCTGATACAGAACCTGCGGCAAGTTATCCAGAAGATTAAGCTAAGATCATTAATGAAGATGGCTACACTAAATAACAGACTTCAATGCAGACAAAACCACCTTCTATTGGAAGAAGACATCATCCAGGGGTTTTCACAGCTAAATAAGTTAATGCCTAGCTCCAAAGCTAGGGGCTAATGCAGCTGGTGACATTAAGTTAAAGCCATTGCTCATTTACCATTCTGAAATTCCTAGGGCCCTTAAGAATTATGCTAAATCTACTCTGCCCCTGCTTTATAAATGGAACAAAGCCTGGATGACAGCACATCTGTTTATATCATGCTTTACTGAATATTTTAAGTCCACTGCTGAGCTTTAATGCTCAGAAAAAGATCCTTTCAAAATATGACTGCTCAGTCTATGGCCATACCACCCTACACACGCCCAATCTCCTTAAAATATGACTGCTTATTGGTCACCCCAGAGCTCTGATGATGACGTACAATGAGATTAATGAGATTAATGCTGTTCTCATGCCTGCTAACACAATCAAGGACCAATTTCAACCTTCAAGTCTTACTATTTAAGAAATACATTTCATAATGCTGTAGCTGCCATAGATAGTGATTCCTTTGATGGATCTGGGCAAACTAAATTGGAAAGCTTCTGGAAGTGATTCACTATTCTAGATGCCATTTAGGAACATTTGTATTCATGGGAAGAGGTCAAAATATCAATATTAACAGGAATTTGGAAGAAGCTGATTGCAACCGTCATGAATGACTTTGAGGGATTCAAAATTTCAGTGAAAATGTGGTGGAAATAGTGAGAGAACTAGAATTAGAAGTAGATGTGACTGAACTGCTTCCATCTCATGATAAAACTTTAATGGATGAGAAGCTGCTTCTTATTCTTGAGATGAAATCTACTTCCAGTGAAGATGCTGTGAATTGTTGAAATGACAACAAAGGATTCAGAATATTCATAAACTCAGTTGATAAAGCAGCAGGACTGACTCCAATTGTGAAAGAAATTCCACTGTGGGTAAAATGCTATCAAACAGCACCTCATTCTAGAGAAATTGTTCATGAAAGAATCAATGTGGCAAACTTCACTGTTGTCTCATTTTAAGAAACTGTCACAGCCACACCAGTCTTCAGCAACCACCATCCTCATCAGTCAGCAGCCATCAACACTGAGGCAACCAGCCAAAAGAGTATGACTTGCTGAAAGCTCAGATAATGGTTAGCATTTTTTAGCAATAAAGTATTTTAAAATTAAGGTATGTACATTTTTTAGACATAATGCTATCGCACATTTAATAAAATTAGAGTGTAGTGTAAACGTAACTTTCATGTGCACTGGGAAACTAAAAAGTTCATTTGACTCAATTTATTGTGATATTCACTTTACTGTGGTAGTCTGGGACCAGACCCACAATGTCTCTGAGGTATGTCTTCACTAAAAACCATTCAACTGTATACTTTAAATGAGACAATTGTATGGTACGTCAATAAAACTGCTGGAAGAGTGATCTTGGAGTGCTATAATGGTGTGAATGGGCAGAAAGATGGGCAATTTTTACTTCTACTTTTCTGCATTGTCTAGATTCATTCTTTTCAGCAAATATGTATTTTTTCGTAACTAGAATAAAGTTTCCCTATCTTGAAAAAAAACAAACGTTACCATTAAAATATACAAACTATAACTTGTACGCTTTTATTCTTTCAAACAAATATTTTAACACCCTGGACATCTACTATATGCCAGGCACTGTTCTAACTATCTGGGATATACCAACAAAACAGACAAAACCCTAGCATTTATACAGAACTTGCACTGGGTAAATTTAATGGAGAGACAATAATGATTCAATAAATTATACACTATGTTAGAAGGCAATCCACACACTATATAGAGAAAAGCAAAAAAAAAACAGGATAGAGAACACGGAGAGGGGTTTGCAATTTTATACTGACAAAATGACATCCTAGATTTTGGGTTTTTTTAAGGTTTCCTGCCAAGCATGGAGCCCAATGTGGGGCTTGAACTCACAAATGCAAAATCAAGACCTGAGCTGAGATCAAGAGTTGGATGCCTAACTGACCGAGCCACCCAGGCACCCCAATATCTGAGAAGATTTAAAGGAGACAAGACAGTTTTACCCTTGTAAATACATGGGGGAAAGGTGTGCCAGACAGAGGAAACAATTACGGCAAAGGTAATAACGTAGGACCTTTCTTTCATGATGCTGCTATAGTTTAATGAAAGTATTCCAATATTGCACATTTAGGTTTTACAGCATTGTTTTTGGTTTTGTTTTAAAGATTTTATTTATTTATTTGAGAGCAAGTGAGCATGCACGCACACAAGCTGGAGGGAGCAGAGGGAGAAGAAGACTCCCCACTGAGCAGGGAGCCTGACATGGAGCTCAATCCCAGGACCATGAGATCATGACCCAAGCCAAAGGCAGATGCTTACCTGACTGAGCCACCCTGGCACCCCACATTATTTGTTTTTATATTGAAATTTAAAAAGTGAAATGCAGGGGCGCCTGGGTGGCACAGCGGTTAAGCGTCTGCCTTCGGCTCAGGGCGTGATCCTGGCGTTATGGGATCGAGCCCCACATCAGGCTCTTCCGCTATGAGCCTGCTTCTTCCTCTCCCACTCCCCCTGCTTGTGTTCCCTCTCTCGCTGGCTGTCTCTATCTCTGTCGAATAAATAAATAAAATCTTAAAAAAAAAAAAAAAAGTGAAATGCAAAGGAAATGTTCTCTTTTTTGAATTATTATTATTATTTTAAAGTAGGTTCCATGCCCTGCACGGAGACGAACACGGGGCTTAAACTCATGACCCCGAGGATCAAGACCTGAGCTAAAATCAAGAGTCAGACGCTTAACTGAGCCACCCAGGTGTCCTTTGAATTATTATTTTTTTAAATATTTATTTAAGTAATCTCTACATCTAATGTAGGGCTTGAATTCATGACCCCAAGATCAAGAGTCGCATACTCTTCCGACTGAGCCAGCCAGGCACCTCTGTTTTGAATTATTTTAATACAAGTTGTTAGGTTGAAATTTATCTTTATGGCTGTAAAGTTTCCTGTTTACATCAATATTTACTGTTACACAAAAAATGTTGAGGCTCAATGTTTTCTATTTGGCAGATAAGCTGGTCCTTTTTTTGACATACAACTAACTGGCATAAGTTGGTTCTTTTTTTATTTTTTATCGAGGTAAAATTGGCATAACATTAGTTTCAGGTGCACAATGTAATGATTTAATATTTGTATATATTGCAAAATGATCACCACAGTAAGTCCAGTCAACATACATCACCATACATAATTACACAATATTTTTTCTTATGATGAGAACTTTCAAGATGAGTTGGTTCTTAAAAACAAGTAACAGAAATAGAGTACCACTACTGCTACTGCTGCTGCTATTACTACGATTACCAATTGCTAATATTTGAGTTCTTACTTTGTGCCAGGCACCGCTCTCTCTGTTACACAGAACACTGATCCTCTCAACACTATTTGGGGTAAATACTATTATTGACACAATTTAAGAAAATTGAGGGACAGAGAGATTAAATAACCTCCCCAATGTCATACTATATAGTGATAAAGCCATATTTTAAACTCAAGTAGTCTGCCTCCATAGCATATGTTCTTAACTACTACCTATGGCTAAAAACAATCCTGCCTTTTTTGAACATCTATGACATTTATTTCTACCTTTTTCTTTTTTAACTTGGTTCTTGAGTATAAAGAATTCCATGAATCATCAACTATGTCATGAACAAAATATTAACCATTGATTGGTCCATGTACTGCCCTCCTATATCACAAATTTTCTTTAATAACATTATGGACAACTATGATCCCACAACCCAAGAACTAGAACATCACCACAATAATCTTAGTGCTTCTCCCTATCCTAACCTTCCCTTCAGCTTTTAAAAATTAACCACTATTCTGAATTTTATGTGCATCTAAAAAATATTTAGTTTTGCTTGTTTTAAAACTTTACAGAAAGGTAACTTACCATATATAACCTCCTAGGATTTGTTCCCACTCTCCTTCCTCTCAATACTAAGATTCATCTGTTTGTTATATATAGTTTATTCATGTTTAGAACTACACAACATTCTATCTGTACTATCATAATCATTTATCCATTCTCCTGTCAATGGGCATTTAGGGTGTTTTTACTTCTTTCAACCCTGCATTATAGTTTCGGTTCTCTGAGTACTGTATAAGCAATTTAAAGGTCGGGTATCTTTATATCTCCTAGAATACCAAGCACATTGTTTTGCATGTGTCCAAAAACTGATTAAATTAGCGAATGACACATGGACCAACTAAAAGTTGTTATATGGCACACATCACCCTAGGAAAGATCCTTAACCAAAACTACATTTTGAAGGAGGCTAATTTCCTGTATAATAACCAAAAGTTAGAGAAGTTAGTGGTATATTGAGATCTTTTAAAAAGTATTAGGTTGATTATGCCTGAAAGAAAACTATCTAATCAATTATTTTAATAAAAATGGCAGCTTATATTAGTTCAGTACTATGTTCCAAGCACTGTGCTAAGCACTTAATACAGATTAACACATTAGATCTTTAGAACTCTATACAAGTATATGACATGTATATGTCTAACATTATATGACACTGATGACCATTCTCTCCTTCAAACATTTCCTATACTTGGTTTCCAGGACACCATACTCTCTTGGTTTTCCTCCCACCTCCTCGTTTTTCTATCCTGGATCCTCCCTTTCTTCTCCACCTCTAAATGTCAGTTCCATCCTTGGACTTCTCTCTAGTCACTCTCTAGGTTGTTTGATCCAGCTCCACAGATTTTAATACTGATAACGTACACGAGAAAATTTTAATCTACAACCCCAACCACTCTGAATTTAAAACTGTCATCTCCAAATGTGTACTTGACCTCCTCCCCAACGTTTCCCTCCTCTATAATTAGAGCCATCAATTCATCCTGTTGCTCCAGCTATTCTTGATGCCTCATCTTTTCTTGTATGTATCGGCAAATCCTGTAGGTTCTATTTCCCAAAACTACCTAGAACCCACTACTCATATCTCTGTTGCTTCTAATCTTGTCTAAGTTACCATCATCTTTCACCTGGACCACTGTAATTGCCTCCTAACTATCTGTTTCTACTCTTACCACCTTCACCATCCACAACACAATAGCCACAATGATCTTTTAAAAAATAAACATAAAAAAGATCATGTTATTTCTTTGTTCAAAACTGGCCCATACCTTCCCATCAGTCTTAGAATAAACTGGTCTTACATGGTCCATAAAACCCCACATGATTTTGATGTTTGGCCAGCTCTTAGATTTCATGTCTGACCAATCTTCCATCACCCAATTCATTCCAGCAACAATATCTCCTTACTGTTCCTCAAACACAACCACACTACTCCCTCAGGGTCTTTGCACTGTCTGAAACACTCTTCCCTTGATTAGCCACATAGCTCCATTCCCCCAGTTTATGCAGTTTTTTGCTCATATGCCTCAGTAGTATCTTCTCTAACCATACAGCTAAAATAGTACACTCCTGTCTTTTTCCACTCCTTTCACCTTTCTTTATCTTCAAAGCAACTGTCACTACCTAACATTATATAATTACTTACTTTTTTTTGTTTATGTCTTCTCTACTAAATTATAGGCTCAAAAAGTGCAGGAAGTATGTTTGCTTCATTTAATGCTGTACTTTATAAAGGAATAGCGTGTGGCACATATCAGGTGCTCAGTAAATAATGAGTGAAAGAATGTGTTGAATAAAGCAGACAACTAGCAATTTTCTGCTAATTAACATCTGCAAAGTGCCTTTTATACTCCTACGTAAGTACATAATTACAGACTTACAATAACCATACTTTTATTGGTGAAATTAAACTAAACTGCTAGGAAATTCTCCGTTTAAAAATGTCTTTCTTAGAGGAGTTTTAAGTCCAAATTTCAATGTCTCTATTAGCTACATGGAAAACTGCCTTTAATACTTTTTCCTAAGAAAGAAAAGTAGTCCTACAACTA
The DNA here is from genome assembly GCF_002007445.2 of Ailuropoda melanoleuca. Classification (NCBI taxonomy): domain Eukaryota; kingdom Metazoa; phylum Chordata; class Mammalia; order Carnivora; family Ursidae; genus Ailuropoda; species Ailuropoda melanoleuca. The sequence goes on from NC_048230.1 coordinate 12,668,300, forward strand.
AAGGAAAATAAACAGAAAAATGATTCCATTAGGATGCTTACCATTTCTCTTGGACCAGGGGTGTAAGCATGAACTTTTCACAAGTGCTTCATCAACTTTTCCTCCTGACATGTTATCCATGAATTGACGCCCATGTTCTAAGGCAAGGTAGCAGTCATTGCAACAGTCCCGCTCTTCAACACGCACCCAATTACTAATTACACCAATCCTGGGAAAAGGGTCTTGGTCTGCTGCTCCAAAGGGTGAAAATAAATTAGTGCACTGATCTTGTAGCAATAATATCAACTCATCAGGGAATTTTTCAGATTCCTTTAGTCCTCCATTAACATGTTCAGAAGTAGCCCTGAGAGCTTCAAAACGTTTTTCTGCTTCTTTGCCACACTCTGTGTTGCGTCCTATGATATCTAGTTCATCTTCAAGAAATAATCCTGAATTGTTTCCAAATTTTCTGTTCATGACTGCACTGAAGCCGCAGGTACACCTATACTGTGCTTCCTGCATTGGATCTGGAATGTAAACTCCAACATCGGCACCCTTGATATTCATGTTGCAGACACAGATACAGCAACTATCAAAGTTACAGTCTTTAAACAAATTCATAACTGATTCTGAAAGAATGAGGTTTACATAAAGACTGTGTGCTTCAGGGATAGAGGGAACAGTTGCAGGTTCAACAGAATTAAGGGGTCTGCACGTGGATGGGGTGGAAGCTGGTGAATACAAGTCTGAATTTTCATATTTGACTGAACCTTGAGCACTAGCAGGTCCACCAGCTCGAGGAGTCCTTGGAGTCCTTGGAGTCCTTGGAGTCGGAAACCTAGGCGTAGATGGAGAAGGAAGAATTCCTGCTCCACTGTTACTAGGAGGTGCACTGCTAGGAGGCATCCCAAAAGAAGTATGAGTTTGAGGTGTATAAGCAGGACCATATTCTTGATCAATAGTACTTCCATCACTAGTGTCACCAGGGTAAAAGAAAATTAAACACATACATAAAGGAACATATTAATAATATGAAATAGAACTAAAAATGTCCCAGTATTTTTCAGTAACACTGAAAAAATATGAAAGCACAATTAGTGCAAAAATTACAAGTATAATTAAAATATATTTCTGGTTATTATATCCACTCTAGGTGACTGTCGTAGACTGTGGGACCAACCAACTAGTTCCAAAATTGTAAATAAAATCTGTTGACACTTATCCACACCTAGACATCCACATTTACTATCTGTATTTCTTGTACTACAAATAACCGTATTTCACTGATGCTAGGATGTCACTGTTAAAAAAAATCCTGATTTTAGAGATGTTTACATGTAATGAGGGACAATGGCAATTTTATGACGCTACCAATAATAAAACATCCCAATTTCAGAGATATTAAAATATGAAAAGTGTGTGATATGGCAAATATACAAATGGGATTTAGAATTTTAGAGCAAAATAAAAGGGGCTTCCAAAGACAATGCCCCCAAATGAAGACAAATAATCAAAGCATAATGGTTTTAAGTTTTCCAATAGTTTATCCATACGCAACTAATATCATTATAATTTATTGCTCAAAAAACAATTTTTAGAATTTTCAAAAACCAGTATCTTTTTTCTAAGTACTAGCAAAGCAGGACTTCTTTGAAAAAAATTAAAGCTACGTAAACACACCTACGCTATACCAGTAACATAAATCTAAACCATACCCCTCTTTGATGAATGGCACTGCAGGCCCTGAAGGAAGCAATTCCAATTTTCCAACAGTCCAACTCTGACGGTAAACACACTCTTCTGGCAATTTGATAGGAGGCAGACATTGGCTTGGTAGACTTTTTAGAGGTGCAAACATAGAACATCCCACCAGAACTTGACAATTTTCAGGCTTATAGACGTAAGAAAAATCCTACAATACAAAGACCATGACTTTCAGCACCTTATCTTCCAGGGGAAAAAAGCCAAACTAACTCTACCCTTTTTTGTCCTCTCTTTAAACAAAATAGTAAAATGTAAATACAATTCTGTTTTTTTGTTTTTTTGCTTTTTTTTAAGTAGGCTCCATGCCCAAAGTAGGGCTTCAACTCTCAACCCTGAAACCAAGAGTCACATGCTCTACTGACTGAGCCAGCCAGGTCCCCAGTATAATTCTATTCTTAAAGGCATTCATTCTATTTTAATTCCAGTTAATTAACATATAGTGCTATATTAGTTTCAGGTGTATAATGCAGTGATTCAACAATTCTGTACATTACCCAGTGCTCATCACCAAGTGCACTCCTTAATCTACATCACCTATTTCATCCATCCCCCTACCAACTTCCACTCTGGTAAGCATCAGTTTATTCTTTATAGTCAAGAGTATTTCTTGGTTTGTCTTTTTTTTTTTTCCTTTGCTTATTTCCCCTTTGTTTCTTAAATTCCACATATAAGTGAAAGCATATGGTATTTGTCTTTTTCTGTCAGACTTATTTTGCTTAGCATTACACCCTAACTCCATCCATGTCATTGCAAATGGCGAGATTTCATTCTTTTTTTTATGGCTGAATAATATTTGTGTGTGTGCGTGTGTGTGTGAATGTGTGTGTACATATCTTTAACCATTCATCTGCTCAACATCACTCATCATCAGGGTTACGCAAATTAAAACTACAATGAGAGGGGTGTCTGCCTGGCTCAGTTGGTAAAGCATGCAACTCTTGATCTCAGGATCATGAGTTTGAACCCCATGTATGGCATGGAGTTTACAAGTGAAAAAAACTAAAAAAAACAAACAAAAAACCAAACTACAATAAGATCACCTCACATTTGTAAGAATGGTCAAAAACACAAGAAATAACAGGAGTTGGTGGAGAAAAAGGAACCCTCTTCCACTGATGGTTGGAATGCAAACTGATGCAGTCACTGTGGAAAATAGTGAAGATTCCTAAAAAAGTTAAAAATAGAACTACCCTAAAGTCAAACAATTGCACTGCTGGATATTTAGTCAAAAGTTAAATGGGGTGCCTGAGTGGCTCAGTTGGTTAATCGACTGCCTTCAGCTCAGGTCATGATCCCAGGGTCCTGGGATAGAGCCCTGAGCTGGGCTCCCTGCTCAGCAGCAAGTCTGCTTCTCCCTCTCCCTCTGCCTGCCACTCCCCTGCTTGTGTTCTCTCTGTCTGTCGAATAAATAAATAAAACCTTTTTTAAAAAATTACAAAAACACTAATTCAAAGGGATACATGCACCCCTATGTTTATAGCAACAGCATTATCTACAATAGTCAAATTATAGAAGAAGCCCAAGTGTTCTTAAATGCATTCTTAATAGTGTCACCACTATTTAGTCTTCAAATCTATTAACTACAAAATGAGAATCACTATGAACAGACTTTTTAATATAGCAACAAACTGAATCTATAAGAAAATATTGGAAGGGCGCCTGGGTGGCTCAGCTGATTGGGTGTCTGACTCCTGATTTCGGCTCAAGTCATGATCTCAGGGCTGTGAGATTGAGCCCCACATCAGGCTCCACACCCAGTGGAGAAGCCTGTGGAGCCTGTGGAGCCTGCTTAAGATCCTCTATCTCCCCCTCCTTCTGCCTCTCCCCAGCCTCCCCCTCTCTAAAATATATACATATATATTAGAAGTGAATTATTTCTCTAGAAAATTAAAATACTTACTTTAATTTCGGAAGGTTTTGGGCTACAGAATCCTTCATCAACCTCAATTTTGAACTGTGTTCCTATACTAGAACTATTTCCTTCTAGAATAGTTCCTCCAGGTGTTATATCCATACTACCATATTCTTTATTACTCATGTTCATTGGGGAAAATCCCATAATATGCTGTTCCAACGATGGTGGTGTAGGATACATTTTATGAAGATCTGCAGTGCCTATATTTAATAAAACACATATTTTAACATAAGACTAAAAAGAAGTTAATCTGTGTTTAAAAGAAAGGGGTAGGGAATTTTATTCAGATTAAAAATTTGCAGATTTATCTGCAGCAGATTTGGGGAGCTTACTTATGCAAGATAGAGGGTCCAGATTTCCTGTCTTGGATTCCTTACTGCTGGATTTATCATCTGTTCCATTTGCTGACTTTTTAGATCCAGGCTATTAACAAAAACAAAACACATTATTTATCTGAAATTTCAAGTCTAATGTGATCCAAGATGGTAATTATTAAGATATAACTTGAAGGTCAAACCCATTCATCAAATATATTATTCTGGTTGTGCTAGAGCCAAATATTAGTTATTAGAAACAATTTATAAAGAGGTAAAACACTTTTTAAGCAATCAATGAACCCAGATTAATTTCTCTGTTTATTTGATAATCCTGCAAATTAACAGAGGGAAAATCTCCTCTAAAACACAGGACCAATACTTTTAGATCACACAGAGCAAAAATAACCTACCACTTAAAGCCTATTAAATTTTTAAAAAAGAAAAAATAAGGAATTCTGCAATAAGAAGGATTTGTAGTATCAGAACTGATTCTTAGTAAAAGATACTCATAAAGCATTTGTCCCCTTCAATAAAATACACTGAAGTTTCCTATATAATCAATCACCCCTCTGAAATCTAATTTACACTTTTACCTTGTTTAGTAATCTCCTTACCCTTACAAAAATGCTACAACATGTAAAAGAGAGCACAAACTTCAGAAATCTCATATAATAAGTAACAGGACACCTAATTAAAAATTAGTTTTAATACATTGATCAAATCATTTTACCATCTCCAATCCATCACCATTGTTTTTAGACCTGACAACTTGGTTCCAAACCTCCTGTTAGCCACTTTGTCATAAATATGTAGACTGAGTTCTAATTACAACCTTTTTACCTCACAAAAGCCACAGCTAATACATGAATGGTAACGGAGAGAACGCATAAAAGTACCAAGTGTTCAGGGATACAGGATGTAAGTTTATGTATAGCGAGATCTGCCTTATGTCACTTAAATGAAGACACCAAATGTGCATATATGTGTATATACATATATACATAAATATATGTATGCAGTGTGTATGTGTGTATCATATATACAATAGAAAGAATTAAAAATATATATTATATAGAACAAGAACGACCAAATGTACTATAGATGTTACCAAGCTACCTTTATGCAGATGAAAATGTAATTCCCTTTTATGATAATGCAGCACTCAGTTCATTAATTTGCTAGAGACTTGACATTCTAGCAAATCGCATTTTAAGCTTTCTTTTATAATCACCTTTCTCTGCAAATGGATGTTCAAAGTTAAATATTTCTTTTTCTGCCTCTTTCATGTCTAATAATGGTTATAAGGCCAAACATATTCAAAAGAAGTAGTATTCCTTAAAAAATTGACAAGGCATACAATTTTAATGTTAATTATTTATTATTTTATGTATGTGAGTCAATTCCAGGGTCATTTCTCAAATGAGAGATCAAAGAACAGGAAAATAATTCTGCTTCCTAAAGACTGCAGACAAAGAATATATGATAGAAATTAAACTTATTCACACATATCCTTCAAATATAAAAAAAAAGTAAAGAAAAAAACCCTCAGTTCATAGGTGACACTATGCCAAGATTGCTCAAGTTTAAAAAAAAAGAAAACAATTAATAAAATTTTATTCCAAAATATTTCCTATTTTTCAGGGCTAAAACGTACTATTCAAGTTACACATCACTTCTGAAAAGTAAGTCTATATAAAATCAAGGAAAAGAAATTATAACCTTAACCATTAACAGAATACTCACTGTTAGTTCATCTTCATCAGAATTGAAGAGATTATCAAGGTCAGTGTAAGAGACAGCCAGGTCTGAGTCATAAATCAAACTGGTTGATGGAGGACGGGCATGACTAGCAGGGCGTGGGGCATCTATATAAGTCAATCAGAAAAACAAAATAAAAAATTCTACTTCTGACCAAATAAGTATTATTCTATTTATTTAAATTAGATATCTAACTTTAAACTTACAAGAGTATTATGCAATAAGAAACTGTGATTTGATTAAAATCTAAAATTTTTTTCAAATAAACAGTAGTAACTTCTCCAGGAAGCTCATCAAAGGCTATACAATCCAAAACATGGCTAAGTACTCTTATTATATATATTAAAAAAACAGACAGACACTCTTAGGACAATAGTAGACACACACACATTTTTATTTTTCTATCTTCCTGAAGTGTAAAACAAGCATAGTCTGATGACTAAATGCTCTGGTTCTTGAGTCAGAAGGACTATTATTAATTTGAATTCCCAACTCTAACACTAATAGAACGACCCTGAGCAAGTTACTTAACCTCTCTGTACCTTAGTAATGGCAAGAATTAAACATCAAAGGATGTAGCTAAAGCACTTTGTCCAGTGGTAGGCACTTAAGTACACAATAAATATTACCTTTTGGTTAAGCTTCATTTTAGTTCTAGAATTTTATTTTCTTTTTTCCTTCCCCCCCCCCCAATTGTAGGGGAAAAAATATACGATTACTTAAGAAAAAAATAGAAATACCAATGGAAGTTAAACTCTTCTTACATTCCCATACACAAAAAAAAGTTTGCAGTTTGTTATATAACCTTCTGAAGCATCCTTGCAATAGCAAATGACTTGAAATACTCCTCATTTTCAGAAAGATAAAAGCCACTTTCCAAGTGCCCCTGCATGTCAGTTGTAAAAATTCACTGGAGCAGTAATTCTGAAATTTGGTGTGAAAAATCATCTAGGGTACTTATTAAAAACCAAGATTTCCAAGCTCCACCTCAAAAGATGCTCCAGAATGTGGTACGTGGTCCATATTTTGAGAAAGCACAAAATAGAGATTATATATTCTCTATATCCTAACGGCAGGTAAATAGCCCAAAGAACCCAAACTGTTAAATTATCAAGCTACTCAGAATTATCAAAATGATAATTAACTTATCAGTTGTTAACCTAAATTAACTAATCAAGCTACTCAGAATTATCAACTGAATTTACTTCATGAAAGACCATTTCTTCCTTATTCTTATTTTTAGTTGCACAGAGCCTGACTCTATTTCAAATATTAAAACAAAACTTTGTCCTTAAAAAAACACCTACAGAAGGACAACTTCCTTTGCCTTCAATCAAAAGTTAAATAGATTTTGTAAAAGAAATAACGTGCTATAAGCACAAGCACTTGTCAGATACTTTCAAAGTGGAGCCTTGGCCTCAGCGACAAGAACTGTGCATACATATAACACCTGCTTGATAAATATTTGTTAAATTAATAATTTAAGCAACAGTTCTTCTAATCTGAGTGAGAGAGAAAAGGACAACAAAATTATAGTCAAGCCTAATTTATAAGTTTTCAGATCTGAGAGGGACCTTAGGCGATGATCTCTTTAAATCTCATCTTACAGATGAGAACGATTTTTATTTGTGAGAAAGTTCCAACAATTGAAAACAGAATTTCTATCACCTCAACTTCTTCTCCCAATACAAAATAAACAATAAATCCAACATTTTAAGATAGGTACCTCTCTATGAATATGAATTATGCAAAAAGGAACACTGTAAGTCCAACAGTATCAAATTAGTTTGTAGTAATAATTCTACAATGCAATATTTTGATTAGGAAATAGAAGTTTTACCTTGCTTGATAGAGGGACTAAATAATGACATAGCATCTTCCTCATGTGATAACACTGTTATACTAGATGGCCCATCTTCTACCTGAAAACAGTATTACATATTAGATTGAAATATATAATTTAAATAAACAAAATCTTCCAACTATTGAGTAACTATGTGTCAAGCATCCTGCTAGGTGCTCTACAGACATACTAATTCCCACAACTAACCTACATGGTAAGTACTATGCTCAACTTACAGACAAAAAATACTGTTAAAGACAACCCAGGAAATATATCTGATAAATAAATAGTGGAGCTGGGATTCCAACATAAATCTGTCAATTTCCAAAGTCCATGTTCTTTCAATAGTACCTCCAGCCTTCCCAGCTACTACTATTTTCATATTTACAAAAGGACAAAATTTCAAGTACTGGGGCATGTAGTAAGGCTAAAAACTTTGTGAAATGAATTCTCTGTATTAAACTTATTATTGGGTCCTTTCCACAATTTTATAGCTTTTAATTTTCATATTTTGTATTTAAGGCAACATTTTTATCTAAGAGAGTTATCTTGTGCTTAATAGATCCTCTAATACTGGATTTTTAAAATTTAATCAATACTTCTATATCCTACACTAAATATACTACTTCAAGGGACACTATAAGTTCTTAACTCACATTTTTAAAAAGATTTTTTTAAAGATTTTATTTATTTATTTGACAGACAGAGACAGCGAGAGAGGGAACACAAGCAAGGGGAGTGTGCAAGGGAGAAGCAGGCTTCCTGCCAAGCAGGGAGCCGAATGCAGGGCTCAATCCCAGGACCCTGGGATCATGACCTGAGCCAAAGGCAGACGCTTAACAGCTGAGCCACCCAGGCGCCCCTTAACTCACATTTTAAAATAGCATGTATTTTATAAACTCAGCATTGTGTATTTTATTGTATTTTTGAAAACTGGCAATTCACCTATAGCATATTTTCACTCAGTATCAAAATAATTTATCTACCTAAATGCCCTGATTTCAATGTCACAGAAGTTAATGTACTCTTTCTCTAATCCAAAAACTCTTACAGTAAACAATAACAATCTTTTCATTATTAGAGACCAGCTATAAAGTCCACACAAGCTCTTAAACTTTGTATAATGTGCCTGATTCACCTATTTAAAAAAAAAAAAAAATAGTTTTCTTGGGGCACGTGGGTGGCTCAGTCAGTTAAGCATCCGACTCTTGGTCCTGGCTTGAGCCCCATGTTGGGCTCTGTGCTGGGCGTGGAGCCTACAAAAGATTCTCTTTTGGGGCGTCTGGGTAGCTCACTGGTTAAGCGTCTGTCTTCAGCTCAAGTTATGATCTCAGGGTCCTGGGGTGGAGCCCTGCATCAGGATTCCCTGCTCATCAGGGAGTCTGCTTTTTCCTCTCTCTCTGCCCCTCCCTCCCTGCTCTTGTCCACTCTCTCTAAAAAATAAATAAAATCTTTAAAAACAAAGAAAAAAGAAAAAAAAAGATTCTCTCTCTCCCTCTCTCTCAGCCCTCCCCCTCCCCTGGTTCTTCTTGCTCTCAAAAAAAAAAAAAGAAAAAATAAATAAATAAAATTTTTCCTAAGTTACAATGATAAATCTGTTCAATTTTTTTTTAAATCTGTTCTATTTTAAAGAAAACAATGAGAAGTGTGATACTATATGCAGTGTTACAAATCATCATACTTTGATTTCTTTTACTCACCTTGTGTTTTTTTACAGCTTCTCTCTCACTACTTTGTCTATCTTTCTTATCAGGAAAAAGGAATTCCTCATCCCCTTCAACAAATGCATATGGATCAATTTTAGATTCTTGCTCTGCATCAGATGCTATTGCTGAAAGATACTGATTTTTAATTTGATATTGCTGTACTAATTCATCAGAAACTTTTAAAGGTTTCTTACATTGCACCATTAACCTGCATTAAAAAAAACAAAATCAGAAAATTAATTATATTTATTTTCTATAAAAGCAGAAAAAATACAATATGACTTAAGAATCATAAAGTTTTCAGGATTATTTAGAGATGATCTAACCTGCAATCCTTCATTTTATAAATGAAGAAACTGAAGCATAGAAAGGTTATATGACTTACTAAATCATACTTCAAATTTAGCAATAGAAAAATGAAGCTAAAATCTAGGCCTCCTTCTCTATATGTTCTTTCCACAAAAATATACTATCTTTTGGTAATCCACTCTGTTCCCAAATCCTCAAAGGCATTAACCTGTCCAAATCCATTCACTGAAAGGGACTCTTTAAATTGAAACTGCTCCAGGACAGAACTCTCAAAATGTGGACTATATGGTTAGACAAATTTTATACAATTTATACATTTATACAATGAAAGTGATTATCCTTTTCCTACTGCATGAGTGGATAAAGTTATAAAATTTTTAAGACCTGACTTGTGTTTCATAAAAATAACATTATAACTATTATTAATTCTGACAAGAGGTCTTATAATGGCAAGTTTCAGCGCAAGTACCCTAGAGGTTTTTTTTGATCACGTTGGAAAAATCTACTTTTATATTATCAGCCTTATGGTTTCACATGGTGACTAATAAACATGTTTCTCTGTACTCTCCTAAAATAACCAATAAAATGATGAAGGACAACAGAACAAGAGAGGAAACAACAGTGAAGTTGGAAAGACCAGAGAAACCGACAGACCAGAGAAAATTGAAATCTAAGTTAAAAGAAAGAAGCCACAACAAACTGATCTGCACCACCAGAATCCCGGAAAGCATCAGGACTTTTCTGTACCTGAAGACCAGGGTGCTTGGTGAGTGTGAATACTGAATGATTTGATTTTTGTTTGTATCGGACACTTTTTTGACTCCCAAATTCATGTTCTCTCTGGTTTGTAAAGCTGAGTTTCCCATGCTGCCAGAAAGCAGCAGCTAGGCTTGTAGTTAGACTGTGGTCAAAAATCCTACAAGGACTGTTTTATTCTGAATAAAAACTAAAGTCCTTGTAATATCCTACCAAAGCTTTCCATGATCTTTCTCCTCTTTTCCTCTCCAACTTCATCTTCCATTATTCTACTCCTTCCTCTCTCATTCTGCTTCCAAGAACTTTCTTAACGTTCCTCAAATAGGCCAGATACACTGCTGGCTGTTCCCTTTGTTTGGAGCATTCTTTCTCCAAATATCAGCATGGCCATCTCCCTCACTTCCTAAAAGTTTTTGTTTAAATGTCACCTTATGTATGAGTCCTTATTTAAAACTGCAAAATGCCCAACTGCCTCAACACTGAACCCCCTTGCCCTGCTCTATTTTTCCATCCATAGCACTTATCTTGTAACATACTTCTATAACTTGCTTATGTTCATAGTTGACTGTAACTCTCAGTAGAATATAAGCCCCTAAATGATGGGTATCTTGTCTTTGTTCACTGAATTATCCCAAATGCCTAGAACAGCCCCTGGCACGTAAAAGTTACTCAATACATATTTCCTAAATGAATATGTCAAATCTAAAAGCCACATAGGACAGAGATGTTGTGGTTGCACTAATAATCCTAAAATACAGTATCTTGTACTTTGAAATACGCCATCTTTATTCATCAGAAAGTGATACTGCTAACACTTATCTGTCCTAAAATTTAAGACAAAAAATCCTAAGAGACGTAGATTTGGGAATGACGAAGGCATTTGCTAGCTCATAAAATCTTTGAGAGGGATGTATCTTTAAATCTATTCACCAATGCCCAGCACTAGAAGCACTCTATACTCTATAAACTAAGGCTAAAACAGAGGCCATCAAGAAGATACCATATTTTCTGAACCTGCTATCAAATATCATACATGCCATTTTTATTCCCAATATTCCCTAGATTTATTCCTAAAACTAAAATCCCAAATCTACAAAAACTTTCTTCCATGAGAACATGGTGCTACCTAGTCAGTAGGGATACATTTTACAATTAATTGTTAGAATAGGGCACCTGGGTGGCTCAGTCAGTTAAGTGTCTGCCTTCAGCTCAGGTCATGATCCCCTATCCGTCTCCCTGCTCCCTGGGGAGCCTGCTTCTCCCTCTCCCTCTGCCCCCACCCCTGCTCATGCTCTCTCTCTCTCAAAATAATAAAAATCTTTTAAAAAAACCCAAAAAACCCACAATTGTTAGAGTAGTTCTGTTCTATAAATGAACATTTATTCTTAAAAGTAGCTTTACATCTTACCATGTTAGACCCTAAATAACTGTTTTTTTGGACTATTAGATTCTAACATAAATACTTTCAAAATAGTTTTTCCATCTACTTTGACATAGCTTTAATACTTAAAGTAACCTTAGACAGGAAATGAAGGGTATGCTCTCTGACTGTGATGTGCAAATTATGCAAAAAACAATGGTTTGCTAAGTAATATGGCAAAGTTAGGGCTGGACAGATTTTAAGTACGTATATTCAAATAACTATTCATAGGGGAAAAGTGTAAGATCCCACTCCCCCTCCCCACCACCTACCTGAAAGACACTACTACTCTGTGTAGGGCTGAATAAAACAACTCTGTTTTTCATATTAAGTTGTCCTCTGACAGAAGCAGGAAAACTGCCACACTGTTTACATAGGTAGTTAAACTAGTGTGCAGTAACATTAAAAAGACCAATGCTACTGCATAGGGCTCTATGAAGAATAAAAATGAGTAAACCAAATGCAGTGCCTAAAGACAACTTGTTATTTTATTGAATGGTTCTCACAAACATTGGGATATGCAAAGAATTTAAATGTAGTTAATAAAAGAGCATCAAGTCACAACAAGTTTTAAAATATAAATTATTTACATTACACATCCTTCTATATTTAAAAATGATAATAGAAAAAATTGTGATTTTTAAAAGATGCCAGATTAAAAACTCAGTTATTTCATCACTATCCAATTATATAGTATACACATACTTTTGTGAAACAGTAATAACACCTCCCCTTTTCTAAAAGAAACTTTCACATATAGCCAAATGGTTAACTACAGAATAGTTTCAATCAGATATAAAGCTAAATACAGACAAACTGGAAGAGGATTAGGTACAGCCATCAACAGGAAGCTTTGCAAAAGCCCAAAGCAAATTGAAATTACTTTTATATTTTTCATTAACTGTATCTCTTTCCTTTTACTATGACAACAGTAACATTCTACCTAAAAATAATAGTATGTATATATTTTAAAAGATTTATTTATTTGAGAGAGACAGAGAGAGAGAGAACGCCTGTACACGTGAGCAGGGGGAGGGGCAGAGGGAGATGAAGAGAATCTCAAGCAGACTCCCCACCGAGCATGGAGCCTGATGAGGGGCTTGATCTCACCACCCTGAGAGATCATGACCTGAGCCCAAATCAGGAGTCAGGACACTTAAATTGACTGAGCCACCCAGATGCCCCTCCTGAAATACAGTTGTAGAGAATTTAACATAGCTTAGAGTAGCACATGCTTTTAGGCCTTTATTCAATAAAAATCTTTCCAGACAAGATATGACAGTATTTTAGGACTGACAATTATAAAAGGAGATAAGCTATAGGAGATGCTAAGGAACAAATGAATTCAATAAATGTTAAGAATTCTCTATTTTCTTTCTATAGCCTTTCTAATACCATCTCCAATATTCAGAATCAATCCTTAAACTGAGTCAAGCTTGCTGTCAAAAGTATAGCTTTATTGTATTAAGATATCAAATAAGATTTACTTAAAAGACTTAGAATACAGTAAATCAAAGGTTTATTTCATCATAGACTTCTGTCTATGAAACAAAATAATGAGAAACTAACTTTTAGAGGTCAAATAACACACTCTATAAACTATTTAATATATATAATAAAAATTGGGTATATCACTAATACAACATAGGAGCTAGTTCTGCCAACGAACGCTATGGTTAAAATATCCTGATGTATGTAGCCTTACTACCAAACAAAACATGATACAAATATGCTCAAGTATAATTCTTCCTTGCTCAGGGTTTAGAAATTTTTCCCTCTGAATCAGAAGACTATTTTAAGCAATCACAAATACTACTAGAACTAAGTGCTCAACCCTTGAAAAATGGTATTAAAAAACTGTAATGTTTCTTTGCAGAAATTTTGCTACCTTTGAAACTTAAAAGGTCTTAAAAGCCACTCTTTCTTTTTTTTTTTTTTTTTAAAGATTTTTTATTTATTTATTTGACAGAGATAGAGACAGCCAGTGAGAGAGGGAACACAAGCAGGGGGAGTGGGAGAGGAAGCAGCAGGCTCATAGCAGAGGAGCCTGATGTGGGGCTCGATCCCATAACGCCGGGATCACGCCCTGAGCCGAAGGCAGACGCTTAACCGCTATGCCACCCAGGCGCCCCAAAAGCCACTCTTCTAAAACAGGTGCCATCACTAACAGAGAAACTAAAAATAACAAGAAGCAAAAAGAGGATAGCCACAGATGTGTATATCCTGTATGTAGGATATGCTATGCACCACCCCAACCTCTCTCTCCTCGAACAAATTCTAAGAAATTAATAAAGGAATTTTGCTTTAAAATAGTTGCTGAAAAATCTGGCATCAACTGCTGCACACTGACAGAGTCTGAGAATAGGGGAGGTGCTTAGAAATGATGAATCCTATTACTCTGTACTAGTTAGGCAGCCAACACCATCTAAAATTAATTAGAAAAACCAAGAGTATTGCTTTCTTTTGTTTATCCACCGATTACGGAAGCACACTGCCACCCTTTAACAGCAATCAATGGAAAACTTAATTTACACCAAATGGAAATTGAGTTTTCACTTAATATAAATAAAAGACGTCCAAATCTCTCCTTCATCACTTTCTAAAAAGACACACACCTGTAAAAGTCAATTTTTATTTAAAAAATGTTTCTTTTTAAATTTCTACTGATCCATTCTTGCCCCCCTTTGCCTTGATATTACTCCAACTGGGTTAATGTAAGTTTTCTTCTAGGCTTCAGACACAACTGCCTGACTGAATCTTTAAGCAGGCTCCTAAAACTGAATTCACAAATTTACAATGTATGTGTATTACAAGCACATAGTTAAAAGTCATACTGTACACAAAGGCATAACTGAGACATTTAAATTTCCCAATCCCTCTCCTTCAAGATAACAAGGGATTACAGTTTCTTTCGCTTTAAAAAATTACAAAAACTAAGCTTAAGATTTAGTCTAAATTAAGTAAAAAAGTAGAAAAGTAGCATTCAAACCTGTTTTTCCTCCTCTTTCCCTCATAAAGTAAATATGCTGGTCTTTAACTCTTCTGTTACTCCCCTACTTTACTATTCAATGGGCCGTAAAGTTCTTTAGTCCACTCTACATCCACAAAATCCACACATCCCTAACAATCTCTTTCTGATTTTCCTTGGGCCCTCAATCACCTTATATCTGAGCTAGTCAAGATGTCCAAACTGATGTCCTTTCAAAAATATCTATCTCTTCATTTAAACAATCTTTCAATAATGGTACTTGGTTAATATTTCTAAAATCTTTATTTTCTAAAAACCCTGTTATTTTATCTACCTCAAAAAAGCTTCCAACAGTGTCCCTATCATCTCAAGGATAATACATAAGACATAAGCTTATAAGCAATATTTTGCTGTTCTGTTATATAGCCCTACCCCCACCTTTCAGGTCTCCTTTCTCATCATGACATACCAAACTAGTAAGCAACACCAGATAATCTATCCATACCAAACCACATAAAGCTTCTGGATCTTCATAAAAGGAATTAAATTATTCTTTACGCTGGTTCTCCAGCCCTAATATAGTTTATGTATACTTCTATCAAAGAATTTAAGGTTATTTTGCATTAGATTACAATTTCATTTAGGGCCAGACCAAATTTATTTTATACTCTGACAGTGCCTTACAGCATCTTGCATATTAGAGAAACTTCAGTTTTATTCAAAGAGATAAAATCTATCTTTGAGGAGTATGAATTTAAAAAGAAAGATAATGTTTCTAAGGGTGCAAGAATATAGGAGTTACAACAGCCCCCTAATTAACTGCCATATATTTAAAAACACTTTCAAAACTCTCAAAGAGTATGGAAAAAGATTAGAAATTTACAATGTCTAATAAGAATTCAGAAATTTATTTATATAAAAAATCTAGGCTTCTGAATGGATTACTCTGACTAGAAAAGATCATATTATAGCTTTAAAGCAACCCAATGCTTCTAGAAAAAATTTAAGATTGTTTAAATACCATTGAGAGAATATTAATTCATAGAATTTATTTTAATGACAGGGGATATCATCTGACTGATGAGCCTCATGACATCCTATCTCAAGTAACATTAATAACAGAACCAGAATCACTAAGTTATCCAAACAAGATCCTTTTAACATATGAAAACAATGGGGCGCCTGGGTGGCACAGCGGTTAAGCGTCTGCCTTCGGCTCAGGGCGTGATCCCGGCGTTATGGGATCGAGCCCCACATCAGGCTCCTCTGCTGTGAGCCTGCTTCTTCCTCTCCCACTCCCCCTGCTTGTGTTCCCTCTCTCGCTGGCTGTCTCTATCTCTGTCAAATAAATAAATAAAATCTTTAAAAAAAAAAAAAAAAAAAAAAAAACCATATGAAAACAAAACAAAACAAAACTTTAGCTTTAGCATAATGCAAACCCTAAAGCCCATGCCAGGTATTTTACTTGGGGGAATCTCCCTAGTAAAACTAATCAGTAAACAGGTTTGGCCTATCTAATTAAGTAATTTATTCTAGAGTTCAAATTTCTCTTAAAAATGATTCATGATATTAAAGCACCTCAACACTATTAACATTTTGGGCTTTGCTGTTACGGACTGTGCTATACATATATACACGGTAGGATATTTAGCAGCATCCCTGGCCTCCACCTACCAAAGAGCGTCACACCTCCCCCTACCCCAGCTGTGACAATCTAAACGGTCTTTTAACACTGCCAAATGTCATGGGAAGGCATGAGTGGGGGAATAAGAAATTGCCCCAGTTGAGAACTACAGCCACAGAATAGTTAACTACAAAAGGAAAGAATCATCCAGATGATTAAAACATAACACCAAAAAACTTCTAACCTATCAAGTATAGAACAATTATATTCCATAAATATTTTAATTCATATTTCAAGCAGCTGAGAGTTGACTTTTTTGTGGTATTTTTCATATTCTAATCTACTATAATAATAATAAAAAGGATTCTATCTAAAAGTAAATTGTGACACAATACACATTTTAGTAATGAAACCAAAACAATACTCACATGAGACACAGAATTAAAAAAAAAAAAAAGTTGTATTCAGTCTTTTCCTTTTTTATGAAGGAAAAAAATGGTGACCAGGAACAGAAGCATGTTATTTTCTTAATTTACATAATCATGACCCAGCACCATTCTACTCTGCATGCTACCTTCCTACATGATGCTTCATTCTCATTCATATTCAGTGAGAAAAATGTCAAATAATTTCAGAACAGATTCTAAAGTTAAACTGTATTAACTTCTAAGAGACCTTCATTTCACTTACAGATGTTCGTGCTACTATGGACCCAGAATCGTTCTACGGGTGTGTGTATGTGTCTGTGTGTGTGTATGCGAGAGGAACATAGCAGTAAACAAGACATAGAGTCCTTGCCCTCATAAAGTTTAAAGATCATTAACAAATACAAGACATAGGGGCGCCTGGGTGGCACAGCGGTTAAGCGTTTGCCTTCGGCTCAGGGCGTGATCCCGGCGTTATGGGATCAAGCCCCACATCAGGCTCCTCTGCTATGAGCCTGCTTCTTCCTCTCCCACTCCCCTTGCTTGTGTTCCCTCTCTCACTGGCTGTCTCTATCTCTGTTGAATAAATAAATAAAATCTTAAAAAAAAAAAAAACAAATACAAGACATAGAGTCCTTGCCCTCATAAAGTTTACATTTTAATAGGGAAAAGACCATTAACAAATACATAATGTAATTTCAGATGATCTATATAAAGAAAAAATGAAAGCGGTGTACAAGATAAGTAGTGATCTGGGGAGGGAAGAAAAGCCATAGTTTAGATAAAATGGTCAGGAAAATACCTCCTGAGAAGGTAACTTTTCAGCAGGGCTAAATAAGAAGGGGTGAGCTGTTTCCCCATCTGTAATACAATTCTAAAGGCCATTAGGAATGAGCTTGGCTTTCTGAAGAAATAGCAAGAAAGCTGATGTCATGAAAGCAGGAAGCAAACAGGAGAGTAGTAAATAAGACTGAAGAACTAGCTAGGCAGGAACTGGGTAGAATATTACAGATGAGGAAAAAGAGTTTGGATTTTATTCTGAATGTAAAGGGAAACTCCTCAAGGGTTTTAAGCAAATGAGTAACATAACATTTAATTTATAATGATCACTTTACTGTGTACAAAATATATGTAGCAAAGTACAGAAACAGAGAGACCAACAGTAGTTTCAGACAACAGTTGACTTTTATATTACATCCAGCACAAGTAAGACTAAGATCCTTTGAGACTTGTTACCAAGGCATCAATTGCTTTCAAGAGTCCTCCTAACTTATATTAAATAAGCTAGTTTTCTTCCATGATCATAAGGGTATCCTAAAGTCCCTAAATTTCAAATCCAGATTAATTTTAATTTAAAAAAAATACTAGAATACTTTTAAGATTCAAAGAGCTAGATAAGGCACACAGGTTTGTTTACTAAAATAATAAAAAATATTAGAAGAAAATAAATCTTTAACAATAGGGAAAATGAGAGAGGCTACAAATTGGCCATTTTACTTAGTCTCAGGGAAGCTCAAAATCAACAAAACACAGCAAAGAAAGGTCATGGCCTAGAATATGCAAGAGGGGACTACAGGCAACCTATATAAACAACAAGAGAGCCAAACTGCCCCAAAAAAATCAGAGAAAATTTGGACCTGTATCTCTAGACAGAATTGAAAAATAAGAGCTGAAAATGGAGGAAAAGGAAGAGTTCCTTCTATAAGAAAAATGAGTATTCTCTTCTTGGGTGAAGACCCAAGATCTGACATCCTCTTCATTCTGGAATTTTAGGTACCAGGCCTCCCTTCCAAGTCATCCCCAACATGGTTATCATAAAGCAGTGTACAGAACGGATACATAGTATATACTAAATTATTTACTGAATGAGTAAGGCCTGCCAATCAGCTCCCCTATTCCTTCATTCTAAAATGTATATGAAGAGGGGCACATAGGTGGCTGAGCCAGTTAAGTGTCTGACTCTTGATTTCAGCTCAGGTCATGATCTCAGGATTGAGAGATTGAGCTCCCCCCGCTACAAAGCTGGGCTTGGGCACCACACTGAGCTCGGAACCTACTTAAGATTCTCTCTTCCTCTCCCCCCACCTTCTTCTCCCCCTCCCTCTTTTTCTCTCTCCCTCTCTTCACTCTCCCTCCAAAAAAAAAAAGAAAAAAGTGAATGAAGAAGTAATTACAAAAAAAAGTGATGAGAAGCAGCATAGTAAAAAGATGAAAATAAATTCTAAAAAAATTATAGAACATTAAACAAGGGGATGATATTTTTTTTAAAAATTTAGAAATAAGAAAACATGAGCAACAAACATTAAGACTTCAAGAAAGAGCTAGAAGAGGGGCGCCTGGGTGGCACAGCGGTTAAGCGTCTGCCTTCGGCTCAGGGCGTGATCCCGGCGTTATGGGATCCGAGCCCCACATCAGGCTCCTCCGCTCTGAGCCTGCTTCTTCCTCTCCCACTCCCCCTGCTTGTGTTCCTTCTCTCACTGGCTGTCTCTATCTCTGTCAAATAAATAAATAAAATCTTTAAAAAAAAAAAAAAGAAAGAAAGAGCTAGAAGAAATTTGAGGAATCCCCTTCGAATACAAAGGAAAAAAAAATAGAAAATGAGAGAAAATACAGAAACTCAACATATGAATCACAGAGGTTACAAAGAGAACGGGTAAAAAATGCAGATATTATCCAAGAAGAGAACTTCCCAGGACAAAAGACTTCAAACTGAACCAGCCCACTGCAAATGCCCAATACAAAGACTAAACAAAAGATCACTATACCTGCACATGCTCTTGTGAAATTTTAGAATTCTAAGCTAAAGAGAAGACTCTAAATACTTTTGCTGACAACGGACTAACAGAGAAGAAATACAATCTTTGCACACTACTTGGTCTTGCACTGGTCAGAAGACAGTTTTAATGAATATAATGGTGTTTTGTTGGTTGATTTTCACCTTTTAGAAAAATCTATAGAAAAAATGCAAAAGACTTACTGGACAGAATATAAATGTAATCAAAATAACATAGTAAAGGGAGACCCAAAAAAGCTTCCCACCCAAAGTATGTCACACATAAAGTGGACAAAGGCAATCCACAGAATGGAGGAAGATAACTGTAACACATGTAACTAATGTAAGATTAATAGCCAGAACACACAAAGAATTGGGGGAAAAAAGAAAAATAAGACTAAAAAATATGATATACAGACAGTTCACAGAAGCAATCTAAATGTCCAATAAACATTTTAAATGATGCTTAATCTTGCTAGGAATCTGGAAAACATGCATTAAGACAATAAGATGCCATTCTGCACATAGAAGATTAACTAAATTGAAAGTCTCATAATACCAAACACTAGAGGAAAAACACCATTCTCACACTCTGCTGGTTGATAAGGATGTAAAATGGTATAGGTGGAGAGCAAACCTGGCAATCACCATTAATGCAGAATATGGGCATACCCTAAGGCCCAGCAATTCTATTTTTAGATGTATTCCCTAGAGAAATCTTATACAAATACACAAGGAAATATGCACAATTCCACTTATATAACAGAAAAAACCTGAAAATAACCACATGTCCATCTTTAGGAAGGTAGATAAATTATGTATTATTCATAACAAAGAAACACTGTAAAGCAATTAAAATGAATTAACTAGAGCTACATGTCTAAAAACATGTATAGAAATGATATAAATACCAAATTTAGGACAGAGGAAGGAAAAATGGAGGAAGAAAAATAGTACACAGGGGTTCTAATTATATGCAAAAAAAACTTAAGTTGGTTGATGGATAAGTGCTATTATTTTCTCCACTTTTTTGTGACTAATATTTCATAATAAAGAGGTTCCCTGAGGAAAAAAACACTGTAAAGAAGTTATGCAAAACTAATATTTAAAAGATTTATTATTATAAATCCTACCCTGAAACCAATTCTGGAGTCCTGGTATTAAGAACTTACATCATTTCTACCCTTAAATTATAAATAGTGACTATTAAAAAAATACATACTCTGTAACTGATGTTACACTTTCCTGTCCAAAAGGTCCAACTGGATCATCCTTGAATTTATCACTTGGAAGCTGAGGTGGTAAAAACTCTACATCTTTTTTCTTTGGGACCTTGTAATACTTCCAGGCTATATTAGCTTCATCTTCTTCCAAGTTTACTGCTGTACCAACATACACTGTAGGTTCTACAGCTTCCTGGAATTGAGCTGGGAAAGACTGGGATAAACTGTCTATCCTATCTTCCATTGGTTTAGAAGGAACCAAGGGATCTGGTGTTGGCATTTGATAAAAATGTTGACTTTGAGGAGTTGAAGGTGTTTTAGTCACTCCTTCATCAACCACGTCACATGGGTGAGGACTAAGTGGAGGTGGCTGAGGTGAATTTGCCATTTCGGTGCCATGCATCTGAGGAGTCTTTGCTACATCATTAGTTCGGATGTTTGAAAATCTCACTTGACTATCTGGAGCGGAGATCACAAGTCTTTGGCTAGCTGAATCTGTATCCATGCCAACATCATCACTAACAGATACACGATGGTGAAATGGAGTCAAGGGGCGTTTCTGTGGTTTTTCACTCTTTTCTTGTTTTTCATTGGTCTTGTGCTTAGGAAGTACTTGTTGTTGCTGATTTAAAGATGGTGCCTGTCCTTGTTGTCCAGGATTTCTTGGTTTGAGATTTTTGTGCCTAAAAAGTTAAAAGAAATGTTTAACTTTTATAGTACCACTATTACATCAAAGTATGCCAAGTTAACACTACTGAACAATTCATATATTTGGTTTTTTACATATAAGTCTAAAAGTAAATAATTTGAATTTACATGGAAAAAATACTTTATTCAGCAACCTAAAACTAAGAACTGCGGAATGATTCATAACAGCCTTTGCTCATTTAATAGGTATACGATCTTCTGTTCATTTAATAGCTATGTGATCAGATAACCAAACATGGTTTACCTTACGTAACCTAAACATTTCAGTATCTGAATAAATAGAGCTAAAATTCTAGTTATTTTAAGATAATAAAGTATAGAAAGATCTGAAATCCATTCATTCACAAATGTACCTGATATTTCAGAACAATAGCCTGACTGAGCTCAATCACCATCTACAATCCTATAGCAACCCTCCAAAAAACTTATTGTACAGAAATGAAGTTATATCATTCTGGATAGCACTGTAACTATCCGATGGACTCCACACAGTATATCTAACTTCCTTCTCCCAAGGCTTACCACTACAGAAAGAATCAGCTAACTAGAAAAGAAAATGCCTAAAAGAATTATTTTCCTCATATTGTGAAGCAATTCTGAAACTGAAAACTTAAAACTATACACCTAAAAACCTAGTAAATGAACTTCGGAGTTTAACATTTAAATGTAGTAAAAATACTGTGCACCTTGGGATTTCTAAACTCAGCTGACAGTGATATATACAATATCTTTTTTTAAACTGAGAAACAAGGCAGGGGCGCCTGGGTGGCACAGCGGTTAAGCGTCTGCCTTCAGCTCAGGGCGTGATCCCGGCGATCTGGGATCGAGCCCCACATCAGGCTCTTTCGCTATGAGCCTGCTTCTTCCTCTCCCACTCCCCCGCTTGTGTTCCCTCTCTCGCTGGCTGTCTCTATCTCTGTCAAATAAATAAATAAAATCTTTAAAAAAAATAAAATAAAATAAACTGAGAAACAAGGCAAAAATGTGGAGCGATATGAAGTAAAAGCATTCAGTATTCACTAGATTTTTTAAGTTTTCTTTTAAAATCTCCTTTAGTAATGGTTTTGTTATATCAGAAATAACAAAAAAGAGTATGCAAATGCAATTGTAGTTAGTTTTTTGAAGAACCCTCTCTATTGAGGGAACATGCTGAACAACATCCTTCTGTACAGAGTCTAGGACACATGCATGGGGGAAAAAAGCATGCAAGTTATCAAAGAAAAGTGGAATTATGTCAAAAAGACACAGGAAAAATCCACCATTAACCTGATAACAAAATCAAAGACATTTTAAGAAAAGGAAATCATAGAACAATATCCCTCAAGAATATAAATCATTAACAAAATATTAGCAATCCAATAATATATAAAAGGATCACACATCATGAGCAAATGATATCTGTCCCAGGAATATAAAGTGTAACAGTCAATAGAAATCAATATTATTCATCACATTAACAGAGTAACAGAGAAAACCGTATAATTATCTCTAAGTACAGAAAAACATATGGCAAAATTCAACACATAATTCGTTACAAAAAGACTCAAAATGCAGACTAAAAATCTGATAAAGGACATCTATGAAAAACAACTAATACCATACTAAATGATAAAAGACTAAATAATTCATCCCTAAAAATGGCAACAAAGCAAAAATATTAACCCAACATTTCTATTCAATAATTGTATTGAAAGTTTCAGCCAATGTAATAAGAAAGAGAGATTAGAGATTTCAAAGAAAGAAGAAAAACTGTCTTTATTCATAGTAAACATGGTAAACTTTACAAGGAGGGGTCAGGCTGATCATCACCTTCTCAATTTCAACCAATTATTAAAAGTGGAACAACAATACATTTGTCTTCTGATGTGACACAATACAAAGCAACACTGCACCACCTATGAAGTATTCTCGTCAAAAATACTGAACCTCAGGGATGCCTCAGGGGCTCAGTTGGTTGAGCATCTGACCCTTGATTTCAGCTCAGGTCATCATCTCAGGGTCCTGGGATTGAGCCCGGTGTAAGGGTCTGCATGCTGAATGTGGAGCCCACTTAAGATTCTCTCTCCCTCCCCCCACCCACAGCTCAGGTGTGTGCTCTCTCTCCCAAAAATAAAATTAAAAAATAAAATTTAAAAATTAAAAAAACTGAACATGAATGCATTAAGCCTCTAGATCAGCACGGTCCAACAAAACTTTCTGTAATGACGGAAATGTTCTTTAAGTGGCTACTGAGGACCTAATAGGTGGCTAGTTCAACTGAGAAACTGAATTTTCAAGGGTATTTAAATCCAAACATTTTAAATAGCCACTAGTGGTTACTAACATAGCTAGAACTGGACGGCACAGCTCTAGGACTAACTGCCATTTACAGAAATGCAAGGGATAAAGGAAGAAATTAAAGTACACTAAAAGAACAAGTTACAATATATGAGAAATTGAGAAATCCAGAATGTGGAACATTCCACAGCATAACTGACACAGCTTCTCCAACCAAGTCCATGTCATAAAAATGGGGTAGGGGATTACAAAAGAGACCTAGACGACTTACCAAATCTATACTCCCTGTCCAGATCCTCGTCAAACAAACCAACTACAAAAAGACATTTCTGAGACAAATCTATATAAGGTATGAGATGATACTAAGAAAATACTATTCTTTTTATTAGGTGTGATAATGGAATTATAGTTATGTAAGAAAATGATAAAACAAAAAATATTAGAGTTGCACACTGAAGGAGTGAAATATTTAAGATTTGCTTTAAAAATCGTCAGCAAGGTGCACCTGGGTGGCTCAGTCAGTTAGGCACCTGCCTTTGGCTCAGGTCATGATCTCAGGGTCCTGAGATCGAACCCCTCATTGGGCTCCCTGCTCAGTGGGGAGCCTGCTTCTCCCTCTCCCTCTGCCCCTCCCTCCTGCTCATGGTCTATCTCTCACTCTCTCAAATAAATAAACAAAATCTCTAAAAAACAAAAAAAGTCTTCAGCAAGAGTGCAGCATAGGTGAATACCCAAATAAAGTACTATACCTTCATAGTATTATGGAGTAGCATAAACTTACAAGAAACATAGAGTTGGGTCTGTATGTGTTAACATAAAAAATACCCACGATTACCGTTTATCAAAATAAGCAAGTTGCAGAACAGTATACATAGCATGATTCCATTTGTATGAAAGAAAGCAGGCAGAGGAGAGGGAACTCAGGTTTTTAATTTTATTTCATGTGCATTATACGAATTATTCAAATTTAGCATTTAAAAATTTTTTATAAAAAATTGGTCATTAAAAAACAAGCAGTAGTTTATTCCAACGTAGAATAATCCCTTCTCTGATCCTGTCTGAATACTTTCAATGACAAGGCCCACATTACCTTATAAGGAAACGCATCCATCCCATTACTAAATAGCTCCAGTTGTTAAAAAATAGTTTTTTAAAAAAGATTTTATTTTATTTATTTGTCAGAGAGAGAGAGAAAGAAAGCACAAGCAGGGGGAGAGGAGAGGGAGAAGGAGAAGCAGACTCCCCATTGAGCAGGGAGCCTGATGTGGCATGCAATCCCAGGACCCTGAGATGACCTGAGCCGAAGGTTGACACTTACTTAACCGACTGAGCCACCTAGGTGTATTTTAGTGTTAACATCTGAAATTTATTGTATCACTTTCTATTTATATAGCTTGCTAAGTGCTAATTTTCTTAAGAACACTCTATCACACTAAAGCTTAATTTCAATAAATATGCAGTATTTAATTTTATTAATAACTGAAAAAAGCCAATTAAAACAATTTTATGCTTTTCTAGCAGCAAAAAAATAATTTTGAGGACCGTTCTCAGATAGTGAAAGCACAAGAAAAACCAGTACTTCTATATATAAAAAGTGGGAGTAAAACTGGTAGGATCTTTTTGAATTCACAAGTACTTAAATAGCCCCCTCTCCCACAACTCTATATCACATCACCCACCTAATTTTTTTCCTTCTTAGCACTCATCACTCTTAAAATCTAAAAAGATTAAAAATTCTTTTTTTTTTTTTAAATTATCATCTACCCCATTAGTGTACAGGCTTCATAATAGCAGGAGCCTTATTCACTAGTGTATCTGAGCCTAGGACATCTCCTATCATAAATTAAGTGTTCAAAAAAATCTAATAAATAATTGACAGCCACAGAAGTATTATTTTTTTTTTAAGTAAATACAAACAAAAACTTTTGGAAACAACCTATTTGTCCATCGAACCCAGAATGATTACATACACTATGGTACTTCTATTCAGTGGAATACCAAGAAGTTTTTAAAGATAATATGGCAGATCTACAAGTAATTAAATGGAACGATCTAAGGCACATTAAATGAAAAATATAGGCTGTCAAATATACCCATATTATATTTTTGTGTTGAGAGGAAAAACACATACAAAAAACTACAGAAAAACTATGGAAAGATAATACCTAATTGGCAAGCAGTCAATTCTAGGGAAAGGTAGTAGCATTTGGAAAGAGACTGAGAGTGGTCAAGGATAATGCCAGCTCTATTTATATAATTTAAATCTTTAAATCGTACATTACATACTCATGCAAACTGCTTATGTAACTATGCAGTTTTTTTCAAACTGATTTCTAAGAGAAATCAACATATCAGTTAGGGTCCAGTCCTGTCTCACGTAGAGGAAATCTACTATAGAGAATCAGTTACAAAAAAACAGAGGAACATGAGGCAACTCAAAGACTACCAATAGCAGAGAGCTTCCATGACTTCTTGAACTAAAAGGGCAGTAAGATGAAATAGTATCACCAGATCAAACAAGCTTGGGATGGTGTTAGAACCATAGTGGGATCTGTTCAGTGGTAAGCTGGACCATGGAAGAAGGGGCCATTAATAGGACACAGAACTGCTGCTGGAGTTGGCTCAAAAAAGGGGTGGAGAAATACACTGGCTTCCTTCCTCATCTCATCAACCAATCTTCTGTTAGCACATAACAGAGCCAAACCCAGAAAGCAACTGGGTCTAGCCAAATCATCATGTTGTACACTTTAAACTCTCACAATGCTATTTATCAATTACACCTCAATAAAGCTTGGGGGGGGAACAACAAGCACATGTAGAAAGCAAAGGAGCCTAGGAAATGTAATCCCCTGCAATATAGAACAGAGTAGGGAAAAGGCAAGGATAGATTTGACAGCAAACTGGCTATCACAGTTAAGTCATCAATGTGTGCCCTACTTCCTATATTCTATGGCAGCAGATGATACACATGGTGGCTCAACATCTACTTTAAGCCTTATTTAAGAATTAAATAAGAGAAACTGATTTGAGGGAAGTGGAGGAGGAATTAGAAGTACAAAATTCAATAATGGAAAAAAAAAAGTAAATGATCAGAAACTCTGTATTTCCTAGAGGAGCAAATATACCAAAATAAGTCACATGTATAGATTATACAAAATTTCACTGTATCAAATCTCTCTATACCTGGGAGGAATTTCTGGATATATGAGACACAGTAAGTTTTGAAAAACAAAAGTTCAGCTTAGAAACCAAGAATTTAAACTTAAACTTATGTTTACCAATATGCATTTTGAGGGTCTTCCTCTAAAACCATTTTAGGGGCATCCGAGTGGCTCAGTCAGTTAAGCGTCTGCCTTCAGCTCAGGTCATGATCTCAAGGTCCTGGGATCAAGCCTTGCATCAGGCTCCCTGCACACCGGGGAGCTTGCTTCTCCTCTCCCTCTACCACTCCCCCTGCTCACTCTCACTCTAATAAATAATAAAATCTTAAAAATAAATAAATAAAACCATTTTAAACAAATATACTTAAAAGTTTCATCTTTCAAGAAGAATAAAGCAAAAATATAGGTAGGGAACTAAAAAAGAAGAGCCGCTTGATAAAAACGCCAATATATGGAAAGAAAAGGCTAATTTCATTTAAGCATTCTACTGGTCTGAGACTAGGAACTGGCAAACTTTTTCTGTAAAGGACCAGATGGTAAATATTTTAAGCTCCGGAGGCCATACAGTCTGTGTCACAACTACTCAACTCTGTGAAAGCAGCCATAGTTGACATGTAAATGAACAGATGTGACTCTGTTCCAATAAATCTTATGGACATTAAAATTTGAATTTCATGTAAAATTTCACATGCCACAAAATATTGTGCTTTGATTTCTTCCAACTATTTAAAAATGTAAAAGGCATTTTCAGCTCACAGGCCATATGAAAACAGGCAGTGAGCCAATTTTGGCCAATGGATCATAGCTGCTGATCTCTGGTCTCAGACAAATAACATTATGGAGCTCTACATTGGAAGATTAAGTCTAGGTCTCCCCGTCCAAGTGGCTATGGTGTTAAACTATTTTAAACTATTGAACAAGAGCTAATCTATCCATATTTTTATTCCAATCTATCAGCAACAGACAAGTTTTTAACCCAGTTGTCAGACTTTAAAAAATTATAGTCTCTAATAGAAGAATCTATGTAGATACATCTAACCTATGCAAAAAAACAAATCAGAACACTTGAGAGTCTGTTACCATTCTCTCTTTTTTTTTTAAGATTTTGAGAGAGAGAAAGAGAGAGAGAGAGTGAGCACACACAAGCAGGGGTTGAGGCAGAGGGAGAAGCAGACCCCCAGCTGAGCAGGGAACCCAATGCAGGGCTCGATCCCAGGACTCTGGGATCATGACCTGAGCTGAAGGCAGCCGCTTAACCGACTGAGCCACCCAGGTGCCCCTCTGTCACTGTATTCAGTCAAGCAAAGCTAATGTAAGAAAAACCTTGGCCCTAACATATAGGCGCCCCAGTCCTTTGGCTCACATCTGCGACCAAAGAGTAACTGTTAGCTCACAAGTTCTGGTAAGGGATGTTAGTGCCATTATTTGTTTACAAAATTGCAAAAGCATATGATCTACCTTTCATTTTAGAATAAAGTAATAAACTCTAGGCAATATAATCTGAATGCTTCTGATAACCAAATCTCAAAGTCTCCAACATAGAAATAAAATTGCCTGGGGCGCCTGGGTGGCACAGCGGTTAAGCGTCTGCCTTCAGCTCAGGGCGTGATCCCGGCGTTATGAGATTGAGCCCCACATCAGGCTCCTCTGCTGTGAGCCTGCTTCTTCCTCTCCCACTCTCCCTGCTTGTGTTCCCTCTCTCACTGGCTGTCTCTATCTCTGTCGAATAAATAAATAAAATCTTAAAAAAAAAAAAAAAAGAAATAAAATTGCCAAAAGAATTTCAAGTTCATCCATTCTTCTATTAATCTTTAACCAATGTAGTCAATTAGAAAGTTTGTATTTTAACAGTGCAGCTTCAAACCCTTGTAGAATCATACTTTCTGAATCTTATTTCAACATTTCACCTACCGTTTGCCCAAAAGGATGTTACAAGAAACTGCTGCGCAAAACCTAATACCATATTTACTATAAAAAGGATTGCAGAAATTTTCACCTAGTATATATCACCTTTTTATGAGAACCTATGGGAGAAATTTCTCAGGCACCGTGCCATCTGTGAACTCTTTTCTCAAGAGACTTGTGTACCATTTAACTTATAGATACTATACATACTATAATCCAGGATAGAATTCTCTTTTATTTAGTTGTAAAACCAAGTCTTCACGGTTCAGCTCTGGTAACTGTGTAAAGACTATGGCATACATTTGTAGGTACTTCTATAATCAGCTCCAAGTCACTCAATTTTTTTTCCCTCAAATTTTCTTTTGAAAAAAATCCTCACACATTGTGCTTAGGTCTCACTTTGAGCTAGCTTACCTAAGTATTCAACAGCATAAGAAGCTATCACACACACGTATACAGACACCAATCAACTGGGAAAAAAAACAAAACTACCTCAAACAGCTGCAATTTGTTCTTTGTGTGGCTTCAACAAAATCCCAGGATGCTACTTTATCAGGTATCTCTTCTTCAGATAGACCACCTGATGAAGCTGAATATTTCCTCCTAAGATTTGAAATTATAAAATTCTTTAGAATTCATAAGGTTTTCTAGAACCATGAATTAAACATTAAAATTGAAGTTCAAAAATCAGATTTATAAAGTCATACAAATGACTCTATATATACTTAGAATATCTCTGTACAAGTAACTACCGACATGCAATATTTTAAACTTGAAAATGAAAACACATACTTGTTCTGTGCTCTGTTCATATTGCATTCTTGCCAAACTCTATCCACCACATGATTTGCTAATTTTCTGGGTATTTTCCCACCATGGTGGCTAGTACTATCAGAGTTGAAGCCATCAGATACTGAAGAAAATTTGACCCACTTCTGGGCGGACTGAGGATCAACTGAAAACAAAAAGAATAGGCTATAGGACGAAATAAATCAATCAGAGAAAGACAATTATCATATGATCTCACTCATACGTGGAATCTGAGAAACAAGGCAGAGGATCATAGGGGAAGAGAGGAAAAAATGAAACAAGATGAAACCAGAGAGGGAAACAAACCATAAGAGACTCTTAATCTCAGGAAACAAACTGAAGGTTGCTGGAATGGAGGGGCGGGTGGGAGGGATGGGGTGGCTGGGTGATGGACACTGGGGAGGGTATGTGTTGTGGTGAGCACTGCGTATCGTGTAAGACTGATGAATCACAGACCTGTACCCCTGAAACAAATAATACATTATATGTTAATTTAAAAAAAAAAGAGAAAGAAAAAAGAAAAAAAAGAGTAGACTATAGAAGAAAAAAGTACATTTAAAGTAACATTATTTGGGTTTGGGTTTTTCTTATTTTGTTTTTGTTTTTGAGGGGGGTTGGGTTTTTTGCTTGTTAATTTGTTATACAATGTACTCCACAGCTATCTGGTATGCCTCCATGTATTTTGAGGCAAAAAGCATGTTACTTTACTTAAAATACAGAAAGCAAAAAATCCAGAGGACATAAACTTGATGGTAGTGTTATATCAATGTTGACTTCCTGACTTTGAGGATTAAATGGTAGATATATAGGAGAGTGTTCTAAAGTCTGGGAAATACACTGAGTACATGGGTGTAATGGGGCATTGTGTCTGCAGCTTGTTCCCAAATGGCTGAGAAAAAGACCAATGATAATGAATGTATACATCTAGAGAGGGTGATGGAACAAATGCTAACATTTTGGAAATCTGGCTGAGGGAGTTCTTTGTATTTTACACGGAAACTTCTCAGTAAGTCTGAAATTACTTCAAAATAATTATTTTTTAAGTGCTGATATATTCAAGACAGCAGATTTATAACTAGTGATCATGAAACAGATTAATTCAATACCTGTTTGGACTTCCTCAGGAGATGTAGGTGGTGTAAGAGTAACTGAAGACATAGCAGGATCTCTTGTGGAAGCAGGCACTTGGTGGACACCCAAGCAAGAAGCTGAACAGTGAGAGGATCCCACAGAGCTAGGAGTAGGAATGTCTGACTGAGGGACTAGAACAAAGCATGCTGGGTAGATCATTCGGACACCAGCTGAAAGGAAAAAATAATGGACAAGAAAATAAATTACCACTGTGACTATAGAGGGGTTAGGTTCACTCAAAAGTACTGTAATGGAAAATTACATGTGATTGTATTTGCTTAAATAAAATAAAAATATATTTAATGTATTTTTATAAATATATTTTCCTTTTGGCATAATGTTTTTTGGAAGAAACCACGAGAAGATTTAGTGGTTACCTTCAGTGAGAGACTCAGAACCAAGCAGCTTTCTCTTTTCATTTTTGGATTTTCTAACCATGAGAGTGTATTACTTTTAAATCTTTATTTGCAAATCTGACAAACTATAAAGTGTATTCTTTAAAAAAAATGTTTTTAAGTTTAACAAAGGTAATCTGGGCAACAGAATTATGGACCGTTTTCTGCTTTCTTCTTCATAGATCTTTTTATGAAAGCCTAATATATGATTGTGTTTTGTTTCTGGTTTTGTCACAACTACCCTGGTAGTAATGCATTTATTGAAATTCAATACTGGTATTCTTTTTTATTTAAAAAAACAAAAAAAAACAAAAACGTGAATAAGGCAATGTTCCCATTGTAACATTGCCATATGATTCCATTAAACACTGTTGCAGATTCTAATCCTAATTATCTGCTCAATTATACATTCCCCACACCTCCCCCACCTCTCTAACATGGAGTATACCTATTCACTCTATTGTTAGGCTAGGCTGTGTGACCTGCATGTGATATACACCAGATCCCAACAGGAGCTTTAAATGCTCTTGCAAGATCAGTGCAGCCTCTCTTATTCCTGTCCTTTCCCTCAAGATGAGCATGTCCCAAATATAGTTTACCTTGTTAATCTGGGTCCCTGAATGAGAAGACACATAGAGAAGAGCCAATATGAAAAGAGCTGACCTGGGCAGAGCAGATCAAAGCCACAAGTTCTTTAGGTGCATTTTCTACCTTTTAAAAGTTATCAGAGGCAACAGTTTTACCAAATGTTAAAATACTACTTAACACAGGTGGTCAACTTTCCAGCTTCCAAATGTTACTCATTCACAGTTATCTTCTTCCCACCTTTAGCATGCTTACCTCTAAGTGGAATATATTTCCTTGCCCCAATGACTTTGGCAGGCCAAAGTGACTAGTTTTGTCTAATGGAGTGTGAGCAGATGTAACATACATTATATCCTAGCAGAAGCTTTAAATATACTTACATAGTTACACTAAGTCCTTAATATTCCTCTGTTCTTGTAAGAACAGTATGTCCCAGATAGTGGGTACTCATTGACCCTACATTATAGAATGACAAGATACAAGAAGCCAAACCACAACCTACATGCAGCCCTTATGTAATGTGAGGAGAAAAGAAAGAAACAAATGTTTAATGCTGAAAGCCACTAAGGTATTGGAATTATTATTCAGCAAAATCTAACTAGTACACAGTCACATATTTTCCCCTTAAAATTACTACTCAAAATCCATACCAACAAGAACTTCTACTGCAGCTAAAGAATCATCTTCCCAATCCATATCTTCCTGTTTTTCTTCAGACATCTCCTTTAAGCAAGATGAGATAGGATAGAATTGTTTCCATTCACCAATCAATTTTTTGGTAGCTGAATCAGACATCTTGAATGCTTGTCCTGTGAGAGTGCCATTTAGTCCAAATGGGCTTAAGATTACTAGAAACCCAAGACAGACATCAAGTAAGTAACTAAAGACTGGTACACCAAATAAGATCACATTGAATAGTTTGACAAGTAATTATGTAATCTAAAAAAGAAAAGGAAACTCATAACAATCATTTCAGAGAAAAATTTATTATACTTCATTACTGTGAAGATAAAGCACAATATTTAATTTACTATAAATCTTAAAATTTTGTCCACCCAAAAAATCCTAGTTCGTAAGAATTTCAACATGAGTTGGGGTTATATGTATATCCTTCAACTTCTCGATTTCCAGTAAGGAAAAGCAATTTGAAGAAAAACTGGGTGTGTGTGCGTGAGTATAAATCTAAGTACTTTTATTATGTACTGCCATGTACATTTTTAAAAAGCAAATCCTAGGGTTAGAATTAAAACAAGACCACACTGTCAGTCCTTAAAAACAAATCATCAATCTTGTATAAATATCAAAGTCCCTATGTACCAATGTTAAAAATGGCTTATGTGACTGGACACAAAAGATGGCCTTGAAAACATAAACATATATATCTGCTAAGTGCTATTAAAACATGCTATCATTCATGTGAAAGAATTTTTAAAAATAATACTTGTTTTAAAAAACGTTTCATTGATTTAAAACTCTAATAGGGAAGAAGAAAATAAACTACATCAGAATCATCACTAGGCTGAAGATCAGGAGAAATCTCATTAATACCAAAATTTAGAATTACCAATTGCAATCATGGAACATTGCATCAAAAACTGGGGATGTACTGTATGGAGACTAATATAACAAAATAAAAATTATTAAAAAAAATAAAATAAAATTACCAATTGCAGTAAGAGTTTTCTTGAAACAATAAGATCAAAATATCCAAGCCAGTAAAATAATCTACCTTGAAATGGGCTATTAGACTGTTGAGCAAGGGTGATATGCTCTTCACTAAGAAGGTATACAGGTTGATGTTGGTTAATTTCCACACTGGTACAAACATTGCTGTCTCCATGCAAGAAAAAGGTGAAAGAGCAGGACAAGTGTTCACTGATAAAGAAGAAAAAGTTATATTTTAGTGATGATTAATAGCCAAAATAAAAGTTAACTTGCTTTTCTCTAAGAAGTTATACTACAAAAATGCACATTTCTCTTTAACCCAAAAATTCTACTTCATCATCTGAAGGGGGGGAAAAATCACAGATAAAAGCAGAGATTTAGTTCTAAGAAATGTTCTTCACAGCACTGTTTATAGTAGTAAAAGCTGCAAATAGAGGAACCTGTAAACAAGGTAGGTACACCCACACATACCCTTATAATACAGCCACCAAAGTAAAGGTAAAGGGGAAGTGAGTTTAATGGCAAGCGTAGGCCACCAAAATAATAAAGTCTCAGGTTTTTTTTAATTGAGTGTAAAAAATCTACATGTGCAATTGAATTAAGGAAGACCTAATTTTTGTTTATTTTCCCTTCTAATTAAAAATTAAATACAACTGTATTTTCTCATTTTATTATTTCTGAAATTGGGCTACATTCAATCAGTCAAGCATTTAATGTACTGCCCTCCTCTGACCCCCAATGGTAAGTTATTTTAAAGCAATGATGGATCTCACAATTGAAGGCATCCTAGAATCGAAGCTATATGCAAAGTAGAACATCTTATGAAATTTAGATATGGCTGGGAAAATAAAAGTTACCAAGAGGAAAGCACAAGGATCCTTAACATAAAACATAGAAAGCTCAAATGGCCCAGAAGAGGAGACTGTACACTAAGAAGAATCCACTTTTCTTACTTCTTCTCCACCCACTTACTTAAGAATTCGTTTTGGGGTGCTGGGTGGCTCAGTCGGTTAAGCGGCTGCCTTCCACTCAGGTCATGATCCCAAGGTCCTGGGATCGAGCCCTGCATAAGGCTCCTTGCTCAGCTTCTCCCTTTCCCTTTCCCTCTGCCACTTTCCCTCCGCCTGCCCCTTTCTTCCTTTCCCTCTGCCTGCGGTCTCTCTCTTTCAAACAAATAAATGAAACCTTAAAAAAAATTTTGTCTTGAAGAACCAGTTCTTTAAAATATAATCATTAATAAACTAAAAACCTGTTGTATCTATCTATAAGCCCTCTTGAATTATTTCTGAAAAACTCAAGGGCACAAAAAATTAAGTTATAGTAAAAGTAATACTATAGCGAACAAAAGTGGGGGGGGAAAAGTCAGATCAAGAGGTGAAGCATAATGCAGACCTGAGAATGTCTTCATTTTATATATATATATATATCGGGGAGCCAGCAGATTGTCTTAAGTTGACAGAACAATCAAAAAACTGAAATTTCAAGCATATCACTCAAGTTAAAAAATATCTAACAGAAAAACTGACAATATACTATCACTAATAAAGCAAATCTTATCTCTCATGGTAAAGAATCAGTAGATACTGTCTAAAGTTGATTAATCAAGGTCTAGAGCTATAAGCATCTCTGTAATTATGACAGTAACCACTAGAAATAGTAAGCAAAAAAGTTAAAACACAAAAGATGGAAAACTAAACCTGGTTACTTCTAGGGAATGGGACTAAAGCAATGCTTAACTGCTTAAGGGATCTTCAGGCTTTCAAAATTTGTAATATTCTATACTGCTTAAATCATATTACTTTTAAATTTTTAAAAATAATTAATTCTTGGGCTGCCTGGGTGGCTCCGTCAGTTAAGCGTCTGCCTTCAGCTCAGGTCATGATCTCAGGGTCCTGGGGATCAAGCCCTGCATGGGGCTCTCTACTTAGCAGGGAGTCTGCTTCTCCCTCTCAAATAAATAAAAAATCATTTACAAAAATGATGAATTATTTAATCAAAGATTACTGTATCTTTTCCCACCCCAGCAGCTTTTGTTGCTTTTTTTAAGAAACTTAATTTTGGAATAACTTTAAATTTACAGAAAAGTTGCAAAGGTATACAGAGTTCTCATACACCCTTTACCCAGTTTCCCCTGAAATTATACATCTTACATAACGATAATACATTTGTCAAACAAGTAATTAACACTGGTACATTAATTCCAGTCTTTATTTGGACTTCACAAGATTTTCCACTTAACCATTTTTCTGTTTCAGGATACAATCCAAGATACCACACTGCATTTAGCCAATAGATTTTCCCCCCAGCCTTACTGAAGCATAACTGATAAAGCCAAATAGTTTTTAAACAGGAAATAAAATTAATTATTTTAACTAATTTATTAAATATATTAAGCTTGTTACTCATATGATTTGAAAGACCAATCCTATTGGAACAGCTACTGGTTTGAGTTAATTACAAAGCCTATAGATATTTGCTTTGGTATAAGAGTAAAATCTAAAATAATCACCAAGATAAGATACTTAACTAATAACTTTGAGAACTGTCCATCGAAAAGCGGACCATTGCTAATGCCCATTTAAAATAAAGACAATTTTATTCTTTGCTTTCCAGCAGTGCTAAGGCACCCATACTATAAAATAGGGGGGGAAAAAAGTACCAAACACAAACCTAACTCCAAAGACTTAAAGCGAAACACACACACATTCAAAAGAACTCTGCATTAAACTTAGTATTATATTCAGATCTAAATGCACTATATACTAAGCCACCAAGTGAAAGCAAGTATTATTTCTTTATTCAACAAGTATTCTGTGGCTAAGCACATGGCACTATACTAAAAACACATTTAATTAGTGTGATGTTTTAAGGGCTATTTAAAGACCAGGTATAGGACCTATGAGAATGTCTCAACAAGACCTAGATAATGAAAACAAACTTTAATTCCTAAACGGAAAATAATCAAACTTGGGTAACAACATAAAAGTTATTCTTATGTCTCATGGTACATTACATCAGCCTACCCCCAATATCTATTTCTTCTCCAACCTCATCTCTTACTAGTTTAAGTCTTCCTTTAATACTTTTCCTTCTCCTCAACTGGCCTCTCCGTAGTTCCTTAAACACACCAGGCCTTTGTATCTACTGTTACTCAATCTGAAACACTTCACATATCTACTACATTTACCTTCATTAGCTTTTTCTGTTCAGATACCTTGTAGATGACAGCTTTCACCAATCACCCTACCTTAAACTGTCCCTTAATTCCTATTCTGGGATAGGTTTCATTTGGGTAAATAATCACAATCTAAAATTTTAGTTTACTTTTTTCTTATAGTCGCCCCAGAACGTGAGCTCTATTGGAGGAGGAATCTTCTTTGCTCAAGGCTGTATCCCCAGCTTTTAGAATAGATCCTTGACACACAGTAGGTACGCGCTAAATACTGTAGGATAAAGTCTGTATCTGAGCAACTTACTTCTAATCAAACATTCCTTTTCTTATCAAGTCTGTAACTGTATAGTTGTCCAAAGCTAGAAAAGTAAATCACCCTTAACTTCTTTTTCCTAAACTCCCTATGGTCAACTAATCCATCACTAATTCCTACTGATTCTAATTCTTATTTTTTTTTTTAAAGATTTTATTTATTCGACAGAGAGAGAGACAGCCAGTGAGAGAGGGAACACAAGCATGGGGAGTGGGAGAGGAAGAAGCAGGCTCATAGCGGAGAAGCCTGATGTGGGGCTTGATCCCATAACACCGGGATCACACCCTGAGCCGAAGGCAGATGCTTAACCGCTGTGCCACCCAGGTGCCCGATTCTAATTCTTAAATATCCGTGATTCGTCAGTTGTCTTTTTAAGGTCTGAATAACTATTAAAATCTCTAATTTATCTTCTTTTCACTGCTGCCAGCAATCTTTCTAAAAATTAATTCTGATCATGTAACTGGCAGGCTCAAAATCAACAGGTGCCCAATGCCTTAAGGACTAAAAAACAAAACAAAACCTCAAAAACCTTAGTACAGCACTTTGGATCCTTTGTTATCTGATCCTTGCTTAACTTTCCAGGCAGAGGTACTTAATCCACCAAGAACCAGAACCCCTCCTTTGTTTACCACAAATTCCTCCCCACCTCTTATTCTTCAACACTCCTTTATTTTTTCAAAAGATTTTAGAGAGAGGGCGAGCGTGCCCAGGGGAATGTGAGGAAGGGCAGAAGGAGAGAGAATCTTTCAAGCAGACTCCACACTGAGTGAGAAGCCCTTCCCTGGGCTTGAGCTCAGGACCCACGAGATCATGACCTGAGCCAAAACCAAAAGCTGGACGCTTAACTGACTGAGCCACCCAGACAGCCCACTTCAACACTCCTTTAAACATCATCTCTGTGCTCCCATAATATTCTATGCTTATCATAATATTTATCGTAACACTATTATTTAACTAATTGAATGCCCTGCCAAGTTCTAACTTCCTTGATAAAAAGAATTATAACTTTAATATTACAAAAAATTGAGTTATTGGTCCCAATTCTTCACCCCATTCTCATTTCTTTAATCATGGTAAAAAACACAACATAAAATTTACCATCATAATCATTTTTAGGTGTACTGTTCAGTAATGTTAAGTATAGTCATATCGTTTTGAAATAGATTACCAGAACTTTTTCATCTTGCAAATCTGAAATTACACCCACTAAACAACAATCCCTTCTTTCTACCTCTCCCAGCCCCTGGCAACCACCGTTCTATTTTCTGTTCTATCAATTTGACTACTTCAGCTCTACCTCGTGTAAATAGAATCATAGTTTGTGGCTTTTTTCACTTAGCATAATGTCCTCAAGATTGATCCATGGTGTAGCATGTGACAGGATTTCTATCCTTTTAAAGGGTGAATAATAATCCACTATGTACATAACACAGTTTGTTTAACCATTCATCCATCAATGGACACTTGGGCTGTTTCCACCTCTTGGCTATTGGGAATAGTGCTGCTATGAACATGGGTAAGCAAATCTCTTCGAGATCCTGCTTTCCAAGGAAACGAAAGCAAAATGAACTACTGGGACTTCAACAAGATAAAAGGCTTTTTGCTTTTTTTTAAGGATTTATCTATTTGAGACAGCGAGAGTGCACAAGCAGGTGGCAGGGGCAGAGGGAGAGAGAGAATACTTAAGCAGACTCCCTTCTGAGCACAGAGCATGATGCAGGTCTCAATCCCAGGACCCTGAGATCAGGACCTGAGCCAATATCAAGAGTTGGTCGCTTAGCCCACTGAGCCACCCAGGCACCCCAAGATAAAAAGCTTTTCCACAATGAAAGAAACAATCAACAAAACTAAAAGGCAACCTTTAGAATGGGATAAGATATTTGCAAATAACATATCTGATAAAGGGTTAATATCCAAAACCTATAAAGAACTAATCCAACTGAACACCCAAAAAACAAATAATCCAGTGAAGAAATGGGCAGGAGACAAGAACAGACTTTTTTCCAAAGAAGACATCTGGATGGCTAACAAACACAGGAAAAGATACACAACATTACTTAACATCAGGGAAATAGGAAACAAAACTACAATGAGATGCCACCTCGCACCAGTCCAAATGGCTAAAATTAACAACTCAGGAAACAAGAGGTGTTGGTGCGGATGCGGAGAACGGGGAACCTTCTTACACAGTTGGTGGGAATGCAAACTGGTGCAGCCACTCTGGAAAACAGTATGGAGTTTCGTCAAAAAGTTAAAAACAGAACTATCCTATGACCCAGCAATTACACTCCTAGGTATTTAGCCAAAGGATACAAAAATACAAAAACTGATTTGAAGGGATACACACATCCTGATGTTTACAGCAGCATTATCGACAATAGCCAATTACGGAAAGAACCCCAAATCCATCAACTGTGAGTGGATAAAGAAGTAATAGTATACATATACAATGGAATATTACTCAGCCACAAAACAGAATCTTGCCCTTTGCAACAACGTGGATGGAGCTAGAGTATATTATGCTAAGTGAAATAAGTCAGAGAAATACAAATACCATATGATTTTGCTCACGTGGGGAGTTTAAGAAACAAAACAGATAAACGTGGGCGGGTGGGGGGAAGAGAGGCAAACCATAAAACAGACTCTTAACTACAGAAAACAAACTGAAGGTTGCGGGGGGGAGCACTGAGTGTTACATGTGATGAATCGCTATACTATATTTCTGAAATTAATATTACACTATATGTTAAGTAACTAGAATTTAAATAAAAACTCAAAAAGAAAACAAACAAGATCTATTCTCTTAGAAGTAGGACTGCTGGATCACATGGTAGTTCTAGTCTTAACTTTTTGAGGAACCTACATAAATGTTTTCCATAGTGGTTGTACCATTTTATAATCCCAACAACAGTGAACAAGCGTTCCAATTTCTCTATCCTAACACTTGATATTTTTCATTTTTTTGATAGTAGTCATCCTAACTGATGTGAGGTGGTATCTCATTGTGGTTCTGACTTGCATTTCTCTGATCAGGGATATTGACCATCTTTTTATATGCTATTGGCCATCCCTGTATCTTTGAAGAAATCTTTGCAAGTCTTTTGCCCAATTTTAAATTGGGTTACTTGACTTTTTGTTGCTGAGTTGTAGTTCTTTACACATGCTGGATATTAACCCCTTATCAGATACATAATTTGCAAACATTTTCTCCCATTTTCTCCCTTTTCACTACTGATGCACAAAGGTATTTAAGTTTGATACAGTTCTATTTGTTTATTTTTGCTTTTGTTGCCTATGCTTTTGGTGTCATAACCAAGAAATCACTGCCAAATCTAATGTCTAAAGCTTTCCCCATTTTCTTCTAGATGATTTGTTTTAGGTCTTACACATTTAGGTTTTTAATCCATTTTGAGTCAATTTTTGTATATAATGTAAGATAAAAGCCAACTTCATTCTTTTACCTGTGGATACTATGTTTTCCCAACACCATTTGTTGAAGAGACTATCTCTTCCCCACCGAGTAGTCCTGGCACCCTTGTCAAAGATCATTTCAATACATACATACTAGTTTATTTCTGGACTTTCTACTCCATTGGTTTACATGTCTGTATGCTAGTACCATACTGTTTGATTACTGTAGCTTTGTAATTATGTTTTGCTCACCCTCTCTTCATTTAGGGTCTTTGGCGTAACACTGCAGTTCCTCCCATTAGAGGTGAAATATACTTCCCCAACCTTGACTCAGGCTTGCTTTGTGACTTGCTTTGGCCAAGCAGAAGCATAAAACATGCTTAAACAATCTGGACTGCCCTCCAATGCTTCTTTCATTGCCATGAGAATCATCTGAAATATACTTTTACCCAACTTAGAGTTTACAATGTGGAGTAGACTGGCTAACCCCCAGCTGATCAGCAGGTACATTAATGAGAATATCTAACTGCTGCATTAAGCCTCCACATTTTGGCAGTGCTTTGTTATACAACAGTGGCCAATACAGAAACTGGCACAAAAAGTGAGGTCTACTGTGACAAAAATCTAAATATGTGGCATTGGCTTTGGGACCAGCTGACTGATAGCAAGGAACATAAGACACTGAAAAGGGATGAGGAAATTATTAAAAGGTGACCCATGTTATATAATAGAGAAATGCCAGAAGGGGCACCTGGGTGGCTCAGTAGATTAAACATCTGCCTTCGGCTCAGGTCATGATCCCAGGGTCCTGGGATCCAACCTCGCATCAGGCTCCCTGCTCAGCCAGGAGTCTGCTTCTGCCTCTCTTTCTGCCCCTTCCCTTTGCTCATGCTCACTCTCTCTCGAACAAATAAAATCTTAAAAGAAAAAAAAAAAAGAAGAACTGTTGCCTGAAATAATCTAGAAGGCAGAAAATGTGCCTAATGAATT
Organism: Ailuropoda melanoleuca; assembly: GCF_002007445.2. Lineage (NCBI taxonomy): Eukaryota > Metazoa > Chordata > Mammalia > Carnivora > Ursidae > Ailuropoda > Ailuropoda melanoleuca. The sequence goes on from NC_048230.1 coordinate 12,709,603, forward strand.
TACAGAGTTGGAGAAAAAAGATCAAGTCAAAATGTAACTTGATTGTTACTAACTATACTTGATAAGGTACTAAAAGAGATGAACTCAGAAAAAAAACCTGATGGTTTACGAGCATAATTTATTTATTTATTTATTTTTAGATTTTTTATTTATTTATTTAACAGAGATAGAGATAGCCAGCAAGAGAGGGAACACAAGCAGGGGGAGTGGGAGAAGAAGAAGCAGGCTCCCAGCAGAGGAGCCTGACGTGGGGCTCGATCCCATAACGCCGGGATCACGCCCTGAGCCGAAGGCAGACGCTTAATGACTGCACCACCCAGGCGCCCCACGAGCATAATTTAGAATACAGACAGCCTCTAGGCTAGAAAATAATACTATTTCTCAACAAAGTGGTGGTATGGCCTATATATAATACAATTTCAAGGAAAAGACCAAATCAAGAGTGTGATTCTAATACCCCTTATTAAAAATACATGATTCTTGATACCAGCTGAAACATTAGGATTTTCAAAAATTACTCCTAAGCCTCCATACACTTTTCTCAAAGAAGGTATCTAAAGTAAACAAGCGTATATGCAATAATTTTGTTACTATATGTGGGAATGCATATATAGTCACATTTGTACTTTTCTTTCTTTGAATGTCCTCTTTCCTGATGCAGTTCTTCTATAATTGTTAAGGCTGAGTAATAGAGCATATAAATATGTAATTCCTAAATAGTATTTTTGTCTTGGCAAACCACTGATGTTTAATTTCTGAGAGGGATATGTCCATTTTATGTATTGACATAAAACAAGCAGAAATCAATTTTCAAAGCATTTTTCTCTCTAAACAAAAAGGACAGAATTTAAAAGACAAAATGCTAAAAAAAAAAAAAAAAGTTAAGAAAAATTCATATTCAACTGTCTAGAGTGACTATATTTCTTACCATTACCAAAACTTACCAAAACTTTGTAATCAAAGTTTTTTTTACAAGTTTTTCAGGAACTTTAGAAGACAAATATTTCTCAATAAAGGGAAAAATTTTAAGAGTTTAAAAGGGAATTACTAACTAAAAATACTTATGTTGAAAGAAAACATTTTTTAAGAAGTGAGTCCAGTAAGAATAATCTATTACACAGAGAAATTGTAATTTGATTAGTTTTAGGGATCAAGTAAGTATTCTATAAAAATTATTATGAGTGCTGTGTGCTTATTCAGTAACTAAATAGCAGATCTTAAAATCTGAATTGCAAATATTTCCAAGAACATTTGCAAGTATAAGCAACAACCTGAAACAGTCTCATGTTCTTTATCTTTAAAAGACAAAGATAGAAAACCTGAATCTTACATCCTCATTATTTACCATTTTTAATCAGTGAAGTATAGTTCTTAAAAATACAGTTTCCAACTGTTTCATTTCATATGTAAATATTAAATGAGAATTAAAAAGGATACTCAAAATGGATTTTTGCCACAACATAAAAAGCAAATAATGTGACTCAAAATTTTCCTAAAAAGATTACTATAATTTGGAAAATGTTTTTTAAATACGTTACTTATACTCTGTTAAGTATTATTTAAGAAAATAAATGTAATCTGGTATATACGAAAACCATGGTCCATAAAATATAGCCTTTCCATATGTCCAGTGAGTACCTGACCATCTTAACTTTTAAATCAGAAAAATTTGGCTGACATAAAGTGAAAAATTTGTTTCCAAAGGGTTTTGTAAAAACCCAATTATACATACAGAAGTTTAATATGTATACTGCTTTAGGAGGGGCCATATCTAATTTATTTTTAGCACTTCTGTTAGGTAGGTGCAGAAAGAGGATATCTCATTTTGCTATTAGAGAATTCAAGGCACAAAGAAGTTAAAGGGCTTGTCTTAAATCGTAGAACTAGTTAAAGACAATGTTGACTTAAAACCCTAGTCATCCTGGGGCCGTTGGGTGGCTCAGCAGATTAAGTGTCTGACTCTTGATTTTAGCTCAGGTCATGATCTCAGAGTTGCGAGATCCCCGTGTCAGGCTCTATGCTAGGCATGGAGCCTACTTAAGATTCTCCGTCTCCCTCTGCGCCCAAACCCCTGCTTGTGCATTTTTTCTCTCAAAAACAAAACAAAAACAAAAACAAAAAAAAGCCCTAGTCATCCTAACCAAAACGGGCAAAGGACTTAAAAAAGATACACAAATGACCACCAAGCACATGAAAAGATCCTCAACAACACCAATCATTAAGGAAATGCAAATCAAAACTATGACATACCATTTCAACCCACAGGATGGCTATTATTAAATAAAACATTTTAGAAAATAAGTGTTGATGAGATGAGGATGTGGAAAAATTGAAACCCTCCTAGTGGGAATGTAAAATGGTGCAGCTAATACGAAAAAGTATGTCAATTCCTTAAAAAAGAAAAAAAAAATCAAACACAGAATTACTATATGATCCAACAATTCCACTTCTAGGTATATACCCAAAAGAACTAAAAGCAGGGATTTTAACAGATATTCACACACCAATATGTAGCAGCATTATTCACAACAGACAAAAAGTGGAAAAACCCATCCGTCCGCTGACAGATGAATAAACAAGATGTGATATGAAAATACAATGGAATATTATTCAACCTTAAAAAGAAATGAAACTTATGGGGCACCTGGGTGGCTCAGTTGGTTTGGTGTCCAACTCTTGATTTCAGCGCAGGTCATGATCTTGGAGTTGTGAGATCGAGCCCTGCGTCGGGCTCCATACTGGGTGTGGAGCCTGCTTGGCATTTTCTCTTTCCCTCTCCCTCTGCCCCTCCCCCACCCCCAAAAAGAAAAAAACAAATGAAATTGTGGTTGCTTACTACAACGATGAGAACCTAAGGACATTATGCTAAATGAAATAAGCCAGACACAAAAGCACAAATACTATGTAATTCCACTTATATAAGGTAACTAAAACAGACAAATTATCATAGAGACACAAGGTAGAATGGTGGTTACCAGTGGCTGAAAGGAGGGGAAAATAAGGAGTTCTTTAACGGACAGATTTTCAATTTGGAATGATGAAAAAAGGTTCTGTATATAGTGGTGACAGCTGCACAAGGTGAATATCCTTAATGCCACTGAACTATACACTGAAAAATGGTGTACTGATTTCATTAATTTCAATAGTTTCCAAACCTGTTTTTTGTTACAATCACCTGGAGATCTTTTTAAAATTCCAAAGCCCAAGCCACACTCCCAATTTAAAACACGGGCATCAGTATTTTTTAATCTCTCAACGTCATTCCACATCCCAACAAGTTTCATTACTGCATTAATCTATATTTCTGTAGCTTTCACAACATTTTTAATTCTTAAATTTATAGTTATTAACTTCAACATTACATATTCTGAACATATCTCCAGAACAAGAGACCTTTATTAAAATCCAGAAGGTAACACCTTATCTGGGAATTTTGGACATACTTCTGCTCACTTAGTGAACACATTACTTATGCTATAAAGAATACTTAGCAATAATATTCTGGTTTACAGCTTCAAGTGTTCTGCAAGTACTCTTTATATCCCTGTTATTTCCCCAATATAAGAAATTTTTAAGTATTCTGTTTTACTACTTCCTATCACTTTAAAAAGATGTAGGTAGAGGAGCACATGGATGGATCAGTTGGGTAAGCATCTGCCTTTGGCTCAGGTCATGCTCCCAGGCCGCTGGTCAGGTGTTGGGCTCCCTTTTCCTCTGTCCCTTCCCCCACTTGTGTGTGGGTGCGCGTGCTCTCTCTTTCTCTCAAATAAACAAATAGAATCTTAAAAAAAAAATTAAAAAAAGATGCAGGAAGACAAGATACAGTTGGTCTACAGGGTCCAAAATCTGTCTGATTTTTCATGACCTATAATCTTGCTCCAACATTAGCAAACTATATGACCTTGGAAGTGACTTAGCCTCTCTGTGCTTTAGATTTTGCAATTGTAAAACTGGAGTAACAAAGTTTTAAGAATTGAGTTAATGTTAAGCCCTAATTTTGAACACAGCCTGGCCAGTTCTGCTTAAGCAAACGTTTCTCACTACCTTCTCCCCTTCAGAAACAAAACTTCCCTATTATTCATATCTAAAACCAATAGTTCAAAAGGACAGATTTATAGAAGTCTACAGCAAAAATCATGTACAAAATGATAGTAAGAAAAGCTTAACAGAGAGGAAAAAAGAAAGAAGTCTTGGCACTTAATTTTTCTCATAAGTGTTTCTGGGAAGCATGAGAATGTAGAAAACTGATCATGCAAATCCTCATGACTCAAGCATCAGAGAAATTTCGTGGGTCATAAGTACTATTACATCATCACTTAAGATTTCAGAAAATAGGATGCATAATAATCTTGATGAGACATTAACAAGAGACCAACACAGACAGGCTGCAGAGAGGCAAAAAAAGACCGTAACTATGCCCAACTGGGCAAAGAGTGGGTGCCTTGATACAAGGTGAAGGTTTCCCCTATCTTTGATTCTAGCTCACATTCAGAATTTAGCATACAGGGTGCCTGGGTGACTCAGTCAGTTGGGCGTCTGACTCTTGATTTCAGCTCGGGTGGTGGTCTCAGGATTGTGGGACTGAGCCCCACAGTGGGCTCCTCATGCTTGGTATGGAATCTGCTTAAGATTCTTTCCCACCCTTCCCACTGCTCGCACACTCTCGCTCTCACTCTCTCTAAAATAAATGGATAAATAAAATCTTTTCCAAGAGGATTCAGAAGACCATTTAGAAAATACCTTTTTTTTTTTTTTAAGATTTTATTTATTTATTTGAGATAGAGAGTGAGAGCACAAGCAGGGCGGTGGGGGTGGAGAGGGAGAGGCAGGCTCCCCACCAAGCAAGGAGTCCAACACAGGGCTCGATCCCAGGACCCTGGGATCATGATCTGAGCTGAAGGCAGACACTTAACTGACTGAGCTACCCAGGCGCCCCGGTTAGAAAATACCTTTTACCAATAAACATCATACCAAGCTCAGTTGAGCTTAGAGCCCTAGAAGTGTGCCGTTCATGCAACAGCCATACATGTGACTACTGAGCACGTGAAATGTGGCCAGTCCAAATGGAGATGTATTCTAAGTACGGAATATACATTAAACTTCAAAAACTTGTTTAAAAAAGATGAAATATCTCAAAAAAAGTAAACTATCTCATTAATATTCTTTGCATAATTAATTACACACTAAAATGATATTTTGGATATACTGAGTTAAATATATTTATCTCACCTGGGTTTTTGTTTTACCTTTTTTAACGTGCCTACTAGAAAATTTAAAATTACAGATGTGACTCACATTGTATTTCTACAGGACACTGTTACCTTGGAAGGAAGAAACAAAATGAGTACTTAGAAAACATGATGATTGCTCTTCGCTTCCCTAGAAGTTCAAGTTTTCAGAGGTATTGAGGGATCCAAACAAAGGACATCCTAAAGCTATATAAAATGGTTAATGTATCTCCAGAGGAAACTTAAATCTTGTATTGCTCACATTTAATTAAGATATTAGAGATAAAAGGACTGTGTAAAAGCCACAGGTGTAAGTGGAAGATAAACACAGTTTTATGGGTGAAGTTTAAAGTGTATTCTTTCATCTACTGCCTTAAAAAAAAAAAAAAAACCAACCTTGACCAACTTCTTTAGTAAAGCTCCTAAGGTATTATTTTAATTATAAGTGTAAAGGCTCTAGTGTAAATAACACCATCCAAAAGAACTTTCTGCAATGATGGAAATACTCTGTATCTACCTTACCCAATACAATAGCCACTAGTCACAGGAGTACTTAAAATGTAGCCAGTGAAACTAAGAAACTGAATTGCAATTTTATTTTTTCAAGTAACTGAAATGTAAATAGTGGCTACTATCCTGAACAGCAGTTCTAAAATGCCTTCAAAAGAAAAAAACAGGGATTAAATGTCCTTATTTTGCCCTAAGATTCTAGTTACCATTAACTCTATAAATACTTAGGCATATACTCCTCTTCTTCCTGTGCACTTTGCCTGCTTCACCCCACAAGACCAAAATCTCTTTCTGTGGGCCAGGCTCTTTGCTAATACTTAACCCTTAATTCCAGAACCCAAAATAAGGGTGTGGAACATATAAAACCTGGGGCGCCTGGATGGCTTAGTCAGTTAAGCATCCAACTCCTGATTTTGGCTCAGGTCATGATCTCAGGGTCATGGGATCAAGTCCCACGTGGGGCTCCATTTTCAGTGCAGCCTGAGATTCTCTCTCTCCTTCTCCTCCTGCTCTCACACATACACGCTCTCACATAAAAAAATCTTAAGAAAAAAAAAAGAACATACAGAACCAGACATTTGATCCAATCTTTATGTTATATTCAGCAAAGATTTATTCTATCCTATTAACACATACACACACACATATACATGATATATAGATCTATATGGTCTTTTAAAATTGAAAAATAGGCAGAGTAAAAATCTCAAAGTAGATTTTCCAACTGAACGACATATTTTTCTCCACAGAAATTAAATTAATTATATGGCTATATCTGTAGTTGAGAGAACAGAGTAAAACTGAAGTATATATTAAATGTTCCCTATTAATTCTCTCCTATACAATCTCAACTGCCACTTAATTAGCAGACTTCCTATGTAAATACATACTGTAAGATATTAGACTAGCAGTCTTAAAAAAATCCTTATTAATATCTTTCTACTCTGTGTACCTTCCTATAAGCATTTAAAACTCTTACTAAATATATAAACTTAACTGGCTGCTCAGCTAAACTGAGTGTTGTTGTTAGTTAATAGATTCAAATGACAAAAAGCCAACTAAACACAAACTTACATTCTTCTTCAAAATAATCTTATCCTAATGTACATTCAAACATCACAAGTTTATAATGTCTTTTTGCTAAAAAGACTACTTAAAACCTACAGTAAGTCACTGGTACTTATTATAGCCATTTACCTGTGGTTTCACTAGCAAACACAGCTACTGTATCTGATCTAGTTTCCTACACTGTAGGAAAACATCTGAACTGTTAAGACAAAACACTGGTCATTCTTTTAACAATACCTGAATATTTAAAAGTAATTCTTTTAAATTTGTGTTAATTACCCTAGTAACTTCTTAAATTTCTATGGTTAATTACCTATAGAGTTGAGGGGTTCTTTACAGCTAACCTAGCTATACCACTAGATTTAATTCCATTTCCTCTCTTTCAGTCCCTGAAGATTGTTATAGTTAATCAGACAATTAGCTACACCGAAATCCAGATTATTAGAAGACAAGAATCTATTTAAGGGAGATAAAGGGAGGAAGAATAAAGAAAAGGTCAGGAATATTATTTTATCCTTTGTTCAAATGAAACCAGTTTCACAATACCAATTTCCTTCCTTGACAATTGTGTTAATTCTTTTAAGAGTTTTTCTTCCTTTCTTCCTTCCTTTCTTTCTTATCTATCTATTTAGAAAGCACTAGCAAAAGAGCTCACAAGTGGGGAGAGGGGCAGCAGGAGAGAGAGAGAACCTTAGACTCCCCAATGAGCAGAGAGGCCTTACACAGAGCCCTAACCGGCCAATCTCATGACCCTGAGATCATGACCTGAATCGAAATCAAGAGTCGGTCCAGCTGAGCCACCCACACACCCCAGACAATTGTGTTAATTCTTTTTTTTTTAAGACTGTTTATACAAGTTCTTGGGGCGTGGATGGCTCAATCGATTAAGCGTCCAACTCTTGATTTCAACTCAGGTCATGATCTCAGGGTTTGTGAGATGAAGCCTTGTGTCAGTCTCCACACTCAGTGGAGATTCTCTCTCACCCTTCCCCCCACACCCCTGCCACTCTGTCTTAAAAATAAAAATAATTAAAAAAAAAAAAGAATGCTTATGCAAGTTCAACAAAAAGTGACCTGATCAGTAAACAAAAATGGTATATATGATGCTTAATGGTTTAGCTTCATAATGGGCTAGAAATGCAATTTATAATCCAATCATTATCTACCTTGAATTCAATGGAAAAGTAAGTAGTCCCAAACTGTAATTAAAAGCAACCGAGAAACTTATCTGCTTGGTTTTTCCACTTGCTTTTCTTAAGAGAGGGGAGGTAGCAGGGAAGTTCCTACGAAAAAAGATTTGAGGAACAGCCTTTATCTGTCCTGGATAAAATCAGTTTTGTACCACAACTATCCTTCAAGAGTAACTCAAAAAAGCATATACTACTTCTGGCACCACTCCACTAATAAAACACAATTTGAATTTAGTTCCCCTTTTATATGGGTCAGCCCACAGAAAAATACTAGTGCTCAATTACGTTAAGTAAATGACAAACAGAATCTATTGGATTCATGGAAGTCTCCGATGTGAAAAGTTGCATCTTCTATTAATAACAGCCCATTAAGAGAGCTGCTTTCATGAAGAAAAATAAAGATACTTCCAGTATCTTACAAGGCTCATTGAACACATTCATTTACCTCTACTTCTTTGTGAAACACCTTCCATATAGACAACAAAAGAGCACAAAGAGAATGGTAGAAGTGACAGCAGCAGACAAATACTGGCCACAACATTTGGGAAGCTAACAAGCAAAGGCAAAAATAATAACTAGCTTAGTAGATAAAGGCTAAGGGGAAGAAACCAAAATGCAAACTGAATCAAACCCACAGAATCCCAGAATGGCACAGAAGTGAAGACACTGGTAGATCTCTGAAGGTGGATGCAATGGCGTAACCAAAAACAAACAAACAAAAAAGAAAGTTCAAATGAGTAAGTCAGACTCCTAGACCCACTTCTCTATCCTGCAGACAGGCTCTTTACATTATACCAGATCAGCAGAAAACTTAGAAGTTCACTTCGAATTGGATGAAACAGGAACTCTGCACTTAAGAGATACCAGATACAGCTGAAATGATGTATTTAAAAGAGGAATTAAGTGAAAATCTAAATACCATACAAGTACAGTATTTCCCCAATATAAATATACAAGGACAGCCTGCCTTACCCAGTAGGCTCCCTGAATGTTGGCAGCCAAGCTTATATTCTCTAGTTAGGATCCTGAAGGACTCCTCTGTGAAAACTGATTAACTTGAGAGGATGGGAGCGCGGAGGGACACATACAGATAGACAGCTGGGCAACAGGCACCCAATAAAATGGCCAGGTCCTTGACCAATCAACCTACTAAAGCCTGCAACTTCATAGCTACTCACATACAATAGAATTTCCAGTTGCCATTTTAGTGCCCAGAAGCCTCAAGAGTAGAAAAGGAGGTAATTCATACATTCAGGATCCCAAAATATTACTTCTCATATATTCCCTTCTCAGGAAACTACTTGTGGATGGGCACTACCAAAATAGTAAGACCAATAAAAGGGAAAAGAAAAAAAAAAAAAAAGCAAACATGAGATCTAGGAAATTAGGGATCTACAAACAAGGTGACTGCTCTTGAGACAAGCCTATAGGACAACCAATCCAAACTGGAACAAAAGAATGAAGGGCTCAAATAGAGATATTAATTAACGAGAGAGAGAGAGAGAAAAGAAACTAACAAATTACACAAACTACTTAAAGGTAGAGAGGCGAGATTTGTGTTTCTGGTAGATCCTCTAGGAGGGAATCACCAATAGGTACTTAGATCATAAGTCAGCAAACTTCACCTGAAAAGAGCCAGAGAGTAAATATTGTAGGCTAAAGCTTTTAGGTTTTGTGGGTCCATCTGTCCTATCACAGCCACAGCTATTTGGTTCTGCTGTAGTATGAAAGCAGGCATAAAATAATCTATAAATGAATGAACATGGCTGTGTTAAATAAGATTTTATTTACAAAAACAGGTGGCAGGCTATATTTACCCTGTGGAGTGGTAGTTTACCATCCTGACATAGATAATTAAGTGAAAAAAGAGATAATCAGAAGACTGAAGAGAACAAAAAGATACAGAGGAAATGGAATATAATTCTAATACACTACATGGCTCGGCTACAAACAATATTTGTATAATCATAATATAAACAATAGGTACTGTTTTCACCAACTCTTGTAACCTTATTGGCAAGATAAGAAACAAAGGGAGAAGAGTGTATACAAGTGGTTGGCATGGGGGAAGGAGTGTAAAATAGTTAAACCATCAAAAAAAGTCAATAGATTAGGGGAACCTGGGTGGCTCAGTTAAGTGTCTGACTCTTGATTTCGGCTCAGGTCATGATTTCAGGTCACAATCTCAGGGTCATGGGATCTAGCCCGTGTTTGGCTTCACACTCTTGGCACATAGTCTGCTTCAGATTCTCTCTCTCCCCCTACTTGCACACACACACTCTCTAATAAATAATATCTTGGGAAAAAAAAAAAGTCAGTAGATTAATACTGGATAACTGATAGAACTGAAAACTCAAGAATCAGCATGTTATTTGCTTTTAAATTTTTAAATATGTAAATTAGAAGTTAAAAGAAAAGGGAATGCCTCTGAGGAGCACTTTTAGTATCTGGCACTCAAATGGCAGCTTTTCATCATTTTAGATCTCAGTTATCTGCTTGACTTCTTAAAACTGTATTAATGCATATGCTGAACACTGCTGATTACCAACCTGACATTTATTTCCCCTTCTTCTAATTGCCTATTTAATGTCTCTTCTCCGTTTCTTCTTACTAACCAGAAGCCTTATTTTGTTCAGAGTGGCAATGCTCCCACATAAAAAATATTTGTTTCTCTCGGTATAGCCAATGATAGGTCAGCTAAAGTCTCCAAGAATGAACCTATTATCTGATCCAAGGGTCACCCCTTCTTGCTTTCTCCCCTCCTCTTCCTGCCTGAATTCACTGTGAGTGAAATCCAGAAGGGCAACACTCACAGGGACCATGTGGACAAAAGCTAAAGGCTAAAGATGACATCACACTCCAGGGTACCACAGTCCTTGATGACATTATTGAACAAACACACCAGTACTGGACTACCTACCTCCAGACTCCGTGCTACTGAGAAAAATCAATTCCTACATAAGCCAAGTAGTTAGGTGTTCTGTCTTTTGCAACTGAATTCATTCCTAACTTGTACAATTTTTTTGTTGACAATAAAGGTTTATGTTCACTTTCAAAGAAGAAGAAAATGAAAGAGCCTTGATTTGTCCAGGCTTATCTACTCATCCATTCTAAAACTAAAAAGAGAAGTTTGAAAATACTCCAGATGCACACTGAAACCAATGGGTACATAAGACATAAAAGACGGAGGCGCCTAGGTGGCTCAGCTGGTTAAGCATCTGCCTTCGGCTCAGGTCATGATCCCAGGGTCCTAGGATCGAACCCGGCACCAGACTCCCAGCTCAGCGGGGAGTCTGCTTCTCCCTCTTCTGCTGCCCCTCCCTCCTCCCACCCCGCTCATGTGCTATCTCAAATAAATAAAATCTTTTTTTAAAAATACTAAAAAAAAAAAAAAGAAGACATAAAAGACGGCATCTCAACAATGATACAACATAACCAAATGTTTCCTTCATATCCTCACATCTTTCAGGGAAAACTAAAAAATTTCCTTTTCTCTCACATCCCATCTTATGGTTTCATCTTTCTTGAAGCCCCACTAATTTAACCAGTGCTTAGAACCAAATCTTGTAAGAGACTGTATCTTATATTTAAATTAGAGAGAACTGGGGCGCCCGTGTGGCTCAGTCAGTTGAGCGCCTAACTCTTGATTTTGGCTTGGATCATTATCTGAGGGTTATGGGACAGAGCTCAGAGTCCGGCTCCGCTTTCAGCGGGGAGTCAGCCTGGGAGTCTCTCTCCCCTTCTCACGCATTCCCTCTCCCTAAGTAAGTAGCATTCCCTCTCCCTAGGTAAGTAAATAAATAAAAGCTAAAATCAATCAATCAATCAATAAAACACAGAGAACTGTAGCAATCTAAAGCTTTTAACTGAATGGGAAAATAAGTTATCTTAAAGTCTTCTGTGTCTCTATCTGCAACTACTCTACAAATTAGTTTCATAAATTTGCTTAACTCAAAGTTCAAGAATATAACACTCTATGAGTAAACTTATATAGAAAAACACAAAATTTAAATTACTTTAAAGCAAAATTAGAGGTTTGGGAATGAGAAGGGTTAACTCAATCCAAAACACATCCACAGATCACTATCTTTAATAAGTATTAATATTAATTTTAACAGAGTACTGTATATATATTTGCACTACTACTAAAAAAGTATACTTCATCGCTTAAGCCTCTGCTTTCATCTCACATTCTTCTATCATCCCAAATCAAAATTCAGGTCACCAGACACACAGCCTATTCCCACTTCAAGAAAATTCTTAAAATGCATAAAAGAAAAAGTGAAGTGGTCAAAGAAAATTGAGTACTTATAGTATTTTGTTGAAGTTAACCTCCTGCGTATGTAAGAAAGATTGTTTTAGTCCACATTTTCTGTAAAGCTATAAAAACTAACAAACCTAAAGAAAAGAGTTTATATAAGATAGCTTACCTTTTATTTATAGGTTTTTCATCTTTTTCATAAGGCTTTACAAACCATTTGCCAATGCGTACAAAGTTCCGGTTCATTAAACACCGTTCCAACAGATTGTGAACTGCTTTAAATAGCAGAGTACGACATTCATAGGAAAGTCCATTCTCCCACACTCCATCTTCCTCTTCTACAACAGAAATGAAAGAAACAAAAAGTAAAATAGTGGCACTATATCTACTCAGAACCAAGTAAAAAGTGTTACTGTTTGAATTCATAAACCCTACTAAACCTCAGAATATTGAGCTACCACCACTTCAATATATCTCTAGACATTAAAATATCAGGTTTCAAAGTTACTCCATAAGGAGCAAAACGCCTAAGTGTCATGTATTCCATTAAAGTACCTGAAAACTATTTTCCCACCGCATAACTCAATGATATATTGCAAACATACTGATTTGGTTTCCGTATCAATGCAAAGAACATATGTATAAGCTAGGAAACATTAAAAATACTCTATACCTAAGATGCCAATTTCTAAGCTGGCTCACTTGTTAGTTACTTTGTCCTAATTCCTCCAGTCATTCAGCCTGCCAAAAAAAAACTAGCCAGTTAATAATTAACTTAAAACATTTTATGTCCATCAGCATTCTAATCCATGATTCAACTATAAAAATAAGTGATGAATAAAAAGGAAGCTTTTGGCACAGACCCTAACAAGCAATGCGTTATTAGCCACCTTAGGTCTCATTTCAACCAAATGATTCCCATGATTACTGTACAATATAGGATCCTCTACTTGAGGAAGAAATTTTAAAACATAAAGATTTAAATTTTTTTTTAAAGATTTATTTGACAGAGCGAGATAGCACAAGCAGGCAGAGCAGCAGAGGGAAAGGGAGAAGCAGGCTCCCCGCTGAGCAGGGAGCCTGATATGGGGCTCTATCCCAGGACCCTGGGATCATGACCTGAACCGAAGGCAGACACTTAACCAAGTGAGCCCCCCAGGCACCCCAGAAGTTCTATTTAAAATTTAAGTCTTTGGGGCACCTGGGTGGCACAGCGATTAGGCGTCTGCCTTAGGCTCAGGGCGTGATCCCGGCATTATGGGATCGAGCCCCACATCAGGCTCCTCCGCTATGAGCCTGCTTCTTCCTCTCCCACTCCCCCTGCTTGTGTTCCCTCTCTCGCTGGCTGTCTCTATCTCTGTCAAATAAATAAATAAAATCTTTAAAAAATAAAATTAAATAAAATAAAATTTAAGTCTTTAGGGGCATCTGGGTGGCTCAGTCGGTTAAGCGTCTGCCTTCAGCTCAGGTCATGATCCAGGGTCCTGGGATAGGGCCTCGTATCAGGCTCCCTGCTCAGTAAAGAGTCTGCTTCTCCCTCTGCCCCTCCCCCTGCTCGTATTATCTCTCAAAAAAACAAAATCTTAAAAAAAAAAAAACAGAACTTCCAATACAAAGTTATAACTACCCTCACTAACTATACAGCCTCAATTAAGCACTTCAAGTTAACATACCAAAAAAATGTTAACATAGTTATTTCTAGATAAGTTTAGATGTAGTTCAAAAAAATGTTTTATTCTGTATTCATTCTATATTTTTAATGAAGCAGCCAATGAATCCTGCTATAAATAATACTTGACCTTTTAACTTATTATTTCAAATACAATTTAGTACCATTCCATAGCCTGTATACCTTTATAAACATTTTATAAATATGGGTCATCTTTCAATGTGTAAAAAATAAATGATAAAACCCTTTTTAATTCAACACTAAAAATGTCTACACTATACCCATAAAAAATAATTAACTATGATGCTTTTGAATAAAAGCAGAAGCACGTATTAAGAGGGACACATGGTTTGTTTTCATAATCTACACAAACGGGTAGACTAAACATTAACTAAAAAGCATAATGACAGTGGACTTTAACTGGACTAGAAATTTGTGCCACTACAAAGGTTAATGTTGATTTTATGTTGTTCTTTAAAGTGGTTCCTAAATTAGTCGAGTCTTTCAAGTCAATTAATTATTTTTCCAAAAAGGTAAGCTTTAAAAAAAAATGATTTAAGCTTTAGAAAATGACAATACTTGAGAGGTGGAATAATTTTAAATCATTAATATTAAGCTTTAATATTAAAGAGAAAAAGGTTTTATATTCTATTATATTGTAGGCAACCTTATATACATCCACATAAAGCCAAAACTTCATTTCTTTTAAAGAAAACAGTAGGCTAGGAGAAAAGGGAAATGGCACACAGTGACTTCTTTAATTATTTAAAGGTCTAGATCACAAGTATATCTGTGCATTGCCGAAAGAAAAAAAATAAATCTTAATCTGCTTTCAGCCTAATCAGATTCTGTCATTTCAAAATTAGTCACATTAAGAATTCTACCTCAAATTGTGATTTATGATTACTATAAAATACTCATGTTTTTAATTTCCAGTTATGCTGGGAATATCTCCCAGTTCTTCATTTCTTTGTAATCTACTTAGTATACTTTATTTTTATCACCCTTTACCTCAAAAATCCTTACCTTCTGAGAAAGCACATGGTTGTAACATTTGTCCTACACAAGAAACCTTTTCCAAAATCTTTAACTACTTTTAAGCTTTAAAACCACAAAGATCCAAGACACAAAGCTGTTATCATTACATATCAAAGTTATTCAGTTGCTATAAACTTCAAATATCTGAAAATTATTCACCTAAAACTTGAGAATGAATTTGTCTTCTTCCCACAAAGAGTAAATAAAAAAGTCTTTGGAATAGTAAAAGCCATACAATAATTTACATACATTTTTTACACAAAATTCTGAAGACTTTTATTTTAAAAATCTATTTCAGTTAAACCTGAAGTTAAATGATTTAACATACAGTTTAAAAATTTAGTCAGTACTAATTTTCAAGCATTTCTCCCTCATTGCTCTGAAGTTTACCTAGGGAAACTCAGGTGAACTTAATGCTTTTACCTAGAGAAATTTAGGTGAACTTAATCCTCATTTTACATTATACCCTCAAACGCCCACAATTTTCATTAACACTAAATGGGAGTTATGCATAAAACAGAAGGGACCACCCGTTAGGGTTATCTAAGTCAACAAATATCTGAAGTATATCTTCACCTATACAGCAAGTAACTAAGCAACTATTACAGTAAGGCAACAATTTCATTTTTCACTGCTGAGGAAATAAAAAAGCCTGAATGAAAAGCCTGAAGGTTTTTTTTGTTTTGTTTTTGGTGTCTGTGGGGGGGGGTCACCTAGAAATAAGAGCCTACTCAGCCAAGCTTCTAATACCCTGATGTTTTAATAACCATAACAAAAGTACTTCCCTACATGTGTATTCAGATATGAAAAGTTAAACGGTACAACCAACCCACCCAAGACAGTGATATGCACCTCTTACACTAATTAAAACCATTCCTTGAATCTCAACACCAGTATTATAATAGAGAAGGCAGGTAGAGGGGAACACATGGCAAATCTTTACCTAGTTTTTTGAATTTAATCAACCAGAGCCTAATGGAAAAAGTCTGCTTAATGCATTTAAATAAAGGTTTTTCTCCTCTTGTATCTGTATCCCCAGAGAAAATAGGTTCAATTTTGTTTATAGTATTTTCCATTAGAACTCTTACCATTAAGAATTCTTCATCATCATTACCTGAAAAATTTTTACAAAATATTTGAAGAAAACAATGCAAAAGTTCAAATGCTAAGTTTGATTACCATAAAATGTTTTCCTGAGATACAGATTATAGTGTTGACAAACTATGTGATAGGTCATCAAAATAATTCTGAGTGGGGGAAAAAATGAAAAAAAAAAAAGCTGATACACCTAGTACTCGTATTCAACATTTTTCTCAAAATTGGCATCTTTAAATATCTCCACAGTAATAAACCAGTAAAAAAGGAATCTTTTCCTAAATAATTCTGCCAAGCTTTTAAAACACAACACATACTAATGAATAATGGATGGGTAAAAAATGATAGAAAATACCACTGATTTCCTGAAAGAATAAAGAGAAATGTTTAAATGTCTAATTCACTGTTTGTCTTAAATAATAATTGCCCATTCATAGCCATTCATTCAACAAATATTATTCAGAGCCGTAAGCTGGCAGCATCACTGATCCATGGCAAAACCTGAAAACTCTGGTTTAAAAATCCCCTGAATATATGCTGATCATTATCTTTGAAGAGTTAAAAGATATATGTTCTTGCTCAAAATGAGCAGTGCACAGAAGAAATATGACAAACAAAATTGTCCCTAGAAGACTAGTCAATATAAAAAGTTGGGTCACAAGTAAACTATGGAACAGAAGATAGAAATGAATTAACTCCCTTCAGGCCAGCTGGGGCACACAATAATTTTTTTTTTTTTTTTTTAACTTGGCTAACACTAGATTCCTATGCTTGGCTGCTATTTATCTGTCTGTCAATCCTGTTAAAGCTGCCACTTAAGGTTAAATTCCACTATAATTAATATCCTTCAATAAAAGAATCTAAAATTAAATTCTAAGAACAACCAATGGCCCATTTAATTTGACAGTATTATGACGAAATTCTGGTATAACGAAAGTATTTGGACAAGTTGCTCAAATCCCATATACATGCCACAGGAGCCAGAAAAAATAACAAATATTTTTAGCCCTGACTGAGTCTGTTTTTTTAGTTCTCAAGGTATCAGTTTTCTCAAATAGTCTCATCACAGTCTAGCTTACTATGATTTTTTTTTTTTAAGATGCAACCTCAGGAGCGGGAGTAGTTTTTATTTTCATTTTTGTTTTAAGGGAAAGACTAAAAGCCAATAATGACAGCAATAAAATTCCAAAAAGGTTAAGGCACAAAAGAAAAATACCCAGAAAACTCTTCTCCCTCAAGGATGCACTAATGGTAATAAAACAATCTTGCTTTGATGCAAACTAATAGTACATTTAAAGAACCAATCAATCCTATCTATTATATAGAGACTTATGACGAGAGGAATTAAGTTAAAATTTTCCCAGCACCAATTTTACACCTCTATCATACAACCACTAAATGAGGTATGCTACAAATTTTAAATTTAAAAAATTATATAAATAAATAAAATTTAAAAAGGTGTAATCAGAAGTTTTGTTCCCCAATCCTTCTTCTACCAAAACATATTCATATTGATTCAACTATCCATTCTCTTAAGAGGAAGCAAAGCAAAAAGTTAAAAAAAAAAAAAAAAAAAGTTTTTGGCTTTGGGATTCAAGGGACATTTTGAACAAATCTCTTCCTGGAAATGTTACAGTTAAGCCAATACTAGTTAGCAAAAATCCTAAACCAAAAATCATTAGGTCTTTGCAAATTACTAAACAATGCTGACTACCACTGCTACAAAACAAGTAAATGAGGGTTTAAAGTATGTATCAAATTAGATTCGGTTTGCTATAACAGATTTTTACCAGTTAGCAATAAGGTGAGTTTACATTCTGTTTCTATACCTCATCTACACTTGAAAAGAAAATGACCCAAACACATGCTACATGATATTCAGACAGGCAAAATTTAGAATACACTGTAGAACCTGATCAGACTCTTCAGAACTATCAAGATCATCAAAATAAGGCACGTCTGAGAAAATATCACAATCTGGAATAGCCAAAGGAGACATGACAACTAAATGTAGTATCCTGGATGAGAACACAGGACAGAAAAAGAACTCTGGGTAAAAATAAAGGAAATCCAAATAAAGTACAGGCTTTAGTTAATACCAGCCTAGCAGTATGCGTTCATTAGTTGTGAAAAATATAAACAATGTATGATATTAACAACAAAAGAAGCCGGGTGAGGGTTATATAGGAACTTTCTATACTATCTTTGCAAATCCTATGTAAATCTAAAACCATTTTAAAATTAAAAATTTATTTTTTAAAATACGCTATAGATGACATAAAAGAAATAGGGGGTTGAGCAAAGGCAATTCTGTATTTTTATTACTGGATATTTCAGTTAATAAGAAAAACAGAATTCTAATCTTTGCGAAATAGAATGCCTTCTCTCTTTCCCTCATCAAGAAGGGAAATAACACCATAATCACAAACATTTCAGTAAAAAGATGTGGTAGGTGCTGAACCAAACAGAAGGGCACTGCCTGTGCCTGCAAAAAGCAAGCTCAAACTAAATTAACCAGCTTTTTAGTTACCACCTGGGGCCTTCCGGTTCCCCTTTCCTCAGTGCTACACCTCCACTTGGAACTCAGGATTGCCTCCTGCAGCTGATGCTATCCCTACTGTCCAGCTGCTCTCTTCTCAGGGGAGCTTAAAAGAAGGGAATACAGTGCCACAGATGGGAAGAAATGAAAAAGGGGTTAGCTAGAGAGACAGAGGCAGACTAATTATCCCAAAAGGGAGGCAGACGGTGTCCCTGGAGCAAAGAAAAGGGTGAGACAAATATACTCCATTTGAAAAGACCTTATTATTCTTTAAGATATGTCTGATTTAAGTAACAACATTCTAAACTAAATGACAAGTTAGGGGGGAAAAAGAGCGAAAACATTACATAAATACCACTGACTACACACACTGTACAGTACAGAACAGGCTTTGGAATGGTAATTATGATTATACATACTACTCCTAATATATTTTGCTTTCCTATTTCAATTGCTTTCACTGATAAATTTTTTAAAGTTAATTATCATTCAACGGCATTCAGCAAAATCAACAATTACAACCTAATCTTCCAAAATTATATTCATTCACATTCAGGAGCACTATTTTAAACTATAGGTATTATTATTTTTTAAAATTATGCAAAAAAGCAAAGGTAAACTACAGAAGCAATTTTTTAAACTGTAGCCCAGTTTTAGGAGAAAACATTTAACTCATAACATGAAATTTAGGGGGGAAAATCCACATAGTACTTTAATATACATCAAAACAGCTCACATTTAATTTTAACAGGCTTTCAAAACATTAATCCTACTATGGTAAAACTACATACTACACATTAGTCCTACTACGGTAAAACCAAATACCACACATCTGTTAAAGTTATATTCAATTCTACAAAATGTATTACATGGAATCTGGGGGAAAAATGGTCTGTTCAAATGCTCTGCCAACCTTATTAATACTGAAATCCCCAAGTCAGCATTATAGTTAATTAACTAATTTATACAGTTTATCAATACATTAAAACAGTCTCCAAACATTTTAGTTAAGGTGTTCTTTATGACCACTTAAAATAAAGAATAAAATAACTCCAGCATACCAAAGTCAATATAAGAAAAAGGAAGCCGGCAAGCTTAATAAAATTTCATATCCTGATATATATGTATACATCATATACTTGTGCATATACATACATATGTAAACATATCACTTTACATATTTAGAACTACAATGCATTCTCAGAACTAAGGATTAATATCTCCAGCAGGGATCTTACTAGGAAAGCTAGAAAAGCTGGAAAGCATTTATCATAAAAGAATTGCAAACACTCTTAAAAATAAAGATTAGCACTAAAAGGTTTGTTCATTAGAAGGTAAAAGGAACTATCAAAACAAATGGAACACATACATTCCTACAGAAACGTTAGTCTTACTAAGGGCTTAAGACAGTCACCTGGATTACATTACACCCAAAAATAAAATAGGTCTTATAGGTCAAATGGACAATAATAGAAACTTCAGAGTACTCAATTTCAATTAAGAATGCTTATTTTAGTTATCTAAAAATCCTAAATTTACGTGTCAAGAATCATTACCAAACATCTTGCTTAAGTCGCTGGTACCTTGCAGCAAATAACTAATAATTTACACCCCTATCATCAAAGATTTAGTTAACAGTGTTAGAGTCTCAAAAACAAGCTTCAATGACTACATGAAGAGCTATAGTTTCTCTTTCTAAAGTAATACTTGGTCCTAAAAATTCAAGAAATTAAGATAGAAGTAGTCTTACTAGGTTCATAATAAAATTATTTCTGTGTAACTCTTCAGATTATGATTCCATGTCCTATAAAAGCTAAACAAGTTGACACTGATCTCATTTTAGTGAGACTTTGAAGGAACAGTATCTAAAATAAAAGAATCACTCTCTAAGAATAACAAAATTAACATATGCTTTCATATGTTAATATAAGCACCACAATTAACAAAATAAATATATACCTTGAAAAAAACACATGAGAAAGTAACATTTCTAAGATACTCCTATAACTGTCTGCATATTCATACAGAAGAGAGCAGTGGCAGAACGGACTCAAACTGTAAATTACAAATGCCTGCAAATTACTTTGTTAGGAACTTTATGCTCCCCCATTCCATTTTTCTTAGGTAACATGCCTTCCCTGTGCCCTGTCTGCAAGAAGGAAACTGGGTGGTGAAAGAACAAAGTTATTCAAGGCTAAAGTCTGCCATAATATGGGTAATTAAGTAAAATAAAATAACCACAATGCAATATAACAGTAAGCTAAATTTTTATCTGGCTTCACATCTAAAAGTGTTTCACCAAAAAAAATTTTGATAATATAAATGACTTTTAGGAAAAGTATACAATGTTGCTATATATCATTAGTTAGAAATGATAAGTTGCTTTCACCTGACAAGTCATGGTGAATAAGGTCAGCAAAACTGGGGTCTTCACCCCACCAGAATATCCACAATTCTCTTCTTCCAGGTCTCTGATCTCGCCGCCAAACACCAAGTACATCTGCCTTAAGGCAGCGACTAAAACTGCTCAAAATGGGGTCTTCCTCTGTCACCGGAAACAGAATAGGGGCAGAAGTTGGGCCTTGCCACACATATCTTTTCCATTTAATTCCCGTCAAGTCAGCCTAAAGAAAAGAAAGCATGATTATTACTGCATATTCACTCAAAGTCAATAGTAGTCAATCTTAAAGCCCCTTATTTCATTGAAACATTACAATTTTCCAATGTATACTAAGGCGTTAAAGCAGACTGACCAAAAAAAATGATTCTTTGATCATTCAACAACCAAAAATTTAAGGAAAGGAACAAAAACAGCTAAAATATTAACACTGACACGTCACTGAATAGCAATAAATATGTGTCCCAAAGAAAAATAAAAGAAACTTGACAATGTTAAATATAAACATGTACTTTAATACTGCACACTTAGTAAACGTTTCCTCTAAGTTCTGTTCCAACTGGTCGCGTTTATTCCCTGGTGTCACACTTGTTAAGAGAAAATTAATTTTTAAAGACTCATCATTCCATGCTTATAGAAGTGATGGCTCTAATGAAAAGAAATGTGAACTATTACTGAAAAAATTGTTAGTTCTTCATGAATCCCTTTTAGGAAAAGTGAAATAGGTGCTCACAAAGAACTGTCAGATTTGTACTAGTCTATTTTCAAAGAAGATCCTAAAAGTACCAAAAATAGAGTCAGAGAGGACAGAAATGTAAAACCTGCTGTTATGTTTTGCTGCATCTGAAGAGACACTGATTAATGGACACTGTACAAGAAAACATTTTATAAGAGAGAAGGGCATTAAAAATCCCAACTTGACACGGTGAAAGAAATTCAAAAGAGGGAATTCAGTAATTCTTTAACTTAGAGGGGCAAAGCATAAGGTGCCAAAAATGAAACTGCTGATACATGACTGGCAGTTTACACTTGCCAACTAGTTGTGCTCCGCCCACTCAGTTCACTTACCTATCACATACTCTCTTAATATTTCTCCTAGCACACAAAAAAATGAAAAAAGAAAGTCACTGAAACTTGAAATCATGGATGAAGCTAAGCTACTGTCCAACTGAGGACTAAATATTTGCAACAGTTGGTAGTTTTCAAAGTCTTAACTGTGGATGTTCCCAGAACTGGGCCAACCTATACAATTGTCATTCCTGCATCCAACTTCCCTAGACTTTTCAATAAAATGAGGAGCAGCCTGCTGAAAGCATTCTAAAAACGCAAGCAAAACAAATACAAAAAAAAAAAAAAATAGTGCAAAACCATAGAACCTCCTCCATTAGTCCATTTCACTCTCACACAAACATAATGTTCTAATAAAAGCAAGATGGCTAGAAATTGTCAAAATGGCAAACTGTTTTCAAAGTTTAAAGAAAAAACATATGAAATGGAATCTACTGGTTTTTACAGAGAGATGTGAACTCATCGAAGGGAGGGAGAAACTAATCTTCTGTTAGTTTGACTCATTAGAAAACGTAAAACAAGAAGAGATTTTTGGTACATAAATTCCGGTGTCCTGTTAATTGGGGGAAACCAGATTACCAGAGTGAGGCATAAAGGCACTGGGAAAATGGGCAATAATGTAAAGTGTTAAGAAGGGATTCATGGTCAAGAAGGAGAAAAGCAGTAGTTAAGCACGAAACACAGAGGGAAATGTGAGTGTCCTGCCAGATAAGAAGCACAAGTTGAAGACAAGACTACGGTGAGGAAGAGTCGGAAACAAGAAAAAAGAGCCAGCACTCCTAAACCAGAGCCTAGGATGGTGGGTGAGCGAACGTGTTTCCCGGGGTTGGTGCGGAGCTCCGCCGCCGCGCCGGCTCGGGCTGGGCCTAGCCTGGGGACTCGGGCATCTGGATCAGACCCGGACCCCCTCCCCCACGGCCCAAGGGCGCACCTCGCGGCCCCCTCCCCCACCGTCCCGCTCGCCGCGACCCCCGCCCGCGGCCCCTGCACTCACCAGGCAGAAGAGGTTACAGTGACAATCTTCCAGGCTGGCCCCGTTCGGCACGAAGGAGGAACTCATCGTCCCTCACAGCAGCCGCCGCCGGCGCCACAACCCACCATCCGCCATTACCGCCGCCTCCGACCANCCGCGGAGCCCGCGGACGCTCGTCCCTCTCCGGCGGACAGAGGAGATATGTGCCCCTTCCACAAGAAAAAATAATAAATTACAAAATAAATAATTAAAATCGAGTCCGAGAGGGCAGAGCCCAAGCCCTGGAGGGTTCTCCCGGGTGGGGAGGCGCCCGTAGAGGGGCAGGAAGGGCAAGAACCGGGAGAGAAGCCCAGGCCCCCGGCCCGGCAGCGGCGATGTCCTTAAGCCCAGAATCTCCTCAGTGGCGGAGGTGGTGGCGGCGTCTGCGGACTCAGACCATTCTCTGGCTGTGTCTTCGTGTCGTCCCTGGGCCAAGCCGGCCTAACGTCTGCTCTACTGCGGCCTCACCGCCCGGACGCCGTAGTCTCCCCCATTTTGTGGGCCCAGCGGGCGGTGTTTTTCCCCCTTTAATCCGAATTCACGGGTTTTCCCTTCGCTTTAATGGCGGCCACAGGGACCAGCTCGCCCTCTCTGCTCGCCCATTGGCCGCCTTGAGGTCACGTGGGCCCGGGCTCCGTGGGGAGGAGGAGAGAGAAGGGAGTGAGAGAGGGCCGGGAAGCTTTCGGCGGAGGCGGTGAGCCATGGGGACCGGACAGCCAGCTGGCGGCTACTAAGATAGCGCCATCTGCTGGGTTCCCCAGCAAGTGTAAGATGACCCCGGCCCAGGCCCTATCTTTCTCCTTGCCGGGGAATTTACAGTGCAGGAGGGTTCACATCGCAAATCTGAGAATTACGTGGAAATCAGTTTAATTTCGTCGGAAAAGAAAGCGTTGCAAAAATTCCCAGGCACTTTCACTCGCAAACCCCTGAGCTTGGGAGTCAGACGATCTGAGATAGAACTTGGACACTTAAAAGTTGTGAGATTAAGAAAGAAATGTATGAGAAACAATATAGCCTGTGGTTAATAGCTTGGGAGTTAGAGCCACACTTGCTTGGGTTCAAACCTTGAGTCAGTCACTTCTATGCGTCTTAGTTTCTTCATTTGTAAAACGGGGAAAAAATACCCCCTCTCTCATAGGGATGTTGTTATATAACACGTGGCCCAGTGCCTGGCACAGATATGCATTGCTAAGAGTTATCTATTATTGTTGTCATCGTTACCTCATAAGATTATTGTGAGGAGTTGAACAAGTCAGTGTATGTGAAGTGCCACTAGTGTAATCTCCGTGAGAACCAGAACTTTGTTTCTTAGTGCTGTATCTCTAGTGCTTAAAAAAAGGTTCCTAGCACACAGTAGGTGCTTGGTATTTGTAAATTTGAAAATGAATGAATGGTAAGAAGTGGGAATCAAATAAAATGTTATTTCCCTTCCCTACAAAACACTCAGTTCATCACTAGATTACACTTCAACTTGAGTTCAAACATTTTCCATGAGAGTTTTGGAGAGGAGAGAGAGACTGAGGGGAAGGAAGGAAGGGAAGGAGGAAGGAAGGAAGGAAGGAAGGAAGGAAGGAAGGAAGGAAGGAAGGAAGGAAGGAAGGAAAAAGTAAAGGTGATTTAAAAGAAACATTAGTGAGTTAGGATTTACTATAATTTGACATCATAATTGCATTTGCAATATAAATGATAGACTTTTCCAGGTCACTTCTTCAGCCTTGGAATGAAAAGCATTCCTCATCCACCCATTTGTTCATCTATGATGATTAAGAGCCCAAATCTTAAAGCCCAGAGCTTATAGAAAAAGTTCTGCTACTGTTTCATTCGTTTCAAACTATGAAATTAATTTCTCTTACTCTCAGTTTTCTTATTGTAAAATGAGGACAATAAAAGTACTTTTCTCCTAAAGTGTCTGGTGAATGAAACAGTGTAGGTATAGGGCTTGCCACAGTGCTTACTAAATGTTACCTATTCAAACACTTTTAAAAATCATTGTTGAGCACCTGCATGCTCAACTGAGTATGTTCCTGGTCTTTGCTAGGCCTGGGATACAAATATGAATAAGATATCTGCCTGTCCCTCAAGATTCCTGAAGAGAGGCAATAAAGGAAACATTTCCCACAGAATAAGATAAAATACAATGGACATAATTGCTTGAATAAGGTATGTATCAACTATGGCACAATAGGAGCTCTGAAGGAGGAGCACCAAAGTCAGAGAAGGCTTCTTAAAGTAAGTAGCATTTGAAATCAGATTTGAAGGATAAAATGAATTCTTATAAAGCCCTTTGAAGCAGTTAAATTTTATTAAGCCCAATTCAGATCCAAAGGCCACATATCAAAGTCAATTATACAACCAAGACTAATTTAATCCAGGAGCTCAAATCAGTTGAAGTCCATATCCTTTCTAACTGAGTGCCAGCACCAGGAGACAGCAATTCCCAGACCCCGTAAGGTAAGAACCCCTCTCTTCATCTCTCTTTCCCTGATAGAATCCTCAGACCTTTGTTCCCACTGCTTCTGTCACTCTGAAATGTCCTCCCTCACCTTTTATTTTATCTAAATCATTGCCATCCTCTTTAGAAGTCTTGCCCTCCATTGCTCAGCCCCCAACTTGAGCACCTTCCTCAGGACTCCAGAGACAGGTAGAATCTCCTGGAAACATACCAGGTGCAAAAGTAACATTTGATTGACCTTTCATTTGAATATCAGTTTTCTCAAAAAGAAGAGAGAGATAGGAGATAAGGGAAGAAGATCCAAGGGAAAATGTCTCAGAATGGATCATGAAAGGAGCGAGACAGAAAGAGAGGGGTGAAAAAGCCAAAGAGAGAAACTGAGAGAGAGGGAATGGAGAAGCAAGTGGAGGAAAAGGACACCAAACATGAGAGGAATGGAAAAATCATGGGGAGAAGAGAAAAGATCAGTATCAGCACACAGAGAACATGTCAATAACCATGGACCTTCTCTTAACATGCTATTTTATGCAATTTTAAAAGTAAGGGAAATAAATTAAAACAGTATACACACATTGTCAAAAAAGATATAGAAAAGTATCTTTTGTTTAGAAGATAAAGTGTAAAGATGAAAAACATTTAAATGTACATTATTTTAAAAATGCCCGTAATGTCATCATTCATAATCAATCACCTTTTAACATTCTGATGTTTTTCCTTCCAGACTTTTCCATATATATATGTATATATATATCTCTTAAACGGTTGAAGTTATACTATATATACATTTTACTATACATAATTACTATCTAGTATGTGTATCAGGTCATGTATAGACGAAGTATAGGTTATACAAGGAGCACATAATCTTGCTAGATATGACAATTGGATAGTTGGACCACCTGGGTTCAAAACTCCACATCACTGCCTGCTAACTCCCCAACTTTCAGTTATTCATTAGTAAAATGTGTATGCAACAATAGCACCTAAATGTTAGAGTTATTGCGGCAATTAAAAGAGATAATCTAAGTGAAATAGGAAAGCCAATCAGGAATGTTAAGGTGAATGTTAGACGTTGCCTTGGACAATAATCATCTATTGTCTTTGACTCTTTGAAACGTGCATTTGCTCAGTGATCTACATTTAAAATTGTTCTTTAACTCCTCCACCCTTTTAAGGACTCCATTCTGAATGGGATAGTGGATGTGCCTGGCCTCCAGGAAGGGTGACAGTTACATCATCTAAGCAGACAAAGTCCAGGAAAGGGCAATGTCTGACCTTAGAACTAATGTTCCCCACCTGTTCTGAAAAATCCCAGGGTCTAGAGCAGAGCTATCCAGTGGAAATATAATGTTAGCTACAGAAGTAATTAAAAATTTCTCAGTAGCCACATTAAAAAAGATAAAAAAGAAATAGGTGAAATTAATTTTAATTATATATTTATCCCAATATAGCAGAAATATGATTTCACATGTAATCAATATAAAAAATTATTGAGATAGGGGTCCCTGGGTGGCTCAGTCAGTTAAGCATCTGACTCTTGGTTTTGACTCAGATTATAATCTCAGAGTCGTGGAATCAAGCTCCTCATTGGGCTCCTCGCTCAGCGCAGGGTCTGCTTGGGATTCTCTCTCTCCCTTTCCCTGTGCTCCTCCCCCTACTCGCACATGCTTCCTCTCACGTTCTCTCTCTCTCAAATAAATAAATCTTTTTAAAAAATTGAGGTAGTTTGCCTTTTTTTTTAACCAAACCATTCAAAATCCGTGTATTTTCATTTATAGCACATTTCATTTCAGACAAGCCACATTTCAAGTGCCCAATAGCGACACGTGGTTAGTGGCTACTGT
Organism: Ailuropoda melanoleuca; assembly: GCF_002007445.2. Taxonomy (NCBI): domain Eukaryota; kingdom Metazoa; phylum Chordata; class Mammalia; order Carnivora; family Ursidae; genus Ailuropoda; species Ailuropoda melanoleuca. The sequence continues at coordinate 12,736,975 of NC_048230.1, forward strand.
GTTGGATAATACACATCTACAAAAGCTGCAAGTTAAGAACCAATTAAGCTGTGGAGTGAATGGTCTTGAGCCTGGGGACAATATTGATTTTCTTAAGGTCATGTTAATGGTTTAATGTACTTAATTCAATTTTTTAAAAAAGGCTGAGTGAATGCACAGACACTACTTTGTTGAATATAGAAATAAACAAAGTAAATTAGCAAGTTGAGCCAATTAAGAAAACATTTCAGTTCTGTCAAATACCCTAAACTGTCTTAAAAGTTGGCCTGATTTGCCATTTTTCTTAGTAGTTTAGCATCTACTCTCAAACTCAAGTTTCTCGATAAATACTTTATTCTAATATTAAGTTTGAAGTCAATTCCCCCCAAATTTCCTCACTTTGAAATTTGGTTTGTAAACCCTCATAAGCAAATCAGATATCCCCTTCCCCCTATCTTTATTCTATTTGAGCTGGTCATTTGACTGTTCTGGATCTCAGTTTTCTCAATTATTACGAGATTGGATTAAATAATTGCTATGATTTAACATCTAATATGTAACACTTAAATATGTCAGGCACTATGCTAAGTATTTTGCATGAATTATCTATTATCCTTTTCACAAGATTCTGAAGTAAGTACTGTATTATCCCACTTTTCTAGATTGGGATACTGAGGTTTAGAGAACAGCTTGCCCCAGGTCTATATAAGTATGCTAAAGGAGCCTAATCCATAGTGCGGGGCTCAATAGAAACTTCCTGCAGGGACAGTTGAAACTGAATCTTGAAGGATGAGTTGAGTTGAGCTAGGAAAAGATTCAGGTGAAAGGGGAAGGAGAGGGACAGAAGGAAGGGTTGGGGTAGGCGGGTGGGGGGTGGATAATGACTGGAAAGCTTGGTGTTAGTAAGAAAAGATATTTGGCTGAAGAAGTAACCCCAAGACCAAATTATGAAGAGTTTGGATTTCATCCAGAAGAGAAGAAGTAACCATTGAAGAACTTTAAACATTAGAGTACAGAGTTAAGATTTGTTTTTAGAAGCAAGATGCCAGGAGACTTGTTGGGGGCATTATGGAAATCCAGGCAGGAAGTGAAGCTAATTAAGAGGGACTTATCTAAAGTGAGATTGAGAGGCACCTGGGTGGTTCAGTCGGTTAAGAGTCTGCCTCAGGCTCAGGTCATGATCCCAGAGTTCTGGGATCAAACCCTGTATCTGGCTTCCTGCTCTGCGGGGAGCCTGCTTCTCCCTCTTCCCCTGCTTGTGCTCTTTCTCTCTCTCTCTTTTTCTCTCTCAAATAAAAAATTAAATCTTAAAAAAAAATAAAGTGAGTTTGAGCCCCACAAGATTGAGCCCCACATCAGGCTCCAGGGTAGGTGTGAGCCTGTTTAAGATTCTCTCCCTCTGCCCCTCCCTCACCCCTCTAAGAAAGGAAGGAAGGAAGCAAGGAAGGAGGGAAGAAAGAAAGCAAGAAAGCAAGAAAGCAAGAAAGAAAGAAAGAAAGAAAAAAAAAAAAACATTCTGCTTCACATTTATTCCCTCTATTAAGGCGTCAGCAAGGAAGATAGGGAAGTAGAGAAAATTGCTTTTGCAAAATGCTGAGCATTCCTTTCTTACTAAGCAGATGATTTTTCTCAGAACAGCCAATGTTGAGAGAGGAGACAAATGCAGTTCTCTGAACCTACTCCTCCTGCTAAAAAGTTCCAGACAAGACTTTGATCTCACAGGATAATTATTCCTACCCAGATATAAACAGGTTTGCAATTTTATTGTTCCCATCCCCCCGAAAAAGGTTCACAGGAATTCAAAAGATGTAATGAGCCAATAAAATAGGAAGATTACTCTAGAATCTCTTATTTCTATCAGATAGAACTTACATGTATGTAAGGGATTTAACAGTAACATAGAAGAAGGTAATAGTTTCATACCATTTCTACCACTAGCTTTGACATTCGTTCATCCACTCATTCATTCAATTAATACCTATTGATATTTACTATGAGCAAGGTTCTGTGATAGGTGCTATGATGATAAGGCAATATGCAACAGTGTATCAGAAACAGATCTGACTCTAAAGAAGCTTATGAATTCTCAGACAGTAAGATACGTTAAATAACTGTAAGTTGGGTTTGAAAATCCCTAAAATGGGTGTAGACAAAATATTATGGAATTGAAAGAAGATGGGGCTACCCCAACTAATGGGGAACAAAAGGTTAATGGAGTAAAACTTTGCATTTAAAGTAGACAATAATTTATGTAATAAGATTTGGACTTGCAGAGATTTGGGGAAGAGCAGTTTAGGCCACTGTTTCCCAAACTGGACTTTGAAAACAAGGTTCTGAAGAATATTGGAAATTCCACATAAAAAGCATTCTTGGTTGTGCTGGTAATTGGCCTATTTTTTCTCAAATTGATTTCCTTTTCTCCCTCTGCCATGTTTTGTATTTCAAGAGGTTGCTCCCTGCAAATGACATTTCTCAGGCTCCCTTATAAATTTCCTTGTGGTTTGGTTTGGCCAATGAAGGCAAGGGTAGCAGATGAGGGGCCATGGAGAGGGTAGGTCTTTCCTTCTCCCTGTACTTCAGACAGTATTTCCAGTAGTGGCTGCATCCTTTTTGTGGCTCCAACTGCAGATGGACAGTCCCTCTCTTGTCCCAGCTTCTGCTGGGTAGTCCTGGCTCTTGGCCGTATGTTTCTTATCTACCCGATGCATATTAAATCACCTTGAAACTTCACAGCTTAAAACAACAAATATTTTATTATCTTGCACAATTTCTGAGGTTTAGTAGTCTGAGAATGACTTAGCCAGGTGATTCTGGCTCAAGGTCTCTCATGAGGTTGCAGTCAAGATTTGGCCAGGGCTACAGTTATCTCAAGGCCAGAGTAGGGCTGAAGAGTTCACTTCCAAGTTCATTCACATGGCTGTTGGCAGGACACAGCTCCTAGCTGGCCACTGGCCAGAGACTTCAGTATTCTGCCAGGTGGCCTCCTCACAGCTGCATACAACATGGCATGTTTTGTTTTTCCAACAGGAAGCTACTCAAGAGATAGAGATACCAGAACAGAAGCTGCAGTCTTTTTAATACCTTAATCTCAGAATTACCAAACCATGGGGTGCCTGGGTGGCACAGCGGTTAAGCGTCTGCCTTCGGCTCAGGGCGTGATCCCGGCGTTATGGGATCGAGCCCCCACATCGGGCTCTTCCGCTATGAGCCTGCTTCTTCCTCTCCCACTCCCCCTGCTTGTGTTCCCTCTCTCGCTGGCTGTCTCTATCTCTGTCAAATAAATAAAATCTTAAAAAAAAAAAAAAAAAGAATTACCAAACCATCACTTCAGCCACATGCTGTTGGTAACACAAACTAACAGTGATACAGTGTGGGAGGGACACACACAAGGGTGTAAATACCAACAGTCAAGGATAATTGAGGGCTCTAGTGGAGGCTGGCTACCACAGTCCATCCTCTGGTCCCAAATGATTCATGTCCCTCTCACATGTAAAATATACTCACTTTCTTCTGAAGTCACCAAAAGTCTCTTACAGCATCAGCTTGAAGTCAGCCATGTCATCATGTAAATCAAGTTCCAATGCAGTTGAGGCTCTTTGAGGACAGTTCCTTAAGTATATCTCCTTGAGTACAGATCTGCCCTCCATTCACCCAACATACAATGGTGAGACAGGCATAATAGGTTAACTGCTATAGATATTCCTGCTTAAAAAGAGGGAAAATGGCAGGCACAGGGGAGTCACTGGTCCATTGTAATTCCTAAATCCAGCTGAGCAAATGTTGAAAGTTCCCTGATTAAATCTCGAGGTCTCAGAATAATTCTCCCTGGCTCTGAGCTTCATGTTCTGGGGTCTTGGTTCTGACTTCCGAGTCTCCTCCCTTTTTCATGAAGGATCGCCTATGTTTACAGCTGAGGAGTTTTCTCAGCCTACTTCTTGCCAGTAGAACTTTGAGAAACTAAAGCCTTTTTTCATTCTGTACTATCCCTATCCGTTTTGGTCCAAGATGGTGATCTTTCTGCATACATACTTCCATTAAAAATTTTATGAGTTTTCTGTCAATCTTATTGGATTCACTCCTTTAGACAAAAGCTATACCTACAAATATCTTTCTGATGAGATGGCTGAGGGAGAATGACCTTAAGTTTCCTAGATGCTTTATCATTTTATTGAGAGACTATGTGAGACATACCTTTAATCTCCTTAGAGGACCTTTTATCTGAACAGAACAATACTCTGACACACAACCTTAAATCTTTCTGAGACTTTGACAAAAGATTTTACAGTCACACCATTGGCTTCATCTTTGGACTGTGTTTTACTGGCAATGCCCTGGACTTGATCTTTGCTCAGAAGCTGTATCTTATTGTTAGCATTGTTTACTATTTGGAGAGGTGAGAATTTTCAAAATCAGCAAATTCCATCTCCTTTTTGTTGAAAGTTCTTCCTTTATTTTACCTCTCTCTTCTCACATGTTACTATAGGCAACAAGAGGAAAACTTTGCCTGGAAATCTCTTTTGCTAGATCAGCCAGTTCATTAGACACATTTTCTACCTTTCAGTAACGGCAGGCAACAGTGTTGCTGAACTTTTTGCCACTATATAATAAGGATCCCCTTTCCTCTAGTAGCCAGTAACATAACCTCATTTTCTTGCAAGCCTTCACCTAAAGTCTTATTAAAGATTTATTAATGGTTTCTTCAAGTACTTTGGACTTTCACTATCTCCAGAGTCCAGCCTCCAGTTCCAAAGTCATGTCTGCATTTTAGGATTCTGTTACAGAAGAATCACACTTCCAGGTAGTAATATCTACATTAATTATCTACTTCTATGTAACATATTATTCTGAAACTTAGCAGTTTAAAACAACAAATATTTATTATCTTACACACTTTCTGAGGATCAGGAATCCTGGGACCTGGCTTGGCTATGTGGTTCTGGCTCAGGCTTTCACATGAGGATGTAGTCAGCCAAAATATCAGCTGGAACTGCAATTATCACAAGGCTTAACTAGGGCTGGAGAATCTACCAAAAAATGTATTACCACATCTGGGAAACACTACCTCTTCCCTTAGTCCCTATAATCTAGGGGGTAACATCTCCCTCATATTGTTCATTTGTGGACTGTCCCAGTATTACTCTTTGAATTCCTGTAAAACGTTAAAAACTAGTTTCTCATGTCCGATTCCTTTTATTGATTCCCTGGCATAGGTGCTGTTTTCTGTTCTGGATCCTAATTCATATGTTAGTCAACTAAGTCTTGTTGAGTTGAACGAAGTTTTGTCTGAAGTGAACAGATTTCTTTACTGTGGGACATTTCAGAGCCCTTAATATGCTAAATACATTGTAAATCTAACTGAGAAATCTACCACAGACAGCATTTCCCAAATTCTTTTGATCACAGGCCCTACTTTTGTTTTGTTTTGGTTTTACATGCACCTAATAGCTAGGATGCAAAAACCATGAATCAGAAACATCATAGTTCGATTTGACTGGAACAATGAGCTTGTGAAGGAAAACAGTAGAAAACGTGGTGAGAAGAGGGTAGAGGCTGAATGACGTAGGGCAAGGTGTTTGAACTTGATCCTATAGGCACTGGGGAGTCACTGAAGATTGCTTCCTGTTGGGTGCAGTTAGAATTGTTGAACTAAACTGTTTAATCATAGCAATACCCTGTATTTTCCTTTTATATGCAGAATTACCTTGTATAACTAGTGAAATAGAGAAAAGAGAATTACATTTCCTCAGGAGGAAAGAAAATATTTCAATGTATGTTCATAAAAAACAGCTTTGTCAGAGAAGTTAAAAGATTGAGGATTCTTTTGAAAAGAATTGGTGATAAGAAAGGAAGATGGAAGTCTATCTCAGGGAAATAATGAGCTGGTAATTAGAAAGAGTATAGACATCTTTTCAGAAAAGCAATATTTTAATGTTAGTGTGTCCATGAGTTACCTATTTCTGCAAAACAAATTATCCCCAAACTTTGCGACTCAAACAGTAACATTTATTATCTCTCATAGTTTCTGTGGCTGTTTGGGTCTAGCTTAGGTATTCTCATGAGGTTAAGTCAGATGGTGGTTGTGACTACAGTCATCTGAAGGCTTGACTTAGGCTACTAGATCTGCTTCCAAGGTGACTCACTCACACGAATGGCAAGTTAGTGCTGGCTATGGGCAGGAGACCTCAGTTTCTTTTCACGTACGTTAATTTTCAGGGGTCCTTGCACTCATGGTGACGGCCTTTCCCCAGAGCAAGAGATCGGAGGGGCCATGGCAAAAATTATAATGCCTTTTATTGCTTAGCCTCAGAAGGCCTACATTGTCACTTCTACAGTAATCTGTCACAAAAATCAGTCCTGATTCAATATAGGAGGGTAATACCAAGATATGAGGATCAGTCTAGGTTATCTTGGAGGCTAGCTACCAGAGCATATTTTCTATCTTAATAAAAAGACTTATATTCTTCTTACAGGAACGATCTTGACCTTTATGAAGTTCTTCTCTATGAGACTATTCCAAAGGTAAACTACTGTCCTTTCCCTCAATGATTTACCAAATAGAGGCAGTATGGTATATGAAAAGCATAAACTTTAGAATTAAAGATTTCTCTCCTGACTCTGCTAGCCGTGTGACCTTGTGCAAGTTATCAAACCTCTGTTTGGTAATCTGTAGAATGGGGGTAATATAACCAAATGAGGATTAAATGATACAATATAGTTATAGTACTTAGCAAAATGCCTGTCAGAGTGAGGGCTCAATGAATAATAGTTACTATTAACAATTTGGGCAAGCAATGCTACTACCTGTGAGTTCCCCTTTCAGTCTTCAGTTCTTATCTACTCCTGGTGCTACATAGCACCTGTGATTAGTGACATTTTTAAAGTTTTTATTTTCATTCCAATTCATTAGCATGCAGTGTTATTTTAGTTTCAGGTGTACAGTATAGTGATCAACAATTCCACACATCACCCAGTGCTCTTCTCAACATGTGCACTCCTTAATCCCTATCACCTATTTAACCCATCCCCCCATCTCATAACCATCAGTTTGTTCTCAACAATTGAGAGTGTTTCTTGATTTCTCTATTATTTTTCTCCCTTTGCTTCTTTGTTTTGTTTCTTAAATTCCATGTATGAGTGAAATCGTACGGTATTTTCTTTCTCTGACTTATTTCACTTAGCATTATACTCTCTAGCTCCATCCACATGGTTGCAAATGACAAAATTTCATTCTTTTTTATAGCTGAATAATATTCGTGTGTGTGTGTGTGTGTGTGTAACATCTTCTTTATCCAATCACTTGATGGACACTTGGGCTGTTTCCATATCTTAGCTATTGTAAATAATTCTGCTATAAACATAGCAGTGCATGTGTCCCTTGAATTTGTGTTTTTGTACTCTTTGGGTAAATACCCAGTAGTGTGATTGCTGGATCATAAGGTAGTTCTATTTTTAACTTTTTGAAGAACCTCTATACTGTTTTCCACCTACTATGCCCGTTTGCATTCCCATCAACAGGGCATAGGGTTTCTTTTTCTCCACATCCTTGCCAACACTTGCTGTTTCTTGTGTTTTTTATTTTAGCCATTTTGACAGGTGGGAGGTGATATCTCATTGTAGTTTTGATTTGCATTTCCCTGATGATAAGCGATGATGAGCATCTTTTCATGTGTCTGTTGGGCATCTGCATGTCTTCTTCTTTTTAATATTTTACTTATTTATTTGAGAGAGAGAGAGAGAGAGCAAGCACATGAGCAGGGGGGGGAGCGGCCAAGGGAGAGAGAAGGAGAAGCAGACTCCTGGCTGACCAGGGAGCCTGAGGTAGGGCTCAATCCCAGGACCCTGAGATCATGACCTGAGCAGAAGGCAGACACTTAACCAACTGAGCCACCCAGGTGCCCCCATCTGTATGTCTTCTTTGGAGAAATGTCTGTTCATGTCTTCTGCCCATTTTTAAGCGGGATTATTTGGTTTTTGGGTATTGAGTTTTATAAGGGATATATATATATATCTATCAGGTACATCATTTGCAGATATCTTCTCCCATTCTGTAGGTTGCCTTTTAGTTTTGTTGATTGTTTCCTTTACTATGCAGAGCTTTTTATTTTGATGTAGTCCCAATAGTTTATTTTTGCTTTTGTTTCCCTTGTCTCAGGAGACATATTGTGATTAGTGATTTCAAAATGTTGAAATGAAGGAACTACAAAAATAACAATGATTAAAAAGCTTAATTTATGGCTGTATTGCTCCTAACTTTTCAGTTTTCTCTGGATGCAAAGCAGTCTATTCAATACCCAATTCAAATATGAACTAGACTTTTTTTCAAAATCTGCTTTTTTTTCATAACAATGAACTTCAGGAAAAATAAGACACTGCAACACCACAAAATGATCATTAGATTATAAATCTGGGCTTAACTTTCCCAAAATTGGACTTTGGAAAATAAATGTTATAAATCTTGAGAAATTTTAAGAAGTATTGAATAAACTTTGGAGGTATTCACCTTTGTAAGACTCTTCTCCTCTATTTTCCAGATGGAAAGGGGAGAAGAATAATACTTTCCAAAGTCTTTTTATATATTCAAATGCAGAATAGCCATGACCAAAAAATGAATTACAAAGAATAATCAGGAATCTAAATATGTACACATTTTGAATCAGTACTAAATGGGCTTGACAATTTCCAATGCAAAACTATTTCATACTTTGCATGTATTTATACCTTAACCACTTTATATACTTTAAAAAACTTAAATAACACTTAGAAAACACACAAAATGAACAGGTCTGCTTTTAAAAAAGAAAAAATGAGTAAACCAGATTAAGAATCTATGATTTTTTTAAAACAAAATTTAAAAAGCAGCTAAGATATTAGTTTTTTAAAAAAACTGTTAACACGAAGTATTACTCGTTGGCTTATATTCTTTTGTGCAACTCAGTGATGATTCGTAAAGGACCACAGCCTATATGGATATAAGGGAATGCCATGTAGCTACCAAAAACAATAAGAGCCTCACTTAGGTCTGTACATGGAAATGTGTATAGAGTAATATAAACAGGAAAGGAGAAACACAAAATAGCATACCCTGATTAAACTATGAAAAACATATGCCTATATAATGTAGTACAGTGGAAAGTACAGAAGAGCTGAGTTCTAATTGTGATACTTGGCTGGGTATTGACATCTCAGCAATTTATCTGCTTGTTCTCAGTTTCCTCAGCCGTGAAATGAAGAATTTGGCCTATAAAGAAGGCCATTCTCAGTGCTAAAGTTTAGTGATTCCGTAGTTCAAAGATTTGGAGGGACATAAATTTAGTTGATTGTTTAATATCTTCTTTTCCATAAAGTTGTTTAGGTTAATAATAATTTTATTTTTTTCTTCTTTTTAAAAAAGATTTTTATGTATTTATTTGTCAGAGAGAGAGAGCACAAGCAGGAGGAGTGGCAGGTGGAGGGAGAAGCAGGCTCCCTGCTGAGCAAGGAGCCCAATGTGGGACTCAATCCCAGGACGCTGGGATCATGATCTGAGCTAAAGGCAGATGCTTAACCTACTGAGCCACCCAGGCGTCCCCAGGTTAATAATAATTTTAAAAGGATACCACATGTCTTCAGTAAGACATAGGAGGGACATAATATTAATCAAGAAATAAGATTCAGTGACAGATAAATACACTATTTTATTTAAACATCACTAAAAAAAGAAAAAGGCAATAGGAAGTCACTGAAGGTTTTGAAGTAAAAAAGTGACATGATAGAAGTAGCATTTTAAACCAAGCAGTAAATCATATCTGAAAACAAGAGAGAATGAAGGCAGAATGATCCATCAAAGGGTGATTGACAATAAACTAGGCATGAAGTGAGGAGGGCTTAAACTTGTGAGGGCACATCACTTATTCATTTATATATCTGGCTTTTATGGACACTCACTGGGCTAAGTGCAGGGGGAGAAAAAGATACTGTGAGTACAGTCATTCTTCATCCCCTTTCCTAATTTAATTTCCTTCATTACCTGAAATTGTGTTCGTTTATTATTTTATTGTCTCTTTCTTTTTCTTAAAGATCTACTTATTTATTTATTTGTCAGAGAGAGAGAGCACAAGCAGGGGGGAGTGGCAGGCAGAGGGAGAAGCAGGTTTCCTGCTGAGCAAGGAGCCTGATTTGAGACTCGATCCCAGGACCCCGGGTTCGGGGTCTGCCCCTTTTATTGTCTATTTCACCCTCCAGAATATAAATTCCTTGAAGTCAGAGAGTACCATGTATATAATTACTCAATAAATACTTGCTGAATAAAAGAGTAAGTGAAGATTATATTGAATCTTATAGACAGGGTCAAACATCTTTTCTAGTATATTTCAATGGCTTTGTAGTTCAGGCTAATTTAGCAGTAAAGGCCTTACAGACCGTCCTGCTGTCTTTATGAAAATATTAACTCAAGAAATTATTCCTATGACTGCCCTCCTTTCAGCCTTCTACTAAAGTATTTCCCCATAAATTTTGTTTCCCTTCTATTCAGAAATTCTTCTTCCTTTGATACAAATGAAGCTAAAAGAAAGAAATGATTATCTATGCTTTACTCTCAGTTCTTTGAGTTACTTGTATTCAGATATTTGATTATTAATTTGATACAGTGGTGAAATACCCATTAGCTCTTTTTTTTTTCTTTTTTTGCGACTTCAGCTCACAAACTTGGCTGAACTTAAATGATAACAAACACCTCTTTCAAAACTGTTGGGCGATGGGACAGAGGTGGGGGTCAGAGCCAGGGAGGAGAGTTCACAAGGCCAACAATTAGCAATGTGGTCTCTATCCCAGTATTTGTGGTTTTTACCAGCTTTAGAACTACTTATCTCAGTCCAGGGGCTCCAACACTTCTCTCTCTGAGCAATAATACTTGAATCTGCTTTCCTTAAAAGTAATAGCATTTCACAATTGTAGAGTAACTTAGAAGTTTACCAGATGCTTTTTACCCCCATAATCTTACTTAAATCTTTTTTAATCTCTTTATTCTCATGCATGTTATATACTACAAGTTTTTCTAGGAGAACTAAGGGGAAACTTGAGTAAGATGTGGGAAAAGGAAGTTCATAGATAGTTATGAACTGACAAAATGGTAACGCCATAATCATGATGAAACCAAAGCTGTTTCAGCTGGCTGAGGTTCTTCACTCTGGATAGAGTTGATTTGTTATCATCTGAGGGCTGATGTTCTCCTCTGTCCTCTGCGGTCTGGCATCCATAATTAGTTGTGTTGGAAGGCCGACACTACCACACGGTATGGAGGACCTACTTGTCTCTCAGTCTAGTTGGTACCTGGCTCTGTCTTCCCTGCAAGCTGGAAACTAGCAATTCTTCATCTCATTTCTCCCCTCCAGGTAATCTCTCTATTAGCTTGGCCTTGGGGGCCTGTTGCCGCCTAAGGAATAAACGATTCTTCCTTTTGTTCTGACACCTCTCCTCTAAATTATTTTTCCTATTCTCCTGACCTCAGATTATTTCTATCTTTTCCTTTTGTTGCTTTTGTTTTTCTGATATTTCCTGCAACTGTACTTGTTGATTCTCTTTTCATCTTGTATGTGGGCAGCTGATAACCTGTTCTGTCCCATTATCTCAGCTTCATGATTCCACTCACTTTCTTGGGTATTAATCACTCAGGTGCCCTGGGGAACTGTGACTTCCCAAAGTCATCTCATTACATTTTTACCAAGGCCAGCCCAATACCTTAGGGACCCTGGTAATAAAATAATAATAACAATTATCATTATTGAGTACTTACTGACATGTACTGCCAGGCAATTTACACAAATGATTCTATTTAATCCTCCACACAACCTTATGAGGTCAAATTTGGAAAGGTAGATCAGCAGAGGCTTTATTTGCATGACTGTAAATAAAACCACATACGAAAGATAGTGACCGGATATGTTGGGGCATATGACTAGTCCTATACAATAAGACCCCCATCCTCTCAGGACATACTTAATGGAGATTGTACCTTATGTAGAGAATATTTACCCTGAGTGGAGAGAAAGATAAATCCTGGTGTATGTTTACTAAATCTAGAGACTGCAAATAAAACCTATACTAATATTTTTTTCTTATGTTAGTCACCATACATATACTAATATTTCTTATGGAAGTTAGTTACATTAGTAGCCTTCAACCAACCATACCTCCTGGCATTTACACCCTTATGTAGTCCTTCCCCTCGGGGTTGGGCCTATCACTTGTTTTTAAGAATAGAATACAGTAGAAGTGACACTGTGCCTGTTCCAGGCCTAAGCCTTTTTTTTTTTTTTTTAAGATTTTATTTATTCATTTGTCAGAGAGAGAGAGCACAAGCAGGGGGAACAGCAGGCAGAGGGAGAAGCAGGCTCCCCGCTGAGCAAGGAGCCCGATACAGGACTCAATCCCAGGACCCTGGGATCATGACCTGACCTGAAGGCAGATGCTTAACCGACTGAGCCACCCAGACATCCCTAGGCCTCAGCCTTAAGAACGTCTGACAGCTTCCACTTTTCTGCTTTTAGGAGCCTTGAGTCACCACTGGGTAAGTTCACATGATAGGGAAAAGCCCTGGCACTACATGGTAGGAAAGAGAGGTCTTACCTCGCCAGCATCCCAGCTGAGTCTGGCCTTCCAGACATGCCCAGTGAGGGGTCAAATACATGAGTGAAGCTATCCTGGAGATTTCCAGCCTCAGCTGCCAGCTGACTGTGGCCATGTGAGAGACCCAAAAGAGGCCAGCAGAACTGATAAGCAGAGCACCAACCGTACAATCGTGAGAAATTTAAAAAAAAAAAAAAGATTGCTGTTTTAAGCCACTACATTTTAGGGTGGTTTATTAAGCAGTAATAGATAACCAAAACACTATTAAGGTTTATAATGTAAAGATTATGGTTAGTTTGGAATCTCATTAGATACTATTGAGTCAAGAGGCTTAAGAATACCAGAATCCTACTTTAGACCACAGCCACCCCTTGCCCCCCACCCCCCAAGGTGTGGAGGGAGAAATATATACAGTGGACAGTGGCAAAAGAAAACAACACTTGCATTTTAGTTAGGCTTGCTCTCTCTGGTAAGGTAGTCTGAGGACACCTGCCTAGAACTGGAGGTTTACAGGGCCTTTTTTAAAAAAAATTTACAAGGTAAAATTAAAAATATTTAGCCACCAGGAAAGCCAGGAACCTGCCTAATCAAAATGGACACTAGCTGAACCAGGCTGTACCTTCCAGTGTAACTCCAACCTGGTTGTTTCCTCTCTCTAAGCCTGGAGGCAGGCCTAGGTTGGAGTGTCACTCAGTCCTAGGGGGACAAAGACAGAAGAGCCCAGAGAGATCCGGACCCATGTGTGATCCAAGCACATCATGCATGATCTTGACTGCAGGGAAAAATCACCTGGTCAATGTCTTGGAATCTAACCAAGCAAGTTAGCCACTTCTGTCATGGAGGTTAAGGGAAACATGAAGGGTGATAAGGAAGAAACTGTGGAAAATTCCCCCTCCCTAGACCCTTTACATAGTAACTCATTTAATCCTCACAGTAACTGTGAAAGGTAGAAATTTTTCTTGCCATATTACCCATGAGAAAATTAAATACTAGAGAGGTTGAATGACTTGTATTAGGAAGTACAGGGGTGGGTTGGAGGAGGTTGAGAAGGAGAGATAATTTTTGAGTATGGCACATTGTGAAGTTACTTCCATTGTCATCTCAGTTGTTTTCTGTTCAAGTGAAAAACAAAGTCAAAGGAAAGTTCTGTACTGTTAGAGGCACCCAAGGAAATAGGGCCCAAAGTCACCCTTTTTTGTGGCTTGATTATAGCACAGGTGGGAAGAAGGCATCTCTTTCTACTTCAGCAGAGAAGTAACTGCATACCAGCTGTGGTTGGTGATATGAGTCAGTGTATAGCCACTCAGAAATGCATATGAAACCTCCCCTCCCCCCATAAATCCTTGAGAGATACAAAGGGGACCTGAGGTTCTAATGATCTCCTTGCAGAGGCTGCTACTGTACATATTATCCAATTGTATTGTAAACTAGAGTGGCCTGGAGAAATGTCTGCTACACAAACATCACATCTCTGACAGAAAACTCTGTATTTGTTCCACCCCCACATTCTCCATTCAAGTTCCCAGAAGTTTGCAATTATCCTCAAAAGATGTTTCCAGACAAGGCTTACTCAGCTTCGGTTTTCAGTAGGATAACATTATTTTGTTTTGTTTTGTTTTCATTTCTTTGAGCTTGGCTGACCATTCTCAGTCCACCCTAGGCTGGTGTGTAAAGGCCAGTCATGAACCACATACCTGTTCCCATTCACTTTTCACCTGCTTGTTCTTTCTCTCCTAATCCTTGACTTTTGGCCCTCTATGCCAATTTGATATCTGCATCTCTCTCTTTCTTTGTGTGAGCCCCACTTCATTCTCTGCTGGGTTTTACTTTTTCCTGCCTGGACTTTGACCTCTTGCCCAGCTTTCAGTTACACTAATCCCTCTGGCTTGGTATCCTATATTGACTTAGCTGAAAATCTCCATATCAAGCCCCACAACTGCAGAATTCCACCAGCCAACTGCACCTGGGTGGCACCTGGTGGTATATATTGTCCAAGTCCTGTGCCAGGGGAAAGAAAACTATCTGACAAAAACAATGGCAGAAGAGAAGGAAGAGTTGTTTTTAACCTGCACTTGCCGTCACTGCCAGCCAAATTTCTACCTGCCCGCCTCTTGGCTCCAAGAGATTTAGGAAGGATTAAAAAATACACACACACACACACACACACACACACACATATATATATATCCTTGGTTACAACAATTTTGGAAACTGGTTGGCAGTATCTACTAAAACTGAACATATGCATATACTTTTACTAAATAATTCTACTCCTGGATACATTCACAACAGAAATGCATACATATGTTCACCAAAAGACATGTACAAGAATGTTCATAGCAGGACTATGCATGATAGCTGGAAACTGGAAACATTCCAAATGTCCAATAGCAGGAGAACGGATAAACAGTAGTAGATTCATACAATGTGCTAATATAACAATGAAAAAGAACAGACTCCTGCTATGCATGACAACATGGATAAACCTTACATACACGATGTTGACCCAAAAAAGCCCCACGCAAAAGAATACATAATATATATATTCAATATATATAAAGTTCTAAAACAGACAAAACGGGGGCTCCTGGGTGGCACAGCGGTTAAGCGTCTGCCTTCGGCTCAGGGCGTGATCCCGGCGTTATGGGATCGAGCCCCATGTCAGGCTCCTCTGCTATGAGCCTGCTTCTTCCTCTCCCACTCCCCCTGCTTGTGTTCCCTCTATCGCTGGCTCTCTATCTCTGTCAAATAAATAAATAAAATCTTTAAAAAATAAAAATAAATAAATAAATAAAACAGACAAAACAAATCAACGTTGTTAGAAGTCAGGAGAGTGATTACCATATGGGGAGTGGTAACCAGGTGGGGACACTGGATTGGATGCTGATAATGTTTGTTTCTTAATCTGAGTACTGATTAAACTAGTGTGCTCACTTTGTGAAAATTCATCCAGCTGTACACTTGTAATTCATGTATTTTCCTGTATATGGTTTACGTGAATAAAGTGAATGACAGAAAGAAAAATTTCTTTGCTTCCTCCTGAAAATGTAGTTATAAAGGACACTCAAGTTTAGTGGCTGAGTAAATGGGTTTCCTTGTGTTCCCACTTGTCATTTTGAAAAACCTAGCAATTCCTGTTAATCTGTAAAACCTCCAAGTGGACATCATGGTGTTTGGCAGGACATGATCAGTGGTATGGCACATGGCCAACATTACACAGGTTCCCAGGTGGAATGAAAGAAACGTAATTGTGGGCCTACCTCTAAGAAGGAGTCAGGAGATATTCTGGGACAAATTACCCAGTTGGCTGAATAAGACAGCTAGCAGGCTGCAGAGCATGGGGCCACAGCAAACTGGGATGCTGTCAAGGGTTAAAACTGTAATAGATGATCACAGAGATTATCTTAGTGAATTACATGGCCAGTGACACTAGGCAGAGAATCAGAGGCTAGGTATAGAGCAACAGGATGGAAATGGAGACTATTAGGACAGATCAAGTAGTTTGGCTAAATAAAAAAAGAGCATGGAAATGAGCAGCCACAGGCTTTTTAAAAAAAATATTTATTTATTTGAGGGGGGAGCAGCAGAGGGAGAGGGAGTTTTAAGCGGACTCTGCACTGAGTGCAGAGCCTGATATGGGGCTCAATCTCACAACCCTGAGGTCAAGACTAGAGCTGAAACCAAGAGTCAGGCACTTAACCAACTACACCACCCAGGCACCCCTACAGCCATAAGCTTTTAATTGTGTCTTTACAGCCCAGCCTCTATGAATTGGTAAAGAACTATGAAAGAGCTGAACTGTTCTAGACAAAAATCCTCTACTCTTTCTACTACTATCCAGTTTCCATTTCCGGGCTCTTTGTTTTGGTGACATCCCTCACTCACATCCTACCTCCCAGCTTCCAGGAATTTGGTCCCTTGAACATTTCTCAGCCCTGTTGGCTTCTATAATTTGGGCATTTCCCATCACCTGGGGTGAGAAATCCCACACTTCAGCCAGTGACCTCCTGCCCCCAAACCTTGACTCTCCCAGCCCCTTGTGGGTCAACAATACTCCTCTCCTCCAGTCACCATCACCCTACTAGGGTGGGGATCCTGGATAGAAAGAAAAATAGCAGCTGGAACTAAGCAAGGCTATCTCCTCAGAACTCAAGATCATGTCTTTGCTGCTAGAGCCACCACACGCCTTCTGATACTTTGTCCCTGGTGCAGTCTGTTCCTTTTTGGACTGTGTTGCTGTAGTTGGCAAACCCATGGAAATTGGCATGGAAATTTATAATGAGGTCCACTAATGTCTGTCTGCCATGTTGGGAATTCCTCCAGGCTATAGTTCCTTCCTGTCCCCTTTGCTTCAACTTATTCATTAGCTCCCTGTTTTCCCACTTATATTGGTTCCACACCTTGGCACCACTCTAGGACAGTGAGGATAACAGGCACTCTGTTCTGGTCCCTGTAGGATGCAACCCTACTTGGCCACCTATGTCCAGTTTTATCCTACCAGGATAGAATAACCAAAATTTCTTTGATTCTATAGTATTTCTTGCTGTTTACATAGCTATTTGACATTCTCTTTCTTAAAATGTTGCAAACTAAGATCTGAACCAACAGCAGCAATACAGGGTAGTGGAAGTCTGTATTTTGGAAACTGATAACATGGGATTGAATTCCTGGATCTATCTATCACCTGCTAGCTAGGAGACTTGGGACAATTTACTTGACCTTTTTAAGCCTCAGTTTTCTCATCTCTAAAATAGTGATCTAGTCTTGAATAACTGTTGGGAACATTAAGTAATATTGTGTGAGGATAATATCTGTTCATACAGACTATGAAATAAATGCTGGTTGTTATTGTTGGACGATTTGTTTTAAGAACAGGTATTAACAACCTTCCAATTACTGAATAGTGTTAAGGAGGTCTAGCTGATCTGAAAAAGAAAATGCATTTGCCGAAAAGTACACAAACAAATCCCCCTCTATGACTGTCTACCAAAAGAAGCATACACAGCAAGCTCTGCAAAGAAGCACATTTTGAGGTGCAGAAGAATGCAATTCAAGAATACAAATTAAACACCAAAATTACATTATGCATTAAAAAACACAAATATTAACAAGTTGATAGAATCAAGGGAAAGTCACAGTCCTAAGATGGCACTGATCTCAACAAATGGCTTTTGACTGTGGAAGGACCTAAAAGGAGCTGGCTCCAAAGTAGCATATGTTTGGTCTACCTATAGACATTTCTAGAAAGAAATAGTATTTATGTTGAATGTTGCAGCAGACCGAGGATATGAGAGAACTAGGCCACAACAAGAAATGCAAGTGTTTGGGCAGCAATAAGACAAAGGCCAATTAATCAACAAAAATCAAGAGTGAGTACATAAATTTCCGAGGGCGGAACAAGATAAGATGACCAAAGTACATACAGTCTGCAGGGAGGAGAGCTATTGATCAATCAAACAGTTGGCCTCAAAAAGGGTCACAGGAAATGTGGCAAAGGCAGAGTTAGAAGAACAGACAGTCCCCAGACCCAACAGAGAAGGACTCTCAGTATAGAACCAACATGCTCTTTTAGCCTCAACAAAACCATTACAGTTCTCTCACCCTGGTGAGAATGCATCTTTGGTAAATCTGGTCTGTAGCCTTGCTTGTCATTGTAACTAGACGGTTAGGAGCGGGAATGAGACTTGACAAAGTTCCCTGGAAATGTATTTCAGGGCTGTCTTGGCTAGCTTCTTGGATGTAGGCTTATCTGAGCGTCACTGATGGAAGGAGAGGACTTGATTGGATCATGGATCCGATCAGTAAATCCCCATGGGCAGTACTTAGGTCCACAGCCTTCCCAGTTAATAAAACGGCAAGATTATCTTTCTAAGAAAAATATTTAATGTGTCTAGCAGTGTCTAGCAGTCTTCCTGGTTATACACCACAGTGGGGAAATAGAAGCAGCATTCTGTCCTTGGAACATCTTTTCCCTTTAGATGTGCAATGCCAAATACATCTTTAAAGAGTTCCAGAAAGTCAGTCTGAAAGCCCCTGAAGGAATCTTTTGTCTGTTTTTATATAGATGAGCTAAGTTAAGTTCCACAGAAAATTTGGGAGGCCATGTAATATACTGGAAAGGGTACGAGTTTTAGTGCCTGACAAATCTAGTTTGAATTCCAGCTTTACCACTCAGCAGCTGTGTGACTTTGCACAAATTATATAATCACTCTGAGTCTCAGTTTCCCCAACTATGAAAAAGAGATAATATCTATTAGAAAGTTGATTAATGTGTATCTCACTATACCTGACACATTGAAGCTTATGACACTCAGTAAATGGTAATTCTCTTTCCTTTCTGCTGATTTTTAAAGGACAAAGCCATATCTCATTTCTTATAGTAAGGTTCCCTCCATCTAGTAACCTACTTGCACTTTTTATAAACATACTTGACTGCTATCTTGATCCTAGATGTTCTTTTTTTTTTTTTTTAAGATTTTATTTATTTATTTGAGGTAGAGACAGTGAGTATGCGTGCACGTGTGAGAGAGTGACAGAGCATTAGCTGGGTCGGCGGGAGAGGGAAAAGCAGGCTCCCCCCTGAGCTGGAAGCCTGACACAGGGCTCCATCCCAGGACCCCGGGATTGTGACCTGAGCCAAAGGCAGACACCGAACTGATGGAGCCACCCAGATGCCCCATGATCCCAGATGTTCTCATAGGAACATAAAAGGATGTGTAACTTGAGTGTGTAACTACAGAATAATTGCTCCCCTAAAATGACCATCTCCTAATCCTTATAACCTGTGAATATGTTACCTGACTTGGCAAAAAGGATTTTGCAGATGTGATTAAGGTTAAGCACCTTGAAATGGGGAGATTATTCTGGATTATCCAGGTGGGCCCAACTTAATCACAGGAGTCCTTAAAAGCAGCGAACTTTTCCCAGCTGAAGTCAGTGAAAGGGAGATGTGACAATGAAGAAGGGTCTGAAAGATTTGATGTAAAAAAGGCTCAACACACCATTGCTGGTTTTGAAAACAGAAAAGTGTGGGGCACCTGCCTGGCTCAGTTGGAGGAGTGTAGGACTCTTGATCTCAGGGTTGTGAGTTAAAGTCCCACACTGGGTGTGGAGATTACTTAAAAATAAAATCTTTAAAAAAATAATAAAATGGAAACGTGTACCATAAGCCAAGGAATGCAGGCATCCCATAGAAGCTACAAAGGGCTAGGAAACAGATTCTTCCCTAAAGCCTCTGGAAAAGAATGAAACCTTTCTAATATCTTGATTTTAGCCTGGTGAGGCCATGTCAAACTTTTAGTATAGAACTATAAAATAATATGCTTGTGTTGTTTAAGCCCTAATGACGTGATAATTTGTTATGGGCTCAGGACCATGGGGGTAATTGACAGTATGGCTGTCCAATTAACCAATTAACCAATTAACCAATTGATGAATCATAATAACCAAGCAATAATTATTGATGATGATATGATGAAAATTGCCTTCACAACTCCTCA
The DNA here is from genome assembly GCF_002007445.2 of Ailuropoda melanoleuca. NCBI lineage: Eukaryota > Metazoa > Chordata > Mammalia > Carnivora > Ursidae > Ailuropoda > Ailuropoda melanoleuca. The sequence goes on from NC_048230.1 coordinate 12,757,056, forward strand.
TAATATTATTTTAAAATAATTTTTTTCTAATCTTCAATTTATTTTATTTTTTTAAAGATTTATTTATTTATTTGAGAGAGAGAGCACACATGCAGTGGGGAGAGGGGCAGAGGGCAAGGGACAGAGAATCTTGAGCAAACTCCCTGCTGAGCATGGAGCCAGACCCAGGGTTAAATCTCACAACCCTGAGATCATGACCTGAGCCGAAATCACAAGTAGGATGCTTAACTGACTGAGCCACCCAGGTGCCCCAAGCCATTTGTCTAATCTTCAATTTTATAATGCAGATGTGGCTAAGCAAATCTGGTTATCATTGTTCAAAAGTAATAAGAGGATTTTCTTAAAATGTGGGGTAAAAGAAAAAAGACATTTATGGCAGGAGTTCTAGATGGAGCTTTGTCCCCATTCTAAATTCAATCATGTCAGGACATCTCCATCATTGGCCGTCACTCTGTTCACAGAAAGAGATAATGTGCTCATGGGAAAAATAACTAGATTCCTTCGAGCTCATATGCTTTTCTCAAGCTCCCAAAGCTGAGACTCCCAGGAGCGGCAATTCACTCAAGTTACCTTTAGCAATAAATGGTTTATTGTAAAGATGCATATTCATAAAAACCCAGGGAAGGATGAGCAATCAAGGTCAGGAAGAACAGGAATAGGAGGGGGTCTGTGGATTCAAGGAAGTTCCAAGACCTCAGCCAGAGGGTTTTGTGAATCTTTACTCTTAGGTGACTCAGCTACACTGTGTGTCTGCTACACTCTCCACTCACGACTGTCTGGCTTTCTTACCATCTCCTCGGTGTCTTCTCTGCATCATAGGTTCTGTTTACTCATAACTTGGCTTACTCATAATCTGACTTAGTCAAACCTTTGACTCATTCAAATCCCCTCCTGACTTCGTCGACTTCTTTTAACCCCATAGCCTTTCCAATTTATTCATGCACTTATTAATTTGAAAAATACCTATTGAGCAACTACTATGTGCTCCCATCAGTTTATTGTCTAGTCAGAGAGAAAGATATTAATCAGATAATCACAAAAGTGTTTCTGGTGCATTCTAATTGCCTCAGCTTATTTGTTTAAACCAGGCCTTGGGGTCAGTTGCTAAACTCTCCATGAGCTGGCCATCTTCAGGTGCAGCAGCAATAGGCTGTCATGTCTACACGTCCACAACATCCAGACAGAGCTGATTGGACTAAGGGTTGGCATTTGACCAAGGACAATTAATACGTAGGCTGGTCAGCAACCTACAGTTTAACTCAAATTAATAAGCTTCCCTTGGAAGAGAGAAATTACAGTGCAGCAGACATTATATAGAATTGACATGTTTACCATGGAGAGATAAACCTTATACTCCAGAACAGTAGTCTAAATGCAGAAGGACTTCACCCACAGGGAACTTTCTCACTCATGAGACAGAAAGTTAGAGGGCACTTGTTTGGTTCAGGGACTCTGAGTAGGGTGCAGGGCAGAGAGCAGGGGTGGTTTTGAACATAGCATAGGGCTGTGTTAATCATTCAAATGATGACTAGAGTGAGGCTTCAGGAAATTCTGCCAAGTTCCTTGCAGGAAAGCAGCATAGCCCTAGATAGGGGTAGATCAGTGATAGTTTCCAAGAAATTTGCTTCCTGGGCTGATGAGTACAAAATGTCAAGAGCAAGAAGCCTTTGGAATCTCTGGTAGAGTCTGGGCCTAATTGCCATAGGTTTCAGCATAGCGCTAGCTCTTACCCCAGACTCAGAACCATCGTGTATACCTTAGGCAGTTCTCAATGAAGCATTTAGACAAGCCATGATATCAAAAGGTATCATGGCACAACTATAGCACATGACCTTGACTTCCCCTGCTGGAACCCACAGACAGGAATTTATGTGGAGAAAGTCAGATTAAGCGGCAGCCCCCCATACTGTTGATTATGGGTTAGCAACAAAGTCAGTGTGACTCAGTTACCTACAGGTGCTGTGTTGTGTTACTGATGTGGTTGAAAAGAAGGCCAGGACCCAGGGATGTTGAATAGTAACAGAATTTTCTAGAAGGAAGACTGACTAAAGGGCTGGTGGTTCCTGAGAGTTTGTGTATTTTGGTTTTTGGAACAGGATGTTAGCACATTTGTTCTGTTGTCTGAAGATAGGCTTGATTTTGAAATAAAAAGAGAGAACTGAGTTTTCTCTGGGACCATCTGGTAGTATGTCCCAAACCTGGCTTGGACAGAAGTATTTGGTGTTGGTCCAGAGTTACTTGGGGTTATGGTGGTTCATACAGACCCTAATCATGGTCCTGGAACAAAAAAGCAGAAATCCAAGAACCATAGATCTGCCAGGAGCAGAACACTGACCAACAAATTGGATGTATTAGCATTCATTGTGAAAGCCCAGGAGTTGGGAAGTGACAAGCATGAAGACTACTTCACTATCTGGAAGACCTCTGGCACATAGAGACCACTGGCATCCCCCGTCCTCACTTTGTACTACGTATTAGAGGATAACTAGTTCAGCTTTCTCATGTTACTGGTAAAAATACTAAGGCCCAGAAAAGCCGAGTAACCTTGTCTACTTCAATTAACAGTTGAAGCAGGAATAGAACTCATGGGATGAACCCCCTTTAAATTGGCAGGAAATGGTCAAAGCTGAAAAATAGGCAGTGACATGTCTTTAGTGTGAATATCATATTTACATGCATGCTGAGAATCTATGTGCTCAATGGTTTCTTAGCACGTAGTGATGGTGTTGATAAAATTGTTATAGATCTTCCGTACCCACTGTTGAGTGACATCATTTAATCATCAAATTGGGCAAGGCAAAAATCTCAGGGGCCCTTAATCCTCAACCTATATCCAGTCCTTCACCAAGTCGTGTAAATACCACCTTGTATCCTCTTCCCTTCTTTTCCCCCATAGCCACTCTTGCCTGAGCTACCATCTTCTCTCGCCTGGACTTCTGAGATAGATTTTAATGGTTTGCCCACATTTCTTCTGCCTCCAGTATACTTTCCTCACAGCAGCCAGTGGTCTTCCCCATCCCTCTTATTTAAAAAAATTAGTTAGTAGACTTTATTTTTTAGAGCAGTTTTAAGTTCGCATAAAAATTGAGCACATAGTACAGACAGTTCCCTTATAACCCCTCTCTGTTCCACTTCCAGTTTCCCCCATCATTATTAACTAAAGCCCATCATTCATATTGTGGTTCACTCTTTGTGTTTTACAGTTCTATGGGTTTTGCAAATGCACCCACCATTACAATATCATGCAGAACAGTTTTACTAACCTAAAAAAGCCCCTAGGCTCTACCTATTCATCCCTTGCCAGTGGTCTTTTCAAAATGGAGATCTCACCCTGTCATTCACCATGTTACCTCATTCAGTCTCATTTTGCTCCACTCTGTTTCTAGTTTTCTGTCTCCAACCATATAGGCCTTTTTGTTTCATTTCCATTCTGCCCAGAGCATTGCTCATATTGTTCTTCTTCCTGAAATGCCCCTTTCTACCTCCCAGCTCTACCCCCAGGTCTTATCGTGGTTTAAAATTATGAGTGTGGGGGCGCCTGGGTGGCACAGCGGTTAAGCGTCTGCCTTCGGCTCAGGGCGTGATCCCGGCATTATGGGATCGAGCCCCATGTCAGGCTCCTCTGCTGTGAGCCTGCTTCTTCCTCTCCCACTCCCCCTGCTTGTGTTCCCTCTCTCACTGGCTGTCTCTATCTCTGTCGAATAAATAAAATCTTAAAAAAAAAATTATGAGTGTGATTATTGGATTTAAATCCCTTTTGACCGTGAGCTTCTCACTAGCAAAGCTGTGCCATTGTATCCACAGTATCTGGCACAAAGTAGGTATGTAATGCATATTTGTTGAATAATATTGATTAATTAATTAGTGATCAGAGAGTGTCATCTGATTGTGTGGAGCTTAAGGAGAGTAGTGAAGGTTTGCAATGACTGTAGGGGATGAAAGGAAAAGCTGATGGGAAGACAAGTAAAAAAATTTATTCAATAGACTGAAAACACAGTTAAAAATTTGTGAAAGTCGCAATCGCTGATTGTGTCAGCGAAGAGGTCTGGATGGGTAGTTATAGTGATAGAGAGTTTAAGTTTTCCAGGGCAGAACTGTTCTGTTGGTGACATGTACAGGATATGGCCATAGGAAGACACTATAGTGGACTGGAAATGAAGATGCTGAGTTCCAAAGGTCCAGGAACTAACTGGGCCATTAAATGGAGGCTCCACAGAGTCAACAAAATCCCCCTTCCCACAGGATGAAGTAACAAACCAGGCATTTAATAAGTGTGAAGGTGTAACCAGATTGTTAGATGACAAGAGAGGAGGTAACTAGTTGAATAGCATGAACTTCAGTGGGGCAGAGGTTTTTCATACTAATACATGAGAAATTATTTAGAAGGGTCTTGGGGAGCTAGAAGACTGTTGCTATTGCCTCTCTGTATGTGGGGTATGGGAGAATAAATAGCTTCTACTTGAAAGGACTGCAGGGGAAGTGGTAACCTCAGGGGAAAGCCAGGTTTCAGTTCAGGCTAGAAGGTGAAGAGAGATTAGCTAGGTCTCTGGTTGCATGTAACAGAAATCATCTCTAGCTATCTGTGGTCAGTAGGGAGTGGATGACTGGGGGGCTATACAAGAGTATCTTGGACACATCAAACAAGATCCGATAGCCAAAAAAGTCCACCATTATGGGTCAGGAGAGGTGCTATGAAGGTCTTTGTGAGCTGGGAAGATACTCCAAAAGGTGTCTGCTAAAGATAGTTCTGTGAATAAGTAGAGGAAGTAGGGGAATTTGTTCACCAACAGACAGGGGTTCCATAAAACACAAATAGAAATGTCTGCTGGGGTGAAGAGAAGCAGAAGTACAGAGAAGTATGAGGATTAGTGTGGCTTGTGGGTTCCAAATGGTGGTGTCAGGAAGGTGGTATCTAAAATGATAGCTATAGGGGCACTCAGGTGGTGCAGTCAGTTAAGCATCTAATTCTTGGTTTCAGCTCAGGTTGTTATCTCAGGGTCATGAGATTGAGCCCTGTGTCGGGCTCTGTGCTCAGCGCAGAGTCTGCTTAAGATTCTCTCTCTTTCCCTTTGCCCCTCCCTCCACTCTCTAAAATAAACAAATAAAATCTTTTTTTATTTTAAAAAATTAAATAAAAAATAAAATAACTATAGGAAGACCTATAAGCACATGGTGACAATTGTCCCATTTGTCCATTGCCTAAACTCCTGTTCCACTCCAGATATCTGTTTTCTCCCTGATTCATCTTTACCCATTGAATTTAAGTTTCCGATCTCCCCCATTTCATCCCTCTCCTTTTCCCCTGAACATCTATCTCTTAGATCCTTCACCAAACCCTCTGCTACCTCCCTAAGAAGTTACATTCTGGATAATTTATTAAACTAACGCCCAGTGTGTCAGTCTAATACTGACCCAGCCTGCCCACTTTAGTCCTCTCAATCCCCCTCTATCTTCCAAATTACCACATTATATTGTAATTGTTTTTATATCTCCTCTCCTCTTCTGGTGAGTATCTTCAGGACAGAGGCTACTTTATGTTCTTGTTTACATCCCTCCTTAACACATTGCCTATGACCTAAACAGGGGTTAGTTGTTGGATGAATGACTGAATGAATAACTGAGTGAGTGAATGGACTTTGATCTCTTATTGCTTTGTTCTCATACCCTATAAATGTTGGGCTCCACGAGGTGGCCTCTCTGACAAGATTTTTCTACAATTATCAATTTCCTAGCCTTGATTTCATTCTTGCCAGATATAAGCCATCTGCTGGCCTAGAAAAATCCAGTTTATGAGACACATTCGCCCAATTCTTTCTAGTCTTCTTCCCAACATCCCTCCAGAATATGGGCCTGACACAAACTGAGTGTCTTCTTCACTTCCTAAGGTTTCCCTCTACGACATGGCTTAGGTTCCCATCCCCAAACACTTGGACCAGGGCCAGATCACCTGGTCCATATTCCCCAGACTGATTCTTTTCCCACTCTCTACATTTCTACCATTCCAGCAGAGGGAATGCCCAGGGTAAGTGTATAGAATGACTGAGAATTTACATGGCCATGATAATCACTGAATTCAGTAAAGTGATTACTTCTGGAATTAGAGGGAGGTGGGATGAGACCAGGGACAGACTATGGAGGTTCAACGGTATAAGTGATAATTTATTTCTGAAGATGTGTACATAAGCATTCATTATTATTTATACCTTTTTGTTATTCTGAAATGTTTCCATTAAAAATTTCAGAATTAGAGGTACTCAGCTTTTACCTTAGTGGAAGGCCTGCAGGTGGATCTGAGGATAGAGACAGCACTGGCTGATGGACTCTTGAAGCTAGCAGGAATTCAATCAAAATGTTCAGCAGAAATAGGGCAGCAATAGGCAAAAGAATGTAGAGAAGTGAAGATGCTTAAGGGACATATGAGACAACATCAAGTAGAGTAACATTCACGTTATAAGGGTCCCAGAAGAAAAAGAGAAAGAGAATGGGGAAGAAAAGTTATCTGAAGAAATAATGGCTGAAAACTTCCCAAACCTTGGGAAGAAAACAGATAACCAGGTCCAGAAGCACAGAGAGCTTCAAATCAGATGAAACCAAAGAGATCCACAACAAGACACATTATAGTTGGAATGTAAAAACTTACAGATAAAGAATCTTAAAAACAGCAAGAGAAAAACAACTTACTATGTACAAGGGAAACCCCATAAGAATATTAGCTGATTTTTCAGCAAAAACTTTGCACACCAGAAGGAAGTGGCACGATATATTTAAAGTGCCAAAAGGAAAAAAAAAAAAAACTTCCAACCAAGAATACTCTATGTGGTAAGGTTATCATTCAGAATTGAAGAAGAGATAAAGAATTTTCCAGATAAGCAAAAGCTAAAAGAATTCAACACCATTAAACCAACCTTACAAAAAATGTTAAAGGGACTTCTTTAAGCCAAAAAGAAAATGCACTAATTAATAATAAAGAAATATATGAAAATAAAAATCTTACTGGTAAAGATGAATATACAGTTAACATAGATTAACCAGTTATAAAGTTGGTATGAAGGTTAAAGGACCAGAGTATTAAAATTAAATATAATTACAATAATTAGTTAAGGAATACACAAAATAAAAAGATGCAAAATATGACATAAAAACAAAATGTTTGCGGGGACAAAAATATAGTTTTTAGAATGCATTCAAATTTAAATTGTTGTTAACCTTAAAAAGACGGTTATATGAATAGGTTGTTGTATGTGAACCTCATGGTAACCACAAAGCAAAAACCTATAGCAAATACATGAAAGGAATCTAAACATAACACTAAAAAAAGGCATCAAACCACAAGGGAAGAGAGAAAGAGAAGAAGAAAGAAGCAGAAAGGAACTACAAAAACAGCCAGAAAGCAATTACCAAAATGGCAATAAATACATACCAATCAATAATTATTTTAAGTTAAATGGACTAACATCTCCAATCAAAAGACACAGAGTGGCTGAAGGGATTAAAAAAAAAAAAAGCAAGACTCATCTCTATGTTGTCTGAAAGAAACTCACTTCAGATCTAAGGACACACTGCAAGTATGGGGATGGAAAAATATATTCCATGCAAATGGAAACCAAAGAAAGCTGGTGTAGCTAAACTTTTTCCGGACGAGATAGGCTTTTAAACAAAGACTGTAATGAAAGACAAAAGAGGTATTACATAATAATAAAGGGGTCAATCCAATAAGAGGATGTAACATAGGATACCTAAATATATAAAACAAATAGTAACAGACCTAAAGAGAGAAACACACAATAATACAGTAAGGGACCTTACTATTATTTTACAATAATAGTAAAAGACTTTAATACCCCATTACATCAATGGATAGATCATCCAGACAAAAAAAAAATCAATAAAAAATGTTGGCCTTAAATGACACATTAGACTAGATGGACTTAATTGATACATACAGAACATTCCATCCAAAAACAGGGGAATACATTCTTCTCCAGTGCACATGGAACATTCTCCAGGACAAATCACATGTTAGGCCACAAAACAAGTCTCAAAATTTAACACTGAAATCATATCAAGCATCTTCTCCAACCATAATGGTATGAAACTAGAAATCAATTACAAAAAGAAAATGGGAAAAATCACAAATATGCAGAGATTAAAAACATGCTACTGAACAACCAATCGGTCGATGAAGAAATCAAAGGGGAAGTCAAAAAATAACTTAAGACAAATGAAAATGGAAATACAACAACCCAAAATCTATGGGATGCAGCAAAAGCAGTTCCAAGAGGGAAGTTCATAGCAATATAGGCCTACTGACAAAAACAAGAAAAATCTCAAATAAAAATCTAACTTTATACTTAAAGGAACTAGAAGAACAAATGAAGTCCAAAGTTAGTAGATGGAAAGAAATAATAAAGATCAGGGGTGCCTAGCTGGCTCAGTCTGAAGAGCATATATGGCGCTTGATCTTGGGCTTGTGGGTTCAAGTCCCACATTGGGTGTAGAGATTACTTAAAAATAAAATCTTGGGGTGCCTGGGTGGCTCAGTTGGTTAAGCATCTGCCTCTGGCTCATGTCATGATCTTGGGGTCCTGGGATCAAGCCCCACATTGGGCTCCCTGCTCAGCAGGGAGCCTGTTTCTCCCTGTCCTCACTGCTTGTGCTCACTGTCGCTATCTCTGTCTCTCTCTCTCAAATAAATAAGTAAAATCTTGAAAAAATAAAATAAAATCTTAAAAAAGAAGAAATAATAAAGATCAGAGTGGAAATAAATGACGTAGATAGAAATGCACACAAAAGAAGAAAGAAAGAAAAGATTAATGAAATTAAGAGTTGGTTCTTTGGAAATATGACCCAAATTGACGCATCTTTAGTTAAACTCACCAAGAAAATAAGAGAGTCATGAGTTTGAGCCCCACATTGGGTGAGAGATTACTTTTATAAAATTTAATTAATTAATTAATTAATTAAAGAGAATCATGAAGAAATAGAAAAATCTGTAGACCAATTACTAGTAAGGAAATTTATTTTTTAAATTTCTTAAAAGATTTTATTTTTTATTTTTATGTATTTTTTGAAGATTTTTATTTATTATTTTTTTTATTTGAGAGAGATAGAGAGAGAGAGAGCACAGAGGGAGAGTGAGAGTGAGAAGCAGACACCCCACTGAGTGGAGAGCCCAATGTGGGGCTCCATCCCAGGACCCTGAGATCATGACCCGAGCTGAAGGCAGACACTTAACCAACTGAGCCACCCAGGCACCCCAGGTTTTATTTTTTTATTTGAGAGAGCACAAAGGGCAGGGAGGGTTAGAGGGGAGGGATAAACAGACTCCCCGCTGAGTGGGGATCCCAACACAGGGCTCGTTCCCAGGACGCTGAGATCATGACCTGAGCCAAAGGCAGACACCTAACAGACTGAGCCAATCAGGCATCCCAACTAGTAAGGAAATTTAATCAGTAATCAAAACCTCTCAATAACCAAAAGCTCAGGACTAGATAGTTCACTGGTGAATTCTACCAAACATTCAAAGCTTTATTACTTATCCCTCTCAAAGTCTTCCAAAAAATTAAAGAAGACAAAATGCTTCCAAACGCATTTTATGATGCTGATGTTACCCTGATACCAAAACCAGAAAAAGACACCACAAAAAAGAAATGTACAGGCCAATATCTCTGAAGAATATAGCTGCAAAAAATCCTCAAAAAATATTAACAAACTAAATTCAACAACACATTAAAAGAATCATATGTCATGATCAAGTAGGATTCATTACAGGCATGCAAGAGCTATTCAACATCTGCAAATCAATCAGCGTGATACATCACATTAACAAAATGAAGGACAGAATCACATGATCATATCAATAGATGCAGAAAAAACATCTGACAAAGTTCCACATCCATTTACGATAAAAACTTTCAGTGAAATGTCTATAGAGGGAATATACCTCAACATAATAAAGGCCATATGACAAATGCACTGCTAACATCATATTCAATAGTGAAAAGCTGAAAACTTTTTGTCTAAGACCAGGAACAAGATAAGGACACTCACTTTCCCCAATTTTATTCAACATAGTATTGGAAGTCCTAGCCACAGCAATCAGGCAAGGTAAAGAAAAACATCTAAATTGAAAAGGAAGAAGCAAAACTGTTATTATTGCATATGACATAAAAATATATATGGAAAACCCTAAAGATTCCACCAAAAAACTCTTAGAATAAGAATAAGAACAGAATTCAAGTATCAGGATGCAAAATCAATATACAGAAATCTGTTGTGTTTCTATACACTAATAACAAACTCTCAGAAAGAGAAATTAAGAAAACAATCTCATATACAGTTACATAAAAAATGCCTATGAGTAAATTTAACCAAAGAGGTTAAAAACCTATACTCTGAAAACTATAAGACACTGATGAAAGAAGTTGAAGACAATGCAAATAAATGGAAAGAAATACCATGTTCATGGATTGAAATACTTAATGTTATTAAAATGTCCATAATACCCAAAACAATATACAGATTCAATTCAATCCCTATCAAAATTCCAGTGGCATTTTTCACAGAACTAGAACAAATAATTCTAAAATTTGTATGGAACCAGGAAAGATCCCAAATAGCCAAAGAAATCTTGGGAAAGAAGAACAAGGCTGGAAGTATCATGCTCCCTGATTTCAAAACACTATTACAAATCTATAGTAATAAAAACAATATGGTATGGGCATAAAAACAGGTACAGGGGCGCCTGGGTGGCACAGCGGTTAAAGCGTCTGCCTTCGGCTCAGGGCGTGATCCCAGCGTTGTGGGATCGAGCCCCACATCAGGCTCCTCTGCTATGAGCCTGCTTCTTCCTCTCCCACTCCCCCTGCTTGTGTTCCCTCTCTCACTGTCTCTATCTCTATCAAATAAATAAATAAAATCTTTAAAAAAAAACAGGTACAAAGATCAATGGAACAGACTAGAGACCCCAGAAATAAGTACACAAATATGTGGTCAATTAACTTATGACAAAACAGCCAAGAATATACAACAGGAAAATGATAATCTCTTTAATAAATAGTGCTGGGAAAACTGGACAGCCACAAGCAAAAGAATGAAACTAGAGCACTACCTTACACGATACACAAAAATTAACTCAAAATGGATTAAAGACCTAAATGTAAGAACTAAAACCATAAAACTCCTAGAAGAAAACATAGGCTGTAAGCTCTTTGACATCAGTCTTGGCATTAAATTTTTGGATCTGTCTCCAAAGCAAAAATGACAAAAGCAAAAATAAACAAGTGGGACTACATCAAACTAAAAAGCTTTTTGCAAACAAAGGAAACCATCACCAAAATGAAAACCAAAACAAAATTTCAACCTATGGAATGAGAGAAAATATTTGCAAATCATATATTCAATAAGGGGTTAATATCCAAAATATATAAAGAACTCATGTAACACAAGAGCAAACAAACCAATTAAAAATTGGGCAGAGGATCCAAATGGACATTTTTTCAAAGAAGATATATAGCTGGCCAACAGACACATGAAAAGATGTTCCACATCACTAATTATCAGGGCAATGCAAATCAAAACCATGATGAGATAGCACCTCACACCTGTTAGGATGGCTATTACCAAAAAGACAAGAAATAACAAGTGTTGTTGAGGATGTGAAGAAAGGGAAATTTCATACACTGTTAGTGGGAATGTAGAATGGTACAGCCACTGTGGAAAACAGTTTGGAGGTTCCTTGAAAAATTAAAAATAGAACTACCATATGATCCAGGTATTCCACTTTGGGTGCTTATCTGAAGAAAACAAAAACATTAATTAAAAAAATATTTGCACTTCTATGTTCATTGCATCATTAGTTACAGAAGCCAAGATGGGAACAACCAGTGTTCATCATGGACAAATGGATAAAGAAGATGTAAATATATGCAATGGGATACTACTCAGTCATAAAAAAGAAGGAAATCTTGCCATTTGTGACAACATGAATAGATCTTATAGGTATTAAGCTAAGTGAAATAAGTCAGAGAAAGACAAACACCATATGATTTCACTTACGTTGGAATTTAAAAAAACAAACGAACAAACAAAATAAAAGTCATAGATACAGAGAACAGATTTGTGGTTATCAGAGCAGAAGGGGTTAGAGGTGGGTGAAATGGGTGAAGTGGATGACAGATGGTAACTAGACTTATTGTGGTGATCTCTTTGTAGTATATACAAATATCATATTATTATGTTGTATACCTGACACTAATACAATGTTATATGCCAATTTATAAAAATGTTCAGCAGAGAGAGGACAGGGCAGTGGAGGGTTTCTGGGTTCAGAGACAATATCTTAGATTACAAGGCTGTAAGCTCAGTTTGATTAACTATGAAAGCCTATGAATCTATTGTGTTTACCAGTGAAAAGCCTCAAAATAGGCAATTCCCAGCTTATTAGTTTATTTCTCAGTCTGTTGTCTGGAACTGGGAACAAGTTTTTCTATAGAAATAATATTACAAACGGTAGCTCTGCCCCAGGGTCAACCCACAAAGCTTATGGAACCCTAATGTACATAAAACATTGTACTAATAATACTAAAGACCCTGACTACTATTTATGAAAGTGTTTCTGTTAGAGTTTTAATGCCAGTAACACATATTCCTCGGCCCTGTAATTTCTCTGGACTCTTGACCTATTCCCACAGTGCTGATTCTTATCAGAATGGTTCCATATGTGGTAGAGGGCAGATTAGTTGCTTTCTGTTGCTACAGGATTCAAGCTGGAGTTCCAAGTAATTCCACTTCACAGAGATGATCCCAGACCAACCATGTGGCCTAAGTTTAGCCTCCCAAGCACGATAGGGAGCCTCTTATCCCTATATGCCTTGCACACCCTATCACAAGCTGATACTTCAACTCTGTCACATTAGGGACCTCATTTGCATATTTCTGGGAATTCAGGGGAGATTAACAGGAGTCCTCATCTCATGAGGGAATTGCTATAGGAGACTTTGGGTCTAGTATAATCCCTAAAACACTGGGAAAGGAGATAAGCATGGGACGACTTTTGAATAGAGGATAGCATGATCAAGAATTCACCCTGAGGTTGGTTAAAATAAGATGAAAAATGTTCTTCAGGTTAGAACACTAGTTGCTTTGGGAGGAGGAAATATTCCTGAGTGTGATACAGAGAAGTACACTCAAATATCTCTCACTTGGAGGGCTCCCTTGGAGCACTGAAAATTGAAAGATCCACATGGTGTTTGGGGGACCTAAAAAGAGAACTATGATTTCTCCATAGGCAAAATGTCTTGCCTGTTGGCTTTAAAAGTCATAATTGTAGGAAGCCTTCTCACTACATCCAGAGTCCTAGCCCTAGTGGTCGTGGACAATGAACATTTGGTGGTCCTGGTGATCAGGAGAAGTGGCGAGGTTTCCAAATTCGACCCTAAAGAACTGCAGAAGCCACTGAAAAAGAATGTGAGTCCCTGGGATCAGGACTAGAACAGCTTTGGACAGTGGGGCTTAGAGCCCTAGTACCACACAAGGCTTATTTTGGTAAGAGCAGTCTGACCGGGAACCTACCTTATCTATACTCTTGCTGAGATTATAAATCAAACTGCCTTGTTCTCCCAGAGTCAGGGAATTAGGTAAACAGACTCTCCTGGGAGTGAACCTTGAATGATGTGACCTAGACACTGAAAATCCAGTTGACATGGAGCAGCTGTGCCCTCAGAAGTCAAGGACTTTTGGCCACCTAAACTTTTAGAGATGTCCTGGTTGCCATCCTTCTCTAAACAGATTCCCCAGCTTTCCCTTTAGTTCCATCAGCTACATGTTATCCTCCTAAAACATTATTTTCTGCTCAGGTTTTTCAGAGTCTGTTTCTGTTGTGAACAGCTGAGGAATTCTAACTCATATAGACCCTATTGGCAGAATGTTGATAGATCAGGGCAAATCTGCCACTACAACTTGTAAAGCAAGTAATAAATCCACTGACAGCATAGTTATAGCATGTTATCCCCCACATTAGAAAAATGATGATTCGTATCATTGAGATGTAATGGGCTCAACTTTCACCTGCAAAGGCAAAGTGGGTGGGTACAGGGAAGAAAATACTGTTTTTACTTAAACATTATTACCCCAGGAGCAGGTCACTAATTCTTAGCTCTGCACTGTTCTATTAACATGATGGCATAGGGGCGCCTGGGTGGCACAGCGGTTAAGCATCTGCCTTCGGCTCAGGGCGTGATCCCGGCGTTATGGGATCGAGCCCCACATCAGGCTACTCTGCTATGAGCCTGCTTCTTCCTCTCCCACTCCCCCTGCTTGTGTTCCCTCTCTCGCTGGCTGTCTCTATCTCTGTCAAATAAATAAATAAAATCTTTAAAAAAAAAAAACATGATGGCATAATATATATGATGGCTGTGTTCAATAGTAGCCATGGTTTTATCTCATTTACTTACAGAAATAAACATAAGGATATTTACTTACAGAAATAAACATATTGATATTGATGGAAAGATTTTTAGGAAAACAGGCAAACTGTAACACCATTCCCTTATCATTTAAAAGGACTGAATTAAGGTCCGATGTTGGATTAAAAATAACAACCAAGACAAATGGGTCTGGAAGTGTCTGCTTAATTAAACCAAACAGTTGGCCAAATAAAGTGAAGTATGTTTCAACTCAACCAGTTGGCATTTTCTATTTGCTTCATGATTAGCAGGCTGTGTGGCTGGGCTTGTCTGAAAAAGAGCAGACTTTATCCATTCGTACCTGGTCCCAAAAGATGCCACCCACCCCACCAGATGGTCTATGGACCTCAGCCCATGGTGTAGCCTGATTTCCTTAGGCACAGGAAAGTATGTTTCACATTCCAGTTGAGTGCAGATTTGTGGGTTCAGATTTAAGCAATGATGGGGCGCCTGGGTGGCACAGCAGTTAAGCGTCTGCCTTTGGCTCAGGGCGTGATCCCGGCATTACGGGATCGAGCCCCACATCAGGCTCCTCTGCTATGAGCCTGCTTCTTCCTCTCCCACTCCCCCTGCTTGTGTTCCCTCTCTCGCTGGCTATCTCTGTCGAATAAATAAAAATAAAAATCTTTAAAAAAAAAAAAAGATTTAAGCAATGATGGACTCAGGGGGGTTCAGGCGGCTTTCTCTGGTCTAGCTGGTTTCTCTCCCACTTGACATAAGGCCACTGCAGCATAGATAGAAACTGGGACAATCAAGGTACATGCTGTCCCTGGATTTCTGGCTCTGACTAGAGGCCCGTGGCCCAACCATGAACTGGAAAACCCATTCCTTTTCCCCATTGTCATATTCCTGTCATCATTATAGCCTATGCCTCCTCTTGCCTCCACCCCAACCCCCAACCAAAACCTATCTTATCCATGATCTCTGTTTCCAGAATTATGGTTGAGCACAAGACCTCCAAGGAGGTGCTTTTAGAAACAGAAATATAGGGGCCTCCCTGCTATGTGAGCGGAGCAATATGATAGAGCTGGTGCCATGTGATGATCCTTCATGTATATTCCCTTCAGAGTTAGAGTGAGAAATCTTCAGCCGGTATAACTGATTTGTGACAGTTTTATCAGCCTTTCCACCTCATTCATCTTAGTCCCATTGCCCTTTGTAATAAAGAATAGGGAATTCTTGATTTGTAGAATTACCCCAACTTCTACAGGTCTTCCATCTGCTTCTACTGATCTCTGAATTCTATGGTACAAGTCTTCACAAAATAAAAACATCAAGGAGCTTACAACTTCTCCCATATCTGGAAGGAAAATGAAAGAAAGACTGCGTTATTATTGGGTAAGACTAAATACATGGCATTACCATGTTGCCTATGCAGTGCCTCAGTCACTTGAAGAACAGCACTTTGTATGACTTCCTGGAGGTCAGGCTCTATCTGCACAACCTCCTGAAATGCTTCCCCAATCTAACATGAGCCCACAAACCATAGTGCTTTATGACCACTAGCAGTGGCACTACTACAGGCCAACTCCAAAAACTGTGTTAGAGAACCCCACAGTTGTTCTACCCAGCCAGTTTCACCAAAGGCATTTGAGTTATTCCTGGGATTCTCACAGGCCTCTTCCTTTGGACGCAAACAACTCTACACCATTGAAACAAATGCCTTTAACAGTGCAGGAGGGACCATATTGCCCCAAGATAAGAGAGCCTTGGCCCTGGCAACAATCAGTCCCTGTGGAGGAAGCTGGCTTGGTTGATATAAACGATCTTATTTAATAATGAGAATCATTTATCATCATGGCTACCTTAGAGGTTTGAAGACATCAAACTAGATAGAGGTAACCAGTGTCCTGTGACAATGCTCTTAGGCCACTAAAGCCAGGAAAAGGTGAGACAGACTCAGGTTAGCCCCTTTCTTTGAGTGTTTTTTAAAAGTTTTATTTATTTAAGTAATCTCTATACTCAAAGTGGGGCTTCACGACCCCCAGATCGAGAGTCACATGGTCTTCTGACTGAGCTAGCCAGGTGCCCCTGATTTTAATATCTATTACAAACAAGGGCGCCTGGATGGCTCAGTCGGTTAACCCTCTGTGTCGGCTTAGGTCATGATCCCAGGGTCTTGGGATGGAGTCCTGAGTCAGGCTCCCTGCTCTGTGGGGAGTCTGCCCCCACTGCTCATGTGCTCATGAGCTCTTGCTCTCTCAAATAAATAAATAAAATCTTCAAAAAAACCTATTACAAGTAAGGTGGTGAAATGGCCAGGTGGGTTCCCTATTTCAAAGTACCAGGGAGTAGAGGAAACATTTCTACTCTTGGAAATTCTTCTGCGGCTACAACTAACAAAGGCAATCCAATGTCTGAAGTTCATGGTGCCTCCCACAGGCACCTAGCACCAGGAATAAGTCAGGGAGACTCTGAACATTATGAAACCCCTTCATCAGGACCAGTGGCTGTATTTCACAAGTAGGGAACCCTGTCACAAGCACTTTGCTTTATTATTAAGATACACTGATTCTCACCTCATATCACACCTCAAAAGGAAATCCTGCTAATTTAAAGCACTAAATATAAGATAAAATCTTAAAATACTAGAAGAAAATGTGGTAAATACTCGTCTTGTCTGTTAGATAAGGAAAAACCCTATAATCATTAAATCAAGAGATGAAAGACCCAAATAAATTAAAAGTAAATTAAACTACATAAAAAAAGTTCTCTACAGCAAAATATCATAATAAAAATAATACCAATAATTAATATGACAAAAGGTTAATATACTTTAAAATCCTTATGTTATATCTAAATAAAATTTTTTTAAGATTTTATTTATTTATTTGATGGAGAGAGACAGCCAGTGAGAGAGGAACACAAGCAGGGGGAGTGGGAGAGGAAGAAGCAGGCTCCCAGTAGAGGAGCCTGATGTGGGGCTCGATCCCAGAACGCCAGGATCACACTCTGAGCTGAAGGCAGACGCCTAACGACTAAGCTACCCAGGTGCCCCTATCTAAATAAACTCTTAAGAAAAACAGTGATCCTAATTTTAGAAAAATAGGTTAAAAAAAAGAAATGAACAGATGATTCATAACAGATGAACTACAAATGGCTAAAAGATGTGGAAAAATCTACAATTTTATTAGTATTATTCATCAAAGATATTAACATTAAGTAAGATAACATTCAATGCTGGTGAAATTGCAGACAGAAATGCAGATTTGACCAAATTTTCTGTAAAGCAATTTAATCTTATGTATTAAGAGTCTTAAAATGCTCAGGCTCTTTGAACCAATAAATTTATTTTTAGGAATAGTTTCTAAGGAAATAATCAGAAATGTGAACACAGTTTTATGCACAAAAGATATTTATCATAGTATAATTTATCATTGAAAACAACCTAAATATCCAATTATAGTGAAAACATTAATTTATGGTAAATCCATATGAAATTCAGGGCTCCCACATGCAGTCGTTAGAAATAATTTTGTTACATAGAGATCTCGTGAAATGATGGTAGTTGTAAGAGACAGAATACCAAATTGAATACACTCACAAATGATATATTAAAATAACATTAAAAGGCCAATTAAAATTGTAAAAGTATAAATCATTTTTTGTTTTACTCTTTTACTTTTCTATATTTTGCATATTTTTGAAGCCCAATAAAGGGTGTTTTTTAAATTGCCTCTGGATTTCTGACTGATAATGCTTTCTTTTTTCCCTACAACATTATACCATAATGAGTTTTTCTTTTTCTTTTTTTAAAAACACTTCTTAAAAAAGATTTTATTTACTTATCTGAGAGGGCGAGTGCGCCCGGGGGGAGGGGCAAAGGGGTAGGGAGAGAGAGAACCTCAAGCAGACTCCACGCTGAGCATGGAGCCCAACATGTCGTTTGATCCCACAACCCTGAGATCATGACCTGAGCTTAAATCAAGAATTGGATGCTCAACCAACTGAGCCACCCAGAAGTCCCTCTTTTTTTTTTTTTTAAGTACTTTTTTCCTATGGGTTCGATAACTTTTTTTTTTTTTAAGTAGGCTCCACACACACATGGGGCTTGAATTCATGATCCTGAGATAATGAGTTGCATGCTCTACCTTCTGAGCCAGCCAGGCAACTCCATAATGAGTTTTCTGGTGGTGCTCAAAGAACTGCTGCTTAGATAATAACTGACAAATACATCTTATATATTACATATTAAGTAAGTTTGTGCTTTAATATATATTATCTTGGAGCATGATTGAATTAATCGATAGAGTTTACTTTAAGACTGAAATAATAATTTTACAGTGTAGTCTGAACTGGTTTGATACTTTCAGCGGATCCCTCCCATATATCAGCCTAAATGCTTTGTCAAAGGTTCCTGTCCTCTGCTAACTTTGTCTTGGGTCATATCTCGCCGCTCTATCTTTATCTTGCTCTTGGTCTTGCCTGACTTTTGTATAGCTTCTTCAACTCAAAGCAGGTTCTCAATCTCCCCTCCCATCTGGTTGTTTTAACAGTTCTCTGCTTCTCCAGTCTGTTCTCTTTGAGACACGGTCATTTGAAACTTCAACTCAGACCAAGCCCATGTGGAGATTTCCTCAGGCTCTGGGTTTTCTTGGATTCTCACTTGTCCCAGGTTTCCAGGGCTCCTACCTGGCATGGCACTTCCAATAAGCCAGCAAGGCACATGCATTCCTATACTGACGTTCTTTCCTTTCCCTGTCTCAGCTTGCTCTCCAAGAACAGACTCCTTGGCCAGTGAAGTTGCCTGGGCCAGCTCCCCATCTTGACATCTGGCACCCTCCGGTGGCTGTGGATGGGTGTGCCTGGGCCAGCAGTGAATTTCAGAGCTGGGTCCTCTGGAGCATCCCAGGCTTGTTAGTGCCCACCAGTGACAATTAAAAGGAGCTGGGCAAGCTTTACTTCTGCCTGGTTCCTTGCAATCACCTTCTGCAATTTGCTGATAGAGAAATTCACCCCACCTTCCTTTTTCCTATAAATGTATCTGTATCAAGACATGCTAAGATCTACATTCTCAAAGGAAAAGCCTTTTCTGGTTTTGTACTTGGCAGGGAAGTAATAATAAGTACTAACTTAGATGAGTGCCAGATGCTGAGCTAATCCTTTATACCCATTATTACATTCAATCTTCCCAACAATGCTGGGAGATAGTCACCTATCTTTAATCTCCATTTTATAGAGGAGGAAATAGGGGCTCAGATGGGTTACATAGAAGCCAAGGGTAAACTTAAAGGTCAAGATCTCCCTGCTAATTGATGGCTAAGTTTGGATTCAAAACCAGCCATGTGACTTAGGGCCCATACTTCCTAATCACTAGGATATACAGTCTTTGTAGAAAATTGGGATGCTCAGAGCCTATGTTTTCTATAATGCAGACAAAGATAGTCCGTAGCAAGAAGAAAGAATTAAAAAATAGAAGCTGAGAAGAAAGGTAGAGGTAGGGTCCTAACGGGGCTTGAGACCTACGTTCCAGTTGTTCCCAAGGCTCAGGAACATCCATGTCCTTCTCCAAACCTGGTTGTTTCATCAGATACTTAAGTCCTTCCAATAAACTCCCCCTTCTAGTTCTGTTTGATGTGCTTTCTGCCACTCACAATGCAGGAATCCTACTAAAACAGGAAACAAGTAGGGTACTTTTGAAGACAGCCGAGGTATTACTACTCGGAGCAGCATTATCTCATCCACGCCAGGTTCTTCTGATTGCAAGAAACAAAGATTGAGTCAATTTACTACAGCCAAGTTACTCATTACTCAGACAAAAATCAAAAGGAGGGTTTATAGGAAAAAGAATACATGCACTAAAACCCGAGTAAACTGAACCACAAGGCCTCAGGAAGAGTTGAAACTGCATTAGTAGCACAGAGGAATAGCCACCCCCTCACCTCTCAGGGCTTTTTGGCTTCTTAGTGAACTAGCACCGCTCTCTCTCCAGACCAGCCTTCTCAAATTACTCATCTTACAACTGGCTGCAAAAGTAGCACTCTAGTCCCTGTACTTCTATGGCCCTCCAGTTTCAGCACATACCAAAACTGTGGCGCCCCTTTGTGTCTCTTATTGCAGGTTTCCAAGAGAGAAGATTTGACTTCTGCTTTTCTTTTTTAGACCAAAATACATGAGGCATAAGGCATGGGGTATAGTTTATGATCAGGTGTCCAATTAGCTGTGGTCATGGTCATGTGGCCTACTGCCCACTCAGTATGGTCAATGGGTAGGGATTTTACTAGAAAGGGATGTGAGCAGGCCAGTAATAATTGGCATCTCTAATCAAGCCTACTTAAATGTAATTTGAATTCTTGCCAGTAAAAAAAATTAAACACGATGCAAAGACCCATTCCCTAAAGACCCTCTCTAATTATCTCAGGTTGGCAAGAGAGTTCACCTTCTGGTGTTTGTAGGCTTGTGTGCTCTCCTCTACCTCAAAGTGCACCTTCTTCAAGTTCCCAGTCCCACCTGCACCTGCCCTAAACACTCTGCATTGAGCTAGACTACTCCACTCACTTGGGAGTCTATTAATTTTTTTCTCCCCTTAACCACACTAAAGACTTTGCTTAGTAAAGCATTTTGAAGATTTAGAAAGTGACTGTTCAGTCTGCTTAGGATTTATATCCCAAACAGATGTGCCAAGAAGTCATAGGAATCAAACTGCTGTTCTGTGAGTAGAATAATATATTAACTTGCCTTTTAGCAGTTTCGATTACACAGCTGTACAAATTGCAATGGAGTCTTCATAGCTAAAGTTGCTTTTAGCAAAAGCACATCACTTCTTCAGGATGGAAGTTTTAACATAGCAGGCATCTTGAGGAGCATGCATCCTTGTAAAATACTTCTCATTATTTGAGAGAAAATCATCTAGGAAATTGAGATATGGTAGTACTTAACTTACCTTGAGGAATACTCTGCTTTTCATCATAATAGCTGAACTGGATATCATTACATGATGAAAATAAGAAGCTCCTAAATAATGGTACCATCATCTTACACTTTTAGTCTTCCTGAGCCTCGGTTTTCTCAACTGTTAAATCACAATATCAGTACCCATTTAATTAGGTTGTTGTAAGGAGCCAATAAAAGCTTTATAAATAGCTTAACAAACTCCCAACCATAGTAAATGCTCAATAAATGTTAGTTACCATAATTATTACATTTTGTTTCTCACCTTAGCAAAATAAAATGTATTTTTTAACACAGTTTCTCATTTTATCCTTTCAACCTATGGGTAGGTATGGTGTTAAGTATATCCCCATTTCATAGTACAATTAACAGCAACAGGTTAAATAATTTAGGGTAAGTAATTTTTTCCAAGGTAACATAGACAATAATTCATATCTCTGACTTCTTTTTTTCCCCCTACATCAGACAGGTCATGTGCGGGGGTCATAACAAGCTTTGAGGGAGCCACATGTCACACAATGGCGTGAATACCCAATCATCAAGCTTATAAACTACAATAGGATCCCACATCTGTGACTTCTAATTGAATGTTCCTTCTGCACAGAACCTACGTTCTGTGACAGGGACTTTAGTGAAAGGAGAAGGCTAATATTATACTAAAAGAAGAATCTGCAACTTTCATCCAAGAATTGTTACTCGGCTAGAAATATGTAAACCTCTACTTCTGGTAGCATGGAAAGCTAGATAACTTGAGGGCCCATTAGCTATGAGACAATTAAATCCTGATTTGAATCAAAACTAATATGCACTTTAAAGTTCTGCTGGATTTTGATGAAAGGGGTCAAAAAGAAAAAAAAAAAAGCGAGCTCAAACGAGCAGGGTGCAATAAGCAAACATAAAAGCCAGAGTTGTCATGGGCAAGTGCCAGTACCAGTGCAGGACAAGCAGACTGAGCTTGGAGGCACGCTGCAAGGTGTGGAAATCACACCTGAGATTCCTTCCTGCCTTGAGCCTGGTTCTGCAAGAGGAGCTTTAGAGATCCCCGATCAGTTGCATCTCAGATCTCCTCTCAGAATCAAATGCAAGTACTCTCTAGAGTGAAGCAACTCCCAATTTGGGCCCCTGGGATTTCCATAAACTAAGTTCAAGAAAATATAAGCTCACGATTTTTAAAAAATCACCAACACATAAACCGTCATGAGTTAAGATCAACAGAAACAACAAACGATAATTTGTAAGAATGGAATAACTGGAATTGGAATTGTCATTTACAGATTATTACATAATCTTTTATGAACCATTTAAAGAAATCAAACATGAAATGAAATATATTTAGAAACAAGAGACCAGAAAGATTAGTAAAAAAAACAAATATTACTTTTTGGCCTAATAGCTATAGATTTTGAAATTAACAACTTGGTAAATCTGCTAAAAATAATAAAAACAGTTAAAGACAGGTTTAGCGACCTGGAGGCTATATCCAAAGAAATTACTCAGAGTGCAGCATGGAGTACAGCAGATGGAAAATATGAAAGAAGGGTTAAAAGACATGAAGGATAAAACAAGGCTGAACATGTCTAATCAAACTAGAAGTAACGAATGGAGAAAACAGGAGAAAGCCAATATTGAAAAAGATAATGGCCAAGAATTTTCCTAAACTGAGTAAAGATAAATCCACAGATAGAGAAAGCACAGCATATTTCAAGCATGATAAATAAAGAAAAATCCACACCAAGACATATTGTGATGAAATGGCACAATACCAAAAATGAAGACCTTAAAAATCCCAGAGAAAAAAGCCAGGGCACCTACAAAGAACAAACAATAAGCTACCAGAAGACCTTTTTTTTTTTTTTAAAAAAAAGGAATATAACAATAATTTATTAGTGCTCACAACAACGTTTGGTAGTAGTTACTGTTATTATTTCTATTTTAATGTAAGGAAATTCTGGCTGAGAGGGAAAGCCCAAGGTCCTACAGATATACAGCAACAAGGATGTAGCTTAGAAATGCAAGAATGAGTGGAAAAGTAGGTCATAAAACACTGTTTCAGCCATATGCAACAACATATGAATCTTAGGACATAATCTTAGGATGAATCTTAAAAACATAAGACTGAGTGAAAAAAGCAGGTGGCAGAAAACTATATACAGAATACCATTTTTATAAAGTTCACAGACTAAATAATATATTGCTTAGAAATACATACATGCATGATTAAATCATCTTAAAAAACAAGAGACTAATTGCTATAGACTGAATGTTTGTGTCCCCCCCAAAATTCACGTGTCAAAACCTAATGCCTAATGAGATGATATTAGGAGGTGGGGCCTTTGGGAAGTGATGAGACCAGAGCCCTCATGAATGGGATTGGTACCCTTATAAAAGAAGCCAAGAGGGTCCCTAGTAGTTCTTTCCACCATGTGAGCTTACTGTGAAGAAATGGCCACATATGAACTGGAAGGCGGGCTCTCATCAGATGTGGAAGCTGACTGAGCTGGCACCCTGAATCTGGACTTCCAGCCTCTATTAATGTGGGAAATAAATTTCTATTTTTTAAAAGCCCTCACCTGTGGTATTTTGTTATAGCAGCCTGAAGAGACTACAACAGGAAAATACACAAAATTCCAGATAGTAGTTACTTCTTCAGACATGTAGAAGAAGAATGGAACAAGGAGAAGCACATGCTGCAAAAAGCAAAGGTAACGCTCTAATTCTTAGACGGGTGGTAGGTAACAAGTATTCATTTCATCCCTGTATTAACACATGTGACTTCTATTCTTTTGCATGCCTCAAATGTTACACAACAAAAATAAAATAAAATTGCCAAAGGACTAATTTTTAACTGGATTTTTATAATGTGTATTTAAAAACCACTGGTTAATCCTTCTAGCTGATGGCTGAGGGATATAATCAGCCTCTAGAGTTTAATTGCCAAATTTTTGTAGTGAATCACAAAAAGGCTTCCTACATAATTAATGGAATACAATAATGGAAGTCATTCCTGGCTTGGGATTTTAAATTTCTGGTCTTGTATTCTCTCTCCAAATGTAACAATCTAGTCACATAACTCTAATAAGAGGTGTGCTATTTAGATCATTTGTATGGCTATCTTTAACCTTGTATTATAGATGGTAAAGAACAATTTCAACATAAGAAAAATATGTTTATAAGATACTACATTAGAAAAATGTTTCATTTTGTGTTTGATGTCATATAATTAAGTTGGTAACAAATGAAAAACTTGATGTCCTTTTTTTGGGTAGTGGGATTATAAAATAAATTCACTTTCTCATATCAAAAATTTTATTAACCAATTTGCTCAATTTTACTTTTTTTAAGATTTATCTATTTGAGAGAGCGAAAGAGAACACGTAGGGGGAGGGGAAGCAGAGGGAAAGGGAGAGAGAGTCTTAAGCATGGACCCCGACTCAGGGCTCGATCTCACAACCATGAGATCATGACCTGAGCTGAAACCAAGAGTCAGATGTTTAATCAACTGCACCACCCAGACACTCCAATTTAAAATGCTTTATCCTATTCTCTGTATCTCCTGCATACCTTAGTAGTTTGTAATTATCATTAAGACATCTTTGAGTTGGATGAGTTATCTGGCAAAAAATTGAGTTTTACTTGTTTTGGGTGGTTGTGTGTGTTTAATGCCATAATAGAGGTCTATATAATCTTCTCCTAATCAAAGTCCATAAACTTGATCTTCCCTTAAGAATTTCCCCCCAAAATCTCAAAATGTCACATTATCTCAGTACAGGAAAGTATTTCCTAAACATAATACGTGGCAATTTTCCCTTCATGAAAAATGAAGATTGTTTTCACAGGAGTAAGCCAGTTTATTAGGTTTAATGCATTATTAATTGGAAGACATGATTTAAATGATTTCTGTATAATTTTTCATTCCTTTGGATAGTAATACAATCTGATATTAATACTATAATTTCCTAGAAAAGTAAAAAGGATTTTCCCATAGGTAATTAAGATAAGCTCTCAAAATGCATCCCTGTTGAATCTGTACATACTAATATGTCACTCTCAAACCCTCCTTTTATAGTTTTTTAATTAATTAATTAATTTGTTTATTTAGTTATTCTTTTTAAGTAGGCTCCATGTCCAATGTGGAGTTTGATCATGACTCTGAGATCAAGAGTCACATGCTCTACTGACTGAGCCAGCCAGGTGCCTCCTCATTTTTTTCAGTTTTTAAAACTGATGTTCATTAGTATAAATATGTTTGTGAATGTAGAGTTGACTTTGATATTTGCAAGGCATTTGTCCAGAGGCCTTTATGATTCCCCAAATTTAAAACAAACAAAACAACAGCAACAACAACAAAAATAAAACTCTATGGCTTAAAACTTGGTCTATGTAGGCAAAAATCAAGTTGCATAGAGAGAAGCAAAATACAAGAGAGCCAGAATCTTGACAGTTCCCCTGTACCCAATGTCACTAGCTTCCTGAAACCTGGCTGCCTTCCAGGTTTACCCACATAATAAATTCCCTCTTTAGCTTTAAGCTACTTCAAGTTGGTTTCTGTTACCTTCATCAAGAATCCTAATACACATAATTATGCTGAACATTTGGTAATTATATAATTCATTCCATTGTATGGACCCAGTGATTCTCAGTTAAACTTTTTGATATCTTACTGGTATCATGGAGCTAAGAATACTTTTGTGAAAGAAACGTCCCCGAACCAATTGGATTCAATCTGCCTTTTGCCAACAAGATTTCAGGGCTGAAGGAGCATATCAAGTAAGGAGCATCCCTTACGGAAGGCTGCCCCTTCTAATTTGGGTGGTCCACAGGTTAAAATGTGCAGCTAGATTTAGGTGATAAATGAAAAGAGTAAAAAGAGTCTCAATATACCAGTCCCTATAATATAGGTAGTAGCTCTTTCTTTGAAGCCTAATACTGAAACCAGATGCTTAGTTTTATGACTTCCTTCTCTCAAACAACAAGATAAGAAGAAAAACATACATAAGTCAGTTAGTGTTATCAGGAAGTGATTATTAGTTTTGTTGAAAACATAATGCCTTTGGGGCTTTGAACGAAAGTACTAATTTAAACCATTCCTGGAATGAATAAATATTCAAAAAGAGTGGTATATAAACTCTGCTTGCCTCAGGCTAACATAAGTATTTATGACTCTATCATGTGTGTTCTTCTTTGGAATTTTTCTCTTTCATCTGAAAAGTGATTCTTTCACCTGCACACCCTTTAGGAATCAAATTTAGATACAAAGCAGTGACAGCTTGGATCTTGCCCTCTGTATAATAAATCAACTGATGCAACTCCTTTCCATTAAGAACAGCTCACTAATAGCCAAGTGGGCATGCTTTAAATTAACCGGATATACAAGAGTCCAGTCAAGTTGTGAATGTATGGATTATAGTCTTACCATATCTAATTCTATATTTTGTAAGAGTCCCTTAAAGGGTGTACGTTTGTTAATTAACATTTTAGCCACATCAGGACTGAAATTACGTATAGTGTCTCAAAACACTCTATGAACTCCTTGGAACAAGGAATGTCTTTCCCATCTTTTTTACGCCTAGCAACTGCATGCTGGGGTGAATTGGAGAGTTGTTTAGTGGTATGTGGAGTTGGATTAATAACAGTAATGGGAGAGTTGGGCCAGAAGAGAACAGATAAAACAATATGGAAAGAATGTGGTACCAGGCTTAGCAAATGAGCAGAGGCCCAGGGTAAGGAAAACATGAGGGCAAGTATGAAATAAAATTTTGTTCATACTGAAATACAGTCATACCCGGGGTATGGAAACTTGCAAATTTCTTAAGACCCACTCTTTTGGGGGCTATTTGGTTTTCAAGATTGGGTTGGATCTGCTTAGTGAATCAGAATGACAGTGAGGGGAGATAAAAGAGGAGGCATTGCTATTAATTAAAGATTCATGATTCAGCTGCTTATGATGAAGTGAGGGTGTATGTATCTCAATCACAAATTCAGGTGTACAGGAAATACAAGTTTGTTTTCTTATAATAGTATCTATTTTAAGCTTCCATTCCATCAGGTGTATCAATCAGGAGATAGTAAGAAAACAGAAACCACTGTAGGTGTTTTAGGCAGGAGGGGATTTAATACGGGAAATAAGATGCTTATCACTCTTTGGAAAGATCTGGGGAAGCAAACCGTTGAGTCTGATGTTAGCTGTGAACTTGCCATATACAACCTTTATCACGTAGAGATATGTTCCTTCTATACTTAATTTGTTGAGAGTTTTTATCATAAATGGATGTTGAATTTTGTCAAATGCTTTTTCTGCACTTACGGATAAGATCATACGATTTTTTTAAAAGATTTTATTTTTAAGTAATCTCTACACCCAACGTGGGGCTCAAACCCACAACCCCAAGTTCAAGTCTCGTACTCTACCAACTGAGCCAGCCAGGCACCCCATAAAATTTTTATGCGTCATTCTGTTAATGTGGTGAATTATATTCATTGATTTGTGTATGTTGAACAATTCTTGCATCCCAGGGATAAATCCCATTTGATCATGATGTCTGATCCTTTTAATGTGCTATTAAATTTGGTCTGCTAGTATTCTGTTGTAGATTTTTGCGTCTTTGTTCATCAGAGATATTGGCCTATAATTTTTTTTTTCTTGTAGTGTCCTCGTCTGGCTTTGGTATCAGGGTAATGCTGGCCTCAAAATAAGCTTGGGAGATTCTTGTCCTCTTCATTTTTCTGGAAGAGTTTGAGACAGATTGCTATTAATTCTTCTTTAAATGTTCGGTCAAATTCACCTGTGAAGCCATCTGGTTCTGGGCTTTTCTTAGTTGGGAGGTTTTTTATTACTGCTTTGATCTCCTTACTTTTTATAGATTCGTTCAGATTTTTTATTTCTTCATGATTCAGTCTTGGCATTTGTATATTTCTAGGAATTTAACCACTTTTTCTAGGTTGTCCAATTTGTTGGCATATAATTTTTAGTAGTCTCTTATGATCTTTTTTATTTCTGTGGTATCAGCTATAAGTCTCCTCTTTCATTTATAATTTTATTTATTTTAGTTCCCTCTCTCTTTTTTTTTCTTAGGATAGCTAAAGACTTGTCAATTTTATGTTTTTAAAAACTTATTGTTCTTTTCTGTTGTCTTTCTTGTCTCTATCTCATTTATGTCTGCTCTAACCTTTATTGTTTCCTTCCTTCTGCTAACTTTGAGCTCAGTTTGTTCTTTTTTTTTTAAGATTTTATTTATTTATCTGACAGAGAAAGACGCAACGAGAGAGGAAACACAAGGAGGGGAAGCAGCAGAGAGAGAGAGAGCAGACTCCCCGCTGAGCAAGGAGCCTGATGAGGGGCTCATCCCAGGACTGTGGGATCATGACCTGAGCCAAAGGCAGACGCTTAACGACTGAGCCACCCAGGCGCCCCTGAGCTCAGTTTGTTCCTTTTCTAGTTCCTTGAGTGTAAACTGTTTCCTTGAGATCTTTCTTTTTTTCTTTTTTCGTAATGCAGGCATTTATTGCTATGTAATTCTCTCTTAGAACTGCCTTTGCTGCATCCCATAAGGTTTGGTATGTTGTATTCCCATTTTCATTTGTCTCAAGATACTTGCTGATTTCCCTTTGATTTTTTTCTTTGACCTATTGGTTGTTCAGGAGCATGTTCATTTCCACATATTTGTGAATTTCCCAATTTTTCTCCTTTTATTGATTTCTAGTTTTATAACATTCTAGTCAGAAAATATACTTGATATT
The DNA here is from genome assembly GCF_002007445.2 of Ailuropoda melanoleuca. Lineage (NCBI taxonomy): Eukaryota > Metazoa > Chordata > Mammalia > Carnivora > Ursidae > Ailuropoda > Ailuropoda melanoleuca. The sequence goes on from NC_048230.1 coordinate 12,786,149, forward strand.
ACTTCAACTTAAATTTGTTAAGACTTGTTTTGTGGTCTAATACATGATCTGTTCTGAAGAATGTTTCATGTGCATTTTGAGAAGAATGTGTATTCTACTACTCCTTATAGGAAATTACTCTCTTGGGAAGGATTTCAAAGGTACAAATCAAAAAAATCTTGTAAATAAACCCACTAGGATTATTATAAAGGGATAACTATTTCGATCATCCTACTCTATCTCTTTCTCACACCCATGTCTCTCTCTAATTTACCCCACCTTCTCCAGCTGCACCTGCAGCCACCGCATGTAGGCTGAAAGGTCACAGAGGAAAGTGCCATAAATCTTCGTGTGATGATGACAACAGATTGGGGCGGCAAAGTCAAGGTATGGTCAAGAAATTAGGAGAGAAGTAGAAATTCTAGACTGAGGGAAAGAGCAGTTGTTTTCCTTGCTCTTCCTTCAAAGGATATTCCCTAGAGAAGATTCTACATTCTGAGGTCCTGGGTGCCCACCTATTTCCCGCAGGACAATGAAATTTTGTCATCCTGCCATTCCTCTTTGCACCACCTTCTTCACAGCTCCCCTGTTTCTCTTAACACACACCCTCTTGTTGCCAAAAACTCTATTCTTCTTTTTGGGGGGAGAGCAACAGAATAGGTCTTTGGAGCCGGCCCTGGAGACAGAGTTGTCCTGTCCGCTCCTCTTTCACTTCAGCTGCAAATAATAAAGGCCATTTGTGGAGGGAGGGGGGTTAGTGGGGGGTGGGGAGACCCTAACCCTCTTGCTCAGCCTTCAAGATTCAACTCAACTCAAAGGATATGTCCTCTTCAAATCTTCCTCAGTCCACTCTCCCTACCTCACCTCACCTTCACCATTCTTTGAGTTAAACTATCCTTCTCTACCTGAATTTCTGGAATGTCATTTACTCTTCTTTTACAGCATTGGTCACCTTAAACCTTATGACATCCTTTAAGCCCATGCCCCATCTCCTTTGATAGAGATTAGTGACCATGAGCACTGCTTGGGCAGGGTTTATGTCTGGTTTATATCTATGTCCCCCATAGTACTGAGCACAGTGCCTTTAGCATAGCAGGTGCTCAGTAATGTTCAGTGAATCAACCTCTTGGTTCTTGCTCCCCTCCCACTGCAATTTCCCTGAAGTTTGAGGCTCTGTACACACTCACTGCAACTCCTTTGCCTACTTGGGAACCTCTCTCTGTCCTTTTCCTCCCTTTCTTTATTCTTTCCTCTAGGATGATTCTCATTGCTTAGCCTTGCTGCCCTGCCCCATCTCCCAAACAATGCCTCCTTTAGAGACACGCCTTCTCGGTAGCTGCTGATCTCTCCTACCTCCTGCTCCTCCTGATGTTTACATCCTTAGCTCACTGATACAGACTGCCCTGGAGGCTCAGTGTAACCAGATTTCACCTGTCCAAAAATGACAGGCAGGAAGGTCTTTTTAAAAGTATAACTTGCTCCCAGTTTCACCCAGCCATAGAGAGGGCAGTTTTTGGAACTGAACCCAACATTAATAACCTGGGGGAAAAAGGAGACAAGAGTAGTACCTGCCTTATAATCATGATGCATTAGCCTTTTTATGTAAGTAGTTTTTTCTTGTGAGAGGCAAGACCTAACTTGTTCTAGATATAAATCCATACAATAAGCCAGGTTCTACGGTAATAATTACCCATTTGCTGATCTCAAAATATAAAACTTGAAGTTATAAAATATGCCTGTGAGGACTGAATACATTAGTTTGAGTTTTTCTAGCAAATGCCTAACACACACACACACACACACACACACACACACACACACACACACACAGCTTTCAAGAGAAAATTTTCTAACCGTGACTCTCTGCTATAATTAGAGGGGAAGTATCTGCCACATTCTACCAGTGAGATTCTTAGGCTTGGAGAGGTCTGCTGATGGGTTTAATGGCCTACAGCAAGAAACTGAATCTGGCTAGATCACTTTGTATAGTAAGTGAACTTTATTTGAACTCTCATCTCTCACTTTCTTACACATGACACTTCTTTGAGATCTCATTTCAGTTTCTTATACATGACACCTAAATTTCCATTTTTTCCCTTCCTAGGAAGAAAATTTTCCCTAGACAATGTGGTGTATGGTAAGCAAGTACACTGCACATCAACATAACTATAGCAGACCCTACTAGTTACCCATCCCAAATATGTTCTCTCCTTCTTCCTTACTAACAGGACCCCTATGTTATAGGAGGCATCACTATATCCAGCTAAAAGAACAGCTTCCCTTAAAAATATGGCCTCATGACTAAATTCTGGACAGTTAGATAAAAGCAAAAATGTTATGAGGGACTTGGGGATAGACTATTAAGAGGTGAATTTAATCAGCTGGGAGGTGCAGTCCTTTTGCCCTTCCTCCTTTTTCTTGTCTGGAATGTGGATGAAACGGCTGGATTTCTAACAGCCATTTTAGACTATCACTAGCGAAGCACAGGAATGGCTGATTTGTAAGCTAAAAGGAACCCCTGATGTCTGATAACTATGGTGCTGCCAAATCAGCCCTAAATACATACCTCCTTCTAAACCTCTTTCACATGAAAGAAAAATAAAATACCTTATTTAAGCCATTGTTATTGTGAATTTTCAGTTATGTATGTCTGAATCTAATCATACCTGACAAAATAACCCTAGTAACAAATTTTGTTGAGTTCTAAACAGACAAACTAGGATTAACTTAAATCTTTCTTCCTCTCAAATACATTATAAAGTGACTAAAAGCCAATCTATTTTAATAGATAATATCCTTTACCTTTGAGGGTGTGGTGACCATAACAGACATGAGGAAGGTTCTGGGATGCTGCTAAAGTTTGTTTTTTCATCAGATGTGTTCAGTTTGTGAAAATGCATTGAGATGTTTTGAGATGTACAGATTCCTTGTATGTATTTTATACATCAATAACAAGCTAAAAAATATATCCATAGTAAATTTGTCTTTTTGAGTGGAATTACTAATCAGAATAGTTAGGATTAAAGATTTTAAAAGGTTAAGTCCTCAGGGAATTGTGAAGATTAAATGAAATAATGAATGTAAATAATTCAGTTTTAACCTATTGAGTCCATTTTTGGAGAACCTACTATGCACCGTTACTATTAGGGTCAGCTATTACTATTAGCCCTAATGTAATTGTTTGCTTATTCGTGTTCCTCCCATAGACTAATAAGCTTCATGGGGATAGGGACTATATCTGTTTTGTTCACATTGTACACACAGCTCAACAGAGTGCCAGGCAAACAGTGGCTCCTAATGTAATGAATAACTGAATGAATATATTAGAGGTTAAATAACCTCTTGCAGACCACTAGAAGAATGTACTTCAGTTTCAAACTGATGTAGAAGTGATTTTTTAGAATTCATTTGTAAATTAGAAGCAATCTAAGGCTCTTCAGCATCAGTATTAAATCAAGAACTACAAGTAAAAATTCTGGCAATTCTCTTAACGCTTCAGAAATTATGTAGTCCAAAATATAAGAGGATGAAAATCATAATGTAATTATCACAAAAAATCATCAAAAGCCCTTAACTACACTAGTTAAAAAGACTGGAACAGATTAACTTCTTGATATCATAATGAAAATGCAAACACTATGACTAACACATACCATATCAAAATAGAACATTTTCATTGCATGGCAAGAGAGAAAAGATGTCTGTGTTTTAAGCAATCAAAGAACAAAATTGAAAATGCAAGCAACTGGAAAATGGCAGTCCATAGAAATTCCTTGTTAAAATACGGTAAATGTATGACTATAAATTTTCTGTGTAATTTAGAATATTCTCCTTGGTGGTTAAAAAAATTGTCTGGATTTCAAATGGAGAGAAATATCTGTTGACATCTATAGGAGACCTATTTTGGGGGTGCATACCCAGCCCACAATCCTTTCTGTGAAAACTGCCTCCTTCACAAAAGGGCAAGCTTCCACAACTAATTCTGCCACATAACACTCCAGCCACAACTTATTGAACAACTGGAGAACTCTTCACCTAAGGTGAACCAATCAGAATCTTTCTCATGAGAATCTGAATTAGTAGGTCTTTTTTTTAAGATTTTATTTATTTATTTATTTGAGAGAGAGAGAGAGAGCATTAGAGAGATAGTGAGAGCAAGAGAGAGAGAGTGATAGAGCATGAGAGGGGGGTGGGGGCCAGAGATGGTAGCAGGGCACAGGGAGAGGGAGAAACAGACCTCCGCTGAGCAGGGAGCCTGATTTGGGGCTCTGTCCCAGGACCTCAGGATCCTGACCTGAGCCAAAGGCAGATGCTTAACTGACTGAGCCACCCAGGAGCCCCCTGAATTAGTAAGTCTGGAGTCTGTAGGTAGCAGTGAGGTCCAGAACTGGAAGGTCAACTAGAGCTGGGGCTGAGGTTGGCACCAAACCTATCCAAAGTTTCACAAAAGCCGAAATTATGGGGGAGCAGAAACTGTACATAAGCAAAATATGTCTGCTAGAAAAATAGGAAAATGGAATATATGTGCAACAAAGTACAGAGGCAAGGCACTGTGAGTAGGGTGCAGGGTAGAGGAATGAGGCCTGTCCCTGAATTTTTATTTCCTATGATATCTGGTTGACATTGTTTCATGCTCTTTTAAATCATTAAAGTAATCAATTGACACCCCGTACCTGTGCAGTGTCCCCAACCCTACTTTTTATTTTAACAAATATTTCTTCAGCATTGACCATTTGTCAGACACTGTTCTTTGCATCAAGGATACAGTAGTAAATAAAAAAGACAAAAATCATAGTTATTGGGGTCAGGTCAAGTGGGACAATTATAATGAACATATAAACAGATAATTATAACAGACGAGTAAATGCAATGACATAGATAAATGCAAGATATTATGAGAAAAGTATACCTTACTTGGCTTAGGGATAGTCTCAATCAATGTTTTATTTGAAATAGTTTGAGTGAAGTTTTGTATCTCTCAACCAAGAGAACAAAAGAACCCCTGCTTGAACATCTTATTTAAACATATTTATATTGTTCCCCGTTGACTCCCACCTCCAAGGAATGGTTAAGAATACCAACAACCTACCTAGGTTAGAAATTAGGCCCCACAACTCATTAGCATATGACCTAGCTCATATCACAGAACCTCTTTGTGCATCAGTTTTTTCTTTTACCTCATGGGATTGCTGTGAAGACTCAGTGGTAATTCATATGCAGAGCTTTAGAAGTGAGCCTGACATTTGATAAGTACGCCACAATTGTCAGTTGTCATTATTGCTGTTGTGTTGCTGTTGTGGCCAGTTATGTTAATCTTGTGTTTATTGCAGTTTGAACAAAGTGTCATCTGGGAAAGGCAGGGTGGCAGTACTTGCTTACACTGATTGCCATGTTTAAGGTCTGGTCCTCAGCATACACAGAGACTAGTTCGGGTTAGCCATACAGGTCAGTAGGTATTGAGGTAGAGATAGAGATGTATTAGTTACACAATAAATTTCATTGTCAAATAAATAGGAAGTTCTGGTGAGGACACTGGCTCCACTGACTGTTATCAGAGATCCAAGCTAATGGATCTCTTCCATTAACATGATCTCTTTACAAGCAGAGTAAGAGACTTTTTTTTCTTAGTAATAACCTCAAGCCCTCCCTGAGGGTACTCATAGACCATCTTGATTGGATTTTGGGTATGCCCAACTCTTCCAATCTCAACTTTAACAGCAGATTTCTTAGATCTGTCATTCCTGCTGATGCGTGATCTCATCCATCAAAAGTGAGTCTCTTCTAATTTTGTTTCTCAGAGGGAAATGTGAATTTGAGCTTTAGCCTTGCAATAATCGCCAATATGAAAGATTATGTCAACCTTTAAACATAGCTTATGCCATTTAAAGTTACCATGTGCTGTGGCCATAATAAAATGAACTAATATTCCTCAAGATGAGTTGAGTCTAAAATTGTCTTCCTCCCATCTTCTTGGAATCCTTGCTATTTAGACATCTCCAGAGGAACAACTGCTTAAAGCTTTGACTCGTCTATATGAGAGAGAGTGCTTGGCACTTAAGTATGCTTTAATAGCTATCACTCTACAGAACAGATGTTTGTGTGTTTCGTGGGCATCATAAATATTAAGAATGATGTTATATGACTTGGAAAGCACTTCCCATTAATTGTTAATGCTCACTATGTGGATACGAGAGGGAGACTCCTTGGGGGAAAATCAAGATGCATTTTTATGTCTAGCATTACTGTATTTCAATTTCAAGGCTGAGGCTGAAGAGAATTAGTCACTGATTTCTTGAATATCATATGAAAATTCTAATTTATGTAATGCTTGGTGTCCCTTCTTCCTTATAGCTCCATAGTGAGATATGTAATGTATAACTATAACAGAGGTGTGATGGAAGAAGGCAGAGGTGGATTTAAAGACAAGTTCCACCTCTTCTTGACTCAGTGATCATGAACTTAATTATTAATTAGCTTTTATGAATTTAGTTATTTAACCTATAAAATAGAGGCTAATGACTCCTACCTCATAGGGTTGTTATGATACTTTAATAAGAAATACATGTAAAGATCCTAGATCAGTATCTGGATTCCAGTTAATTTTGCTCTGTTGTCAAATTAGAGATGGTGAGTGCTTGATGCAGATTATGCATCAAAAATGGCCAATGTGTGACTAAATTCTTTGAGTTTTTGGCAACTTCAGATTGTTGTTCATACAGAAGGCTTTGCCCAGGGGCACCTGGAAGGCTCAGCCGGTTAAGTGTTTGCCTTTGGCTCAGGTCATGATCTCCAGGTCTTAGGATCAAGCCCTGGTCAGGGGTCGAGCTTCCCGCTCAGCAGAGAGTCTGCTTCTCCCTCTCCCTCTGTCCTTCCCCCTCCCATCCGCTGGGGCTCTCTCTCTCAAATAAATAAATTAAAAAAAAAAAAAAAGTCTTTGCCCAGCGAGACTACAGATTCTTCACTGATACCCCACATGCAGGCTTAGTGCCTATTGTTCTTTCCTTGTTGCCCATAGCATTTGTTCATTCATTTATTGAGGGACCACTAGAATCATGAAGATGATATGGTCTCTGACCTGAGCAAGCTCATAGTCTAGCCGAGAACAGAGATGCAGAAACAATTACAATATCATGTGATAAATATTATCTCTAATCAAGGCAAGGTAGAGGGCTGTGGAAGGACAGAGGAAGCACACAGTTCTGTTTAGCTGACAGACACAGCTGTATTAAGAAATGAGAAATCCAGGTACCTGTACCAGGCAGCAAAACATATGGGATGCTATGAAAAACAGAAATGTGCTAGTTAACTTGGGTTTCTGTACAAAACTACTTACCTTCCTGATGAAAGATAATTTGGTTTTGCTACCACCAAAGAAAACAATGCTTTCATGGGAAAATTAAAAACAAAAAACAAAAAAACAAAGACCTTCTCTCTAGAACTGACCTATGTCTGTTGATTAGTTTTGCCATGAGCAGCTGCAGATGAAGTCAACTGAAATTCTGAAATCAAATCATGCATAACACCAAGCTGTTTTTTCTGGAATGAATTTTAAACTGTTGAACAAAGCCTAAATTTTAAATTCTTTGGTATGTCTCCCAAGTAGTCTGATTCAGTAAATTGCAAAAGAAAATAGAAACGAGAACAAGAATTACAGAAAAGTGAGATTTCTTTTTTCCAGAACATTGACTCTACTTTGGCCAGTGGGAGTCAGCCTTTTTTTTTAAATATAGTAATAAAAATATTGTTTTCTCCCTAGCCCTACCTAATAAATATTTTTTTTAAAGATTTTATTTATTTATTTGACAGAGATAGAGACAGCCAGCGAGAGAGGGAACACAAGCATGGGGAGTGGGAGAGGAAGAAGCAGGCTCACAGCAGAGGAGCCTGACGTGGGGCTCGATCCCATAACGCCGGGATCACGCCCTGAGCCGAAGGCAGACGCTTAACCGCTGTGCCACCCAGGCGCCCCCCTACCTAATAAATATTGAATAAATAATTTAAATGTTGTTTGTTTGGTTTATTTTGAAGAGGTACCAAATTATTAGTCTACCTGGGACACTTCCGTGTCTCTTTTCCCTCAAAGAGGAAAAGAATGGAAAAGGCATCACAGAGGAGATGACTTGCTGCTACTTTTGGTGAAAGTTTGTCTGGGAGGAAGAAGAGAAAAAGAAAAGCTCCCTTTCCCCCCAGATTGCCCATATGAAGGTCTCTGACTTCCTACACATACAGTTTTCTCTCTTTGGAATGGCCTCTCCTGCATCTGCCCATTTCACGATCATGCTGGTGAGGCACAACCATTTGCTAGCATTTCTTAGAAACTTTCCCAAATTGGCAAACCTGCTGAAATAACTGCCAAGATATTTCTTGGCACATTATTTTGACCTAAGGTTATTAGTTAGGATTCCTATGTGGTGCTGGATGTTTATTAGGTTCGGGCATGTGTAGCTTTGGAATATCTGCATCCAATAGAACAATATAAGGGAAGAAGAAAATATGGCCATTAGCACAGGAATCTAGTTAGTTGTTCTTTTAGGTGCCGAGAAGTAGAATCCAGGATCCTCTTCTCCTGAGTTTCAAAGAAAAAGCTTCCCTTTAAATCCTAAAGTGGAGAAAGTGCCTCCATGTACTAGTGGCTGTAAGCCCACTGCTCCATAGAAAGCAGCCACGGACAGCTGAGTAGGGGGTGATGGTCTGAGTGGGGTCCCCGAGTACCAGGCTCTGTCTTCCCCATGCTCAGCCAAAGGTTGAGAGTAAATACAAAGCCTAGAATTTGACTACAGCCATGTTCTACTCCCACTGCAAACCCAGAGTCTGCACAGGGGGTTTCATCCCACTCCTATGTCTTTAGACTCCCCTCATACCCTGACTAGGTACAGATATAAGTCTTTATACTATAGGCTCTGGAACCTCCCAAATAGAGCAACTTCATATCTTCCTAACTCCTAAGCCTTTTCTACTTCAAATTCTTATGAGTACATCTGTAATCTCTGCACCTTGGAAGGTCACAAAAGTAGGTTTTATAATGGCCTACAAGGAAAATTGGGACAATGGAAGGGGCTCTTTAGTATCATAGAATATTAGTGCTCTCAGAGGATGTTGTCCAGCCCCCTCATCATACAGATGTGTAAGCTAAGGCCCAGTCATATAGCTTTTCAATGAAGGAACTAAGACTCTCACCCAGGACTCCTCATCTGAATGCCTTTTTCATTCTTCCACCTTGACTTCCATACAAAAATGCTGCTGTAGAAATCAGAATGTTATAAGAAAGGAAAACTTATGTGGCAGGCTGGTATGGTGAAAAGAGCCCATGAGTCAAAATGGGAAGAATGAATTTGATTCTGATCATAATTACTAGGTATGTAATGTTTCTGAATCCAAGTCTCAGTCTCTTCATCTACAAAATGGGCTATTCTATTATAAGACTGTTGTGAAGATGAAACTACTTTGTAAATCACAAAACATCCAAACAAGGAGCTCTATATAAAGGGTCTGAGTTGGGGAGAGGTCAGGAAGGGACACCTTACAAAGTAGGCTATAGGGCTCTGAAATTATGTGCAAAATGTTTTGTGTTTGTGCATTTTTCTGGAAAGAGGATCCATAAATTACATTAGATTTTTGTTTCCCAGAAAGAGGTTAAGAATAGCCACTGATTTTTGTACTCAACACCACTATCATTGATCTGAGAACTGTTCTAGTTCTACAGAAAGATGAATAAAATGTAATCTTTGTGCTAGAAAAAACATTTTTGAAAAAGTCGTGGAATTGCCAGATAACACACAGGTTGCCACTTAAATTTGAATTTCAGATAAAAAACAAAAAAATTTAAGTATAAGTATGTCCCATGTAATATTTATCTGAATTTTAAATTTGGGAATCCTGTATTTTTATTTGCTAAATCTAGCAACCCTAGGAATTTACTCTCATCAACAGAGAAAAGGTGACTTGTGTTTCAGTGAGCTTGCCTTCCAGATCTTGTAACACTTCCCCACTGGCAGAAAATATAATGGGGATGATAATGTGTTCAAGATGCAAAAACAGGGGCGCCTGGGTGGCACAGCAGTTAAGCGTCTGCCTTCGGCTCAGGGCGTGATCCTGGCGTTATGGGATCGAGCCCCACATCAGGCTCTTCCGCTATGAGCATGCTTCTTCCTCTCCCACTCCCCCTGCTTGTGTTCCCTCTCTCGCTGGCTGTCTCTATCTTTGTCGAATAAATAAATAAAATCTTAAAAAAAAAAAAGATGCAAAAACAGAAGTCACAGAGGGGACACATTAAAGATTAGACACTTTAGGGATCATTTCAAATTAAAGCATGTCACTCTCTTGATGCCACAGCAGGGAAAGATTCAAGCTTTGTGTAATCTGAAATCTAAAAAATGTTGGGGACCCTCTTTAAGAAAAATAATGCAAAGTTATAAGAACAAATTTAAGTATAAAAGTATATGTTTATTTGAATGAGAAAAAATTACAGTAAACTACTGGAGCCTTGATGCTTAGACCAGTGCCTAGCACACAGTAAGCACTCAAGAGAAGAAAGAAGAAAGAAAGAAAGAAAGAAAGAAAGAAAGAAAGAAAGAAAGAAAGAAAGAAAGAAAGAAGAAAGGAAAGGAAAGAGGATTCTGGGAAGATGACAGAGCAGGAAGCACCAGAAATCTGTCTCCCCACCTAGATAACTGGTCAATTCTGTCTGATGCAATTTTGAAACTCTGGAGTCTATGGAAGGCTTACAACTTCTAGAGGAAAACTGGAGGTAAACTATGGTTAATTTCAGTCAATTTCAGCTCTTAGCACAGTGGCAACTACCTATCCCCCAAACCTCTGCCTCATTGTAAGTGGCTGTGCATGTGTTCCTGAAGCACTTTGTGCACAACTTACAGAAGTCATAGTGGGTAAAAGGGACCCTGATCTCCAAATATCAGGGATCTGTACTCTGATCACAGATGTGCAGATAATGAGACTGTGGCCCTTATTGTTACATACATACATCCTGTTGTTCCAAGCCATCCCCCTCTGGCTGAAAGGATTTCCAAGGGATTTAAAGGGTCAGTACCTTTTTCTCCCCTTAATTTTTCTTTTTAGCCATTTTGGTAGCCAGACAGTGAAGACTAAGGCATTCAAAAGCAACCACATATACAGAGGAAATTAGAAAATCATCATGCATGCCCAGATGAAGGTATAGGCTAAGAAAGGACCTGAAAAGACCTAAGTTTACATCTCAGGCTAATCCTTGGCACAGACAGAGCCTACAATAATAATTCCTCCCCAACCCCCAAACCCCAAACCAGAACTTAAAACAGCAAACTCTGGTGAAGGAAGAGAATCTGATTTCCAGAGTTACCACATTATTAGAGTATTAAAACCAAAGTACGATTTTCAACAAAACCTACAAAGCATACAAAGAAACAAAACGATATGGCCCATTCAAAGGAAAATGACAACAGAAACTGTCCCTGAAAAAAAACACCTGATGGACTTTAAAACAACTGTCTTAAAGATGTTGAAAGAACTAAAAAAAAAAGATGTGGAGAAAGTCAAGAAAATAATGTATGAAGCAAAATGGAATAACAGCCAAGGGTTAGAAACCTTAAAAGAAACCAAAAAGAAATACTGGAGTTGAAAAGTACAATTATAATCTAAAGTACACTACAGGGATTCACAAGCAGATTTGAGCAGGCAGAAGAAAGAATCAGTGAACCTGAAGATAGGACAATGGAAATTATTGAGTCTGAGAAACATAAAGAGAAATCATTGAAGTGAACAGAGCCTAAGAGAACTGTGGGTTACCATCAACAGGACTAACATACTCATTATAGGAGTCCTAGAAGAAGGAGAGAGAGAAAAAGAGGTAGAGAGAATATTTGAAGAAATAATGGCCGAAAACTCCCCAAATTTCATGAAATACGTGAATATAAATGTCCAAGAAGCTCAATAAATGCTAGGGTGAACTCAAAGAGACCCACTCCAAAACACATTATAATAATACTGTCCAAAGACAAAGACAAACAGAATCTTGAAAGCAGCTACAGAGAAGTAACTTGTTGCATATAAGGGATCCTTAATAACATAATCAGCATATTTTTCATTAGAAATCTTGTAGGCCAGAGGTAATGAGCTGATATATTCTAAGTACTAAAACAAAACAGAACAAAACAAAAAAAAAAAACAGTCAATGAAGAATCCTGTATTTGGCAAAACTGTCCTTTAAAAGTAAAGGAGAAATGAAGATATTCTCAAATAAACAGAAACTAAAGAAGTTCGTGACCACTAGACCTGCCTGCAAGAAATACCAAAAGGAGTCTTACATCTTGAAATAAAAGGACACTACATAGTAACTTGAAGCTATATGAATAAATAAATATCTCAGTAAATGTAAATACACAGACAATTACAAAAGCTGGTATTATTAAAACAAAAAATAAAACTTTTTGTTTCTACACAATTAAGAGACTAATACATTAAAATATTATTAGTTTATATTTTGGGATATGAAGTATATAAAGATGTAATTTTGTGACATAACAATTGAAAGAGGTAGGGACAGAATTGTTAAATGTGCAGAGCTTTTTATATGTTATTCAAGTTAAGCTGGTATAAATTCAAACTAGAGTGTGTTATAACTAAAGTTATAAAATGTTAAATGTAGTCACTATAGTAACCACGAAGAAACTAGTTAATTAATATACACAGAATGAAATGACAAGGAAATCTGAATGTTTCACTACAAAAAAAAATCCAACTAAATACAAAAGAAGGCAGTAACACAAGGAATGAGAGTCAAAAAGAACTGTAAAGGGGCGCCTGGGTGGCACAGTCGTTAAGCGTCTGCCTTCAGCTCAGGGCGTGATCCCGGCGTTCTGGGATCGAGCCCCACATCAGGCTCCTCCACTGGGAGCCTGCTTCCTCCTCTCCCACTCCTCCTGCTTGTGTTCCCTCTCTCACTGGCTGTCTCTATCAAATAAATAAATAAAATCTTTAAAAAAAAANAAAAAAAAAAAAAAAAAAAAAAAAAAAAAAAAAGAACTGTAAAGCATATAGATAACAAACATTAAAATGACAGAAATCCCTCCTAATCAGTAACTACTTCAAATGTAAATGGATTATATTATCCAATCAAAAGACAGATTGGCATAAAGGATAAAAACACATGCCCCAGGAAAAACAAAGCTGGGGGCATCACAATGCCGGATTTCGAACTGTACTACAAAGCTGTGATCACAAAGACAGCATGGTACTGGCACAAAAACAGACCCATAGACCAATGGAACAGAATAGAGAACCCAGAAATGGGCCCTCAGCTCTTTGGGCAACTAATCTTTGATAAAGCAGGAAAAAACATCCGGTGGAAAAAAGACAGTCTCTTCAATAAATGGTGCTGGGAAAATTGGACAGCTACATGCAAAAGAATGAAACTTGACCACTCTCTCACACCATACACAAAAATAAACTCCAAATGGATGAAAGACCTCAATGTGAGACAGGAATCCATCAAAATTCTAGAGGAGAACATAGGCAACAACTTCTATGACATCGGCCNGATATCGGCCAGAGCAAACTTTTTCATGACACATCTCCAAAGGCAAGAGAAACAAAAGATAAAATGAACATATG